>NC_083338.1:148687398-149031355 GCF_019175385.1 Lycium barbarum | reverse complement strand
CTCAAGTCTTCTTCAACTCTATCTGTATATTCCCTTGTCTAAAAAAAGATCAATATCAAGATACTTGCTAATTCAAGCATCTTTAACAACTTTCTTCTTCTTGTTCTACTAGTTGAAATTTCAAGAATTGTAGGAAAAAAAAAAGGGGGGGTTGACCCAAAAAAGGAAAAATGAGTTCTAGAGAAGAGAATAATGAAGATCTTAGGAAACCATTTTTGCATACTGGAAGTTGGTATCGTATGGGTTCAAGACAATCTAGTATGATGGGTTCTTCTCAAGTTATTCGTGATAGTTCTATTTCTGTTCTTGCTTGTGTTCTTATTGTTGCTTTGGGCCCTATCCAGTTTGGTTTCACTGTATGTAATTTCCCCATTTCACTCCTTTCTTATTCAAGTTCTTTGCTAACTTCAAGTTTGATGGATAAAGATTAAATTTTTGAATGAAAAATGAATGGTTTAGCTGCTTTTAATGTGGTAAATGAGTCATAATTGAGGTAAAAGAGTGCATATTAATTGGGATTACAATTCGTTGTGTCTTTCTTTTTCCCATTTCTAATCCCTCACTCTTCTCTTTGCTTTCTTTCTCTATACATGTATGTTTACCTGCTCAATTCCTATTAGAAACTTCAAGTTTGATGAAAAGAGATAAGTTTTTGAATAAAAATGAGTTCTTTAGCTTCTTTTGTTGTGGTAAAGGATTCAAAATTGGGGTAGAAGGTTGCATTTTTATTGGGATGAGAATTTGTAATGTCATTTAATTCCTCATACTTTATCATTCAAATTCTTTTCCTTTGATGCGCTGTTAAAGACATAATTAAGTAAATAGCGATTGGGTAAAAGGTTGCATATTTATTGGGATTCCAATTTGTTAAGTCATGCTAATTCCTTACACTTTGCATTCAAATTCATCTCTTTGCTTGTGCTGTTGAAGACATAATTAGGTAAATAAAATGTGTGCTCTGTGTATCAGTTTAAGTTTTCAGATGACATGATCACCTATGTTGCTCGAACTCTGCAATATTAGCGATCACACAGTTCAATATTGGTTACATGTCTGTTTACCTTCCCAATATCCTATGACAAACTTCAAATTTTTCATGTCATTCTAGTTCCTTATACTTCCCTAATTCAAATTCTTTTCTCTACTTGCATTGTTGAAGACATAATTAAGTAAATAATAGTATACTCTCTCTCTCTCTCTCTTTAACAAAACACAAGCTTTTAGATGAGATGGTCTAATACTTCAATATTGACTTACATGTCTGTTTACCTTCCCCATGAAAAACTTCAAATTTATTGGAAGAGGATAAATTTGAATAAAAATAGTCTTTAAGCTTCTTTCTTTGTGGTAAAGGGATCAAAATTGGTAAAAAGGTAGCATCCTTATTGGGATTACAATTTGTTATGTCATTCTTGTAACTTAAATCTCTAGAGTGGAAATTTCCTTTCTTGTGCCTGCACTTTATTGGCTGGCCTACCCGATTTATGTTGCCCTGCAAATGTATCTCTATTTGATCAATAGTTTGTTTTTCTTTGTTGTTTTTGAAGTGTGGCTACTCTTCGCCTACGCAAATTGCAATCATCAAAGATCTGAAGCTCACTGTCTCTGAGGTCTGCAAGAGTTAATTCTTGGTTTGTGTCTTAATTCGGTTTGTTTCAGAGCTATTGTTGACTAAAGATAATCTTTTCAGTTCTCTTTGTTTGGTTCTTTATCAAACGTGGGTGCTATGGTCGGTGCAATATCTAGTGGTCAAATTTCCGAGTACATAGGGCGAAAAGGGGTACGACTATTACATCAAAATAGATTCTTGTTTTTCATTTACCATATATCCGTGTATTGCTCAAGTGGATACTCAAGTCTTTTTTTGTTCTGTTGTAGTCTTTAATGATAGCTGCTGTACCTAATATCATTGGTTGGCTCGCCATCTCATTTGCCGAAGTAAGATATCTACTTGAAGTGTATGATATTCGCTAGCCAAATATACAAAAAATATGCACTATTTGTATAAATGTATATTTTATGTATATTATACATTAATATATAAAAATATACATTTGCTAGCTCTTATTTTGGTGGCCGGCTATTTATGTCAATTTCTCTTTTTTTTTTTCTTTTTTTTTTGTGGCCCTTCCAATACGTTTCAGGATCCTTCCTTTCTGTACATGGGAAGATTGTTGGAAGGCTTTGGTGTGGGAATAATCTCTTATGTGGTAATATTAGATTTCTAAATTCTTTTCTGGTTACAGTTATTGGATACACCGACATTGTCAAAACTTAATGCTTTAGCTTCCTGTTTTTTGATTGTTTTTTAGGTTCCTGTATATATTGCCGAGATAGCACCTCAAAATTTGAGAGGGGGTTTGGGATCTGTTAACCAGGTTCGCTGAGTTAGTGACTTATTTTTCTTTTAACCAAAGTTCTTATGCTTGCTAAATCAATAGTTATCATTTCTATCTTTGATGTAGCTCTCTGTTACAATCGGGATCATGTTGTCCTATTTACTGGGACTTTTTGTTAATTGGAGGGTGCTTGCTGTTCTTGGTAATGATCATTCCTCTTTACAGTTACGAAGTCATATTATCATTTTTCGTAATAATCAGCTAAAAAACAGTTACCTAATAGTTTCCGGATTAAACTTTGAATGATCTGGCATATTGAATGTGGCAAAGCCATGGAGACCTATAGAATTGTTCAATTACACTTGAACTAAATATTGTTTTCTCTTATAGGAACATTGCCTTGCCTAGCACTGATACCTGGACTATTTTTCATCCCCGAATCTCCTCGGTGGTTGGTGAGCTCTATTATATATTCTGCGTGATTCCTTTAAGGCTTTAATTGTTGTTTGTCTCATTTGAGTTTCTATCTGAAACTTAGGCCAAAATGGGCTTAACAGAAGATTTTGAAACTTCATTGCAAGTTCTTCGAGGGTTTGATGCTGACATTACCAATGAAGTAAATGAAATTAAGGTAAATTATTTGAAAGACCATATAAAACAGTCTTGTTACTACACATGCAATTCCATGTAGAACTTCTTGCTAAATCTGTATTTAACATACATGTTTTATTTTATTTTTGTGTGTAGAGGTCTGTAGCATCATCAACAAACAGAAGAACAGCAATGCGCTTCGCGGATCTCAAACATAGAAGATATTGGTTACCTCTCATGGTATTTTGACGTTTCATGCTGTTGTTGAAGTCTGTGTTAGTCTATGCCCCTGTTTTTATCAATCTTTTAATCTTTCATTCTTTAGGTAGGAATTGTGCTACTTATACTGCAACAGTTAGGAGGAATCAACGGTGTGATATTCTATTCCAGCAACATTTTTCTATCTGCTGGTACGTAGATAGCGTTAAATAATCAATTTTATTTGCCATCTTATTCAGCGATCCTTAGTTAATTAAATCTTTAATGATCAACAACTTTCGTCATGTGATATAGTCTCGCTAATTTAGTTAAAATAAAATTAAAAAAAAAAAGACTCACTAATTTAGTCGTCTCAATTTCACAGGAATTTCTTCAAGTAATGCTGCAACTTTTGGTGTTGGTGCTATACAGGTCCAGCTTTAACTATTTTAGTTTCTCTTATTTAATTTCCAAGTATGCATATTATTCAGAAAGGAAGGAATTTTTTCCCTATTTATGCAGTCAAATTCAATCGCTCTCATAGCTAACAACTTAAAAGAAGAACTCTTTTCGATGTGTAGGTTGTTGCCACTGGAGTTGCTACATGGCTGGTGGATAAAACTGGACGTAGACTTTTATTAATCGTAAGTTTTAGAAAAGCCACAACTTAAATGCATAGTTTTCCAACTTTTGACCTGACTTATAAGGCAAATGCTCTTTTGTGTAGGTCTCCTCTGCTGGAATGGCTGTTAGTCTCCTAGTTGTTGCCGTTTCCTTCTATCTGAAGGTAGCTTGGTGGAATAAGTTGCTTTTGCATGGAAGCAACGTGAACTTGATTTGTCATATTTCTGATCATTTGTTCCTTTGTATTTGATCAGGGTTTTGTATCTGAGGACTCTACCCTTCACGGTGTATTGGGAATATTATCAGTAGTCGGTGTGGTGGTAAGTACACTTCTCGACGTGGACGTCTTTGTTTCTTGAAAAAACATGCTTACAGTAACATACTTTCATTTTTCTGACGGACTTCTCATTTCAGTTCATGATTATTTCGTTCTCACTTGGTATGGGCCCGATTCCATGGCTTATAATGTCTGAGGTACTTACTTTTTGATTTATCAAGCAATTGTTGATGAAATTTTCGTGCTTGCTTTACGTTGTTTAGAGTTTTTTGTAAACTTATCATGTGCATCTGATATTGTAGATTCTTCCGGTCAAGATCAAAGGCCTAGCTGGAAGTACAGCAACATTAGCCAACTGGTTATTCTCGTGGGTAATAACAGTGACTGCACCACTGCTTATGGCTTGGAGCAGTGCAGGTATATGCCTCTCTGTCTTACACCACATTTACCTCTTTGTATGTGTATTAGTATAACATCCATCTCTACTATGTAACCATAGACATGTATAGACATTTTGGTCCCGCACGTGTACACCAATGGTGGAGCTAGAATTTTTACTAGGGGGAGTCAAACTAGAAAGAAGTAAAACACACAAGAAACCAAGGGAATTCAACATGTGTGTATATATATATATAAACAATTTTTTTACCTATCTACATAGTGTAACATGTTGCTGAAAAGTTTCTGCATTTCATACGTGTAGCTTCTGAACATGATCATATTGGTTTAATGTGTCTACATGTTTTATCAGGAACCTTCACTATTTACATGGTTATGTGTGCTTTCACCGTGGTGTTCGTGGCAATTTGGGTACCGGAGACGAAAGGGAGAACTCTAGAGGAAATTCAGCTTTCCTTCAGATGAAGAATCTTTATTTTTTCTTCACTGTTCTTTCTTCTCCCTTGTTCCTCCTTGTTCTTTTTGTCACAATCTAAAATTTCCTTTGTGCAAAAGTTTCAATTTTCCGCATATATAGGAAGAGCTAGTTGCACGTGCTGCTTCAGAGTGTGTACATTTCATGTCGGTACATTTTCGTTTGCTGTATTTATTGTTAGCTTGTTGCTGCAGCTGTAATTTACTGTATGATCTTTTTGTATATTATTATAAGGGTGACTATTTCATTCGATTTAAGTAATGTGCTAAAAGGAAAAATGTATTCTTTAATTCAGGTCATGTCTTTGTATTCTTTGTTTCTGATTAGTCTATGTCCCAGCGGATGTACAGTAAAGCCTCTTTATAAAGGCGTCATTTGTCCGGATATTTTTTATTGCTATAGCGAAATATTGTTATAGAGGACATATCATATGACATAACATGAGGAATCGGTTCAAAAGAAAAACTTGATCGTTATAATGAAATGTTGTTACGGAGGAATGATTGCTAAGGAGAAACCTAACTGGATATGAATAATTTGGACACATAGTAATGCACGAAATTTTTTGTGCTCATGGAGGAATTATTAAAAGTGGAATTGCTACGAATTTCAGTTTTTAGAATAGTTGCTAATATACTGCTAACTCTTTGGTGCCTGTGGATGACGTTTATAATGTGGCAAGAAATCAATTGAGAAATAAAAATAGGATAAATCATTAAATCAGTGGTGTAAATTATAGCATAACTGTCTCTAACATTACCACCGCAACATTTTGACAATTTCTTTTACTTCATTGCTAACGATTTTAAAAAGAAGTACGTCCTTGTCTCATTAACACCATTATTATTTAGGGGCCCAGAACAGCTCTTTTCTTTTCCTGTTTATTACATTTTCAAGCATCTTTTAAATTTTTCAACTGTATATAATATAACATGTCATCTTTAGTAGTTTGTCACATATTTAATTTCACGAGAAATGTGTGTTCAATATGTAAAAGTACACTGGAAATAAGATGCTTTCTCTATGCCTAATTAAGTGACTTCACTCTCTCACTCCATTTTTCAACTTGAATTGCAGGACGCATTTGTCCTTCCTCTCTTTTTTATAAGGGCTCAAGTTATAAATAACGTGTGTATAAGTAAATTTATACCATTATGTCACTTTTATATGTTGTTGTAGTTAACATGTTTTATTTTCGAGATCACAAAATCTCACATTTTAGAAAAGTTTACTTGTAGATATCTTTTAAATGTCTTGTTACTATTAAAAAATTATTTATATTGACGAGTATATAACTTAAAACACTTTCTTCAATCATAATTTCTAATTCAGGAGTTTTTCACGTTTGGCTGCCATTCACCAGTCGTTTTCACGATGATATATCCAAAACTCCTTAGCACTAAGTCGTCATGACCTAAGATTAGGTAATGATACAACAAAAGCTTTGCTTTGTTGACCTTTTTGGCTGCTGTATTTTTAAATTGTCATTCTCCATTCATTAAGAGCCAATGCAATCTACAGTACCAGCATAATTGTTTGTTCCAATCACTTGAACTTAGCTGCCTGCCAGAACTGAAAATCCAAAATAATAAATATCGAAAGTTCAAAGTTCAAACTTCAAAGTATGACCCTCAGAAATTTAAGCGGACCTGGGATTTTTTCCTCTTTTTTTTTTTTTTTTTTTTTAATTCCATTTTGTGCCACTCTAGAAACGTAAATATTACCGCATTGAGTATTTACATCAAACCAATTTCACTTACTACGATTTAAGTAATTTAATGTAATAAAAATGTGCTGTAGTTAATTAAGTATGATTAAATCATAGAAGTGTATGTACAAACACATATTATGGATCTATTCATTTTGTTATAAACATTCGGTGCATGTAGGTTTTTACCTTCGAGAAAGAACTCACAGGTGTAACACCTTTTAGAATCAAATCTGATCACAGAATCATGCCTGGACAGAGAAACACCACCATAAAGTTTCTGCCTCTTTACGAAATAGAAAGCCAATTTTGGGTTTCACATTATTCTATAACATTGGCCACAGAATCTAAAGGAAGGAAGGCAGGCAGGCTGAAAGCTACTTATTAATCTATATTCATTCGGGTGGATGAAAATAATCCCAATTTTGGCAAAAGAAAAATTAAGTGATTTCTTCTCATCTGCGTAAGTCTTGATAGTCAAAGTTAACCAATACGTGTACCAATAATAGAAAGCAAGTATAGTCGAGAAGTGTAGCAGATTTGACATTCTATCTTCGGTTTGCATTTGCCACAAGTTAATGCCAAATACAAGCTTAAAATCATTTGTAATCTCGATACGTCATGAAACGAATCCATCAACATATAGCAATTAGATATAGAAAGCAAGTACTCCGTAATTGCTAATGCATATAAATCAAATGCACCAACCAAGAAACTTCTGGGAAATAACTAAGAAGGTGCTTTCACGCAAAGATACTTTGGACGAATCTACTTCTGTCCGCTGATCAATTAAGCAAGGAATCTAAAGTTTTCAACAATGGTTACAATCCATACACACATTACACCTGCCTAGTGAATTTTCTAGTCGAATCTTTCCACATGCAGATTTGCAACAATGTTTTTGCATCCAAATGCAGTTTCCTGCCTGGCTATACTGGACAACAAATGAACATCAAGCAAGCCTAGAGGCAAGACGTAGCTCTCACATAAAACCCCGTAGGTCTAAAATTGAACGGACAAAAGGTGAGGCGAACATCTCATGTAAAAACCCGTAGATCCAAAACTAAACGAACAAATTGTACGCGTATTTGGAGAACAAAAATGTAACTGTTGTTTGCAGATCTTTCAAAGTACACAATGTCCCCAAGTCCCAAATACACAGTCACCGGCAGTCCAACCCTTAGTTACAACCAAGCACGTTTGATAGTATTACTAACACAACTTCCACAACCAGGAAATACTGAGAAATCTTTAGCACTACATTGTCCTGTTAATCACAAACCTCATGTCTCACCTAAGGCAAGCAAAAGATAAACTGGACTCTCTCTTAGGACTTACTGGACTGAACTCTTGAGGATGATCGAGTATATAAAATAGATTTATAAATAAAAAATGATGAACATACCATATAAGGAATTATTTTTCTGACAGTGAGAAATAAGAGATCCTGTTTAGTAACTTGAATCCACTACTCATAAATTCAGTCATCATGAACATACCATACAAGGAATTATTTGGCTGAAAGTGAGAAATAAGAGATGCCTGTTTAGTAACTTGAATCCACTACTCATAAATTCAGTCATGATGACCATATAAGAAATTATTTGGCTGACAGTGAGAAATAAGAGATGCCTGTTAGTAACTTGAATCCACTACTCATAAATTCAGTCATGAAGAGATGTTCATTGAGGAAAGATAACTACAATTACAAATTTAACTCACTACATATATAAAGTCATAGGAGTAAAAGGTTGAAATGGTACAACACAAATTAGCATAAGGTCCTAACCAAGAAAAGAAAAAGGAAAAGGAAAAATGATACTTGATTCTTGAATAGTAAAAAAAAAAAAAAGTAAAAAAATTGGAAGCAGAGAATCACTCCGCTTCAAGCAAAGAGGCGCCATGAAGTACAATGTAACTTAAGAGGCCATGGACAACTGAAGCAGCTACAGATAACCTTGAAGCTTGAACTTGCCTAATCATGATTTCTTCCGTGTCATTGGACTACTTTTACAGGATACCTGTGGATACAATCCTCCCAGGGACCATTGGGAGAAGGCTTTACATTTCGTAGTGCCTGCCAAACAGCACTATTACATTTAAAACCACTTCCAAATGCAATCTGCCAAACTTTGTTACCTTTCCTCATTCTTCCTTTGGCCTCTGTATACGCCAGCTCATACCAGATCGAGCTGGATGAAGTATTTCCAAATCGGTGCAGTGTCATTCGAGATGCCTCAACGTGAACCTGCGTCAGCTGCAAGTTCTTTTCCAGCTCGTCAATAACAGCCCTTCCGCCAGCATGTATGCAGAAATGATCAAAGGCCAACTTGAAATCCGGAATATAAGGCTTCACATGCTTATTGAATATTTTCTTAATTATCAGAGTAGCAAAGAACAGAAGCTGCTCGCTGATGGGTAGAACAAGCGGACCCAAGGTAGTGATATTCGTCTTAAGCGCTCCACCAGCGATTGCCATGAGATCTTTCGACAAAGAAACCCCAGTTTTCCCAGCATCATCCTGTTCTTGATAAACACAACGAAACGCCTTGTCATCAGCCCCACGATGTGTCCTAACAACATGAACAAGCTTATACTTTGCCCTCCTCCTATCCACGGACTTATTAGACAGCAAAACAGCAGCACCCCCAACTCTAAACAAACAATTCGGTATCAACATACTCTTCTTATTCCCAAAATACCAATTCTGAGTAATATTCTCCGTACTAACAACAACAGCATACGTATTCCTATGCACTTGCAACATATCCTTAGCAAGATCAACCGCTATCACACCAGCACTACAACCCATACCACCCAAATTAAAACTCCTAATATTCCCTCTCAACTTATACTTATTCACAATCATAGCTGATAACGACGGGGTCGGATTAAACAAACTACAATTCACAACAAGAACACCAATATCCTTAGGTTTCACATTCGTATTCGCAAACAACTTATCCAAAGCACCAAACATAACTTGTTCAGCTTCATCCCTCGCAGCCTTCATCGAAGGCTGTGGGGGTACATGATGCATAGCCTCAGGTACATAAGTCTCATCCCCTAGACCAGAACGTTCTAGAATCTTCCTCTGAAACTCAAGTGATGACTCACCAAAATCGCGAATTAAACGCGAATGCTGCATAAACCTTTCATAAGGAGCTTTAAGTTCATCATTAGGTTTATAACATGAGTAATCAACTAAATAAACGGGTCGCGGTCGGGTCATGATGTAAACAGTGGATCCGAATACTAAAACAGCAGAACAAATAATAACTGATACAAGATTATACTTCAAATGTAACCATAAATGAAGTATATCATCAGGATTCATTTGTGAAGCTTCGATTAATATCACAGCCATTACTGGAACCAAACATAGAGCTAACAAATTAGAGATCAAGTAATGGTAACCTAATTTAACGTACTTTAAGTTTACACTGTTAAGGAAATCAGGCAACCTACGGCTCTGTTGGATCTCAACTCCGGCGACGGCGCCGCCGTCTGCGGCGGAGTTGTCGGCCATGGTGGTGGTGAAATTAAAGAGAGGGTAAAATGGGAATTATGACAGTGATGGAAAGGAAAAAAAAAGGAGAAGAAAAAGAGTTTTGTTGTTGTTTCTTATTTTTCTCTCTAGAATGAAATGAATGAATGTGATGGCTACTGGAAGTGAAACTGACTTTTTTGGAAATTGCAAATTTAGCAGAAAGATTCCGTAATATAATGCTCTGCTTTTATAATAGTACAGCTCGACATCCAATTCGACTGGTCTCTTTCTATCATTTTCCAGATAAATTCTTTTATTTATTGAAAATTATATGTCGAAAAGTTAATAATAAGTTAATCAAATTAAAAGCCTATTATCTAGAGATATTTGGATTTGAAACCGGCGTATTTGTATTTTTGACAGAGTATTAAATATAGGGGAGGAGATTTAATCGTAATATATTGTTTCATTTTTAAGCAGATGCCTATATATTTTGATTCGAAATCTCTAAGAACGGCTAGAAAGAGAGGGTTTTTTTTTATCTTTCATTCGGTCGTGTTTGAACCAGTCTCCACAACAAATACCTTCCTACTGCAAGGTGAAGCTGTGACCTTTTCCTGGAATTCACTTCGGTTCGGAGGAGCAACTAGTCAAACTTCTTGAGCTGTTGAAATATGTTTTTGACAACGAATATTGAAAACTTTTCCTCATCTCGAATCTTAAACTTGATTTTGAATTCTACACTATGCGTGAAAAAATATTTGTGGGAAACCAAACGTCCACCTATATGGTGGAGGCGCGTGAGCTACTCTCAGCTCACGTAGATCTGGTGGGATCAGATAGATGGAGTCGTGTGAGCTAATCTCAGCTCACGTCGAGATGTAGTGCGATCGGACAGATGGAAGCACGTGAGCTACTTTTGAGACTCACCATATTCAAATTGTGGTGGGACTGAATATATGTGACTTTTTGGCTCTTAACCATAAAGCTAGAGTTCGAATTTTGAAATGAAGAAACCTCTGGTTATATGGAGCGATTACCTTTTTAATGATATTTGAATTACTTAAATCAGTGAATAATAAATGAAGTGAGCTAAAGATAGAACAAAAGGTCTAAAAGATTTATGTGATTGACAGATCTTGATTGAGTTGTTTGATTGTTTATATTGGCTCTTAACCATAAATCTAGAGTTCAAATTTTGAAATGAAGAAACCTCTGGTTATATGGAGTGATTACCTTTTTAATGATATTTGAATTACTTAAATCAGTGAATAATAAATGAAGTGAGCTAAAGATAGAACAAAAGGTCTAAAAGATTTATGTGATTGACAGATCTTGGTTGAGTTGTTTGATTGTTTATATTGTCATATAAATTAAATTTTGTTATGTTATGCATTCTGGGGCTGTTACTAGTAATAATATTATTTTTTTCTTATTTTCAGGACCGCCAAGATGGTTCCTATGGACAGAGGGGATGAAACGTTTGACCATGACATCTGACACCTTTAATAATATGAATACAGAAAAATAAAAATGGAGTATCTCGTACATGTCCAACATGCTGATTTTGTCACCAAATATTCTTTCATTAATGATGTTGGATTAATAATAACATATAATTTCCTTTTCGACAGGTTGTACTAGAATCCACTGAACAAATAAGTTAAGTTACTATCAAATATTTATTATGTACCCATTATTTCTCGAACTGAATATAATATTAAAATTCTATACGTACGCTTATTAAAGAAGTTTTGAACCTCCAAAAAGATAAACATTTGAAGGTTTGAAATGTCTAACAAAGTATTTGAAAAAGAAAATGATGTTAAACACGGATCTTTTATCTTTGAAAGATTTGCAATTGATTGATTACAGATAAAGTGGGTTAGAAGTTTCTATTTTAAACAACCAAAGAGAAAGTTCGATATTTAATCTGTCCAGAAACTAAAAAAATCAAAATCAATTTATGAACTCCGTTAATAGTGTGAGTATGTATTTATACTATCGTCAAATTTCTTTATAACAACGTCAATTTTCGGATAATTTTTTGATTATGAAGTATTATTTAATAATAATATGACATGAAAAATTGGTTTCAAATAAAAATGAATAGACTTATAGTGAAATGTTATTATATAACTGTTATAGAGAAGTCTGACTAGATATGTTGTATATAATTAGTAGTCCTAAAACTAACAAACATTAATCATAAGCTAGATTGACTTTTAAGAGTCAAATATGAACAAATAATAATATGAGACTGCCATAAGGGTAGACCATATCTTAAGAGATTACTTTCACCAAAAAAAAAAAAAAAAAAGAGAGATTACTATACAGACTTGTTTGCTTCTAGAATGCATCACATTGTGTCATTTCTATCTTACCCTAATCGAATGTAGTTGTATATTAATTATCACTATAGATTATTAATAAGATAAGGCTACCGTATTTTAAGAGATATTATAAGTTATTCACTTTACTTCTACGACGCAACCAACGTGATTTCTATCTTACGCTAATGTAGGGCTATACTAGTTATCACTATAAATTATTAATAAGACTACCTACTTTTAAGAGATATTCTAAATTATTTACTTTACTTCTGTGACGCAACCAACGAGGAAATAAATTAAAGAATGTTTTTTTTTTTTTTATCTTACAAAATGGAGTAAACTTGTACTAATATTATTACAGAGTTGAGATAATCAAATTATGTCCTGTTTCTTAGAGTGAATCTCACTTTACTCCCCTAACATTTAAGGGTTAGGAAAAAAATACCCCCTCACATATTGAATGGGAACGATAATCCCCTATTCAATATTTTCCGGTGAGAATATTTTATTTTTAATAAAAATCCTTTTTTCTTCTTCTTTCTAGAATTAAATACAATATATAACCAACCTAAATACAGTCTAGTATTAGTACCCGCGCGAGCGGATGATATTAAAGACGCTAATCTATGTTACATTGTGATGTCGCTTGTTTGAGTGCATTGTATCATAACAAAATGTCAAGTATCATCTAATTTTCAATAGAATATACTCAAATTAACGATATTTCTGTGAAATTAAAGGAAACAAATTAAATGTTTTTAAATATTATTTGATTTAATCTTTAGATTTAATTCATAATGAATATGGGTGTGTGTGTACACACACACATTTCTCTAACCCTTTCTCATTTTGTTTTTCTTACTATGATATTTTAATTATTTTCTTTTTCATTTAGTATCTTACGTTTAATCAAAATAATATCATAAATGATTTTAGTCGTGATTTTGAATTCGTCCAAAATATAAATAGAAACTTTCTCATGTTACTTGTCGTAAGATATATTGATAAATTTAACAATTACTACTTAGCACTATTTTACAGAAGCAATTGAATTATCTTCTCCTTGGTTTCCAGTCCACCAAATTTTCTGTTTTAATTTTAATTGATAATATATATATATATATAGACGAAGGATTCAAAGCTTGGACATATAGAGAAAAATATAGGTAAGATTTAACAAAGATTAAATCTCGTTTCAATGGCTAGTTTAGTGACTTTTTATTATTTTTGTGAAATTAATTACTTATTCTCACCGAAAAATATTGGATAGGGGGTTATCGTTCCCATTCAATATGTGACGGGGATATCGTTTTCCAACACTTAAATGTTAGGGGAGTAAAGTGAGATTCACCCTATTTCTTACAGTAAAGTAGACTTAAAACTATCTCTTACACTAGTGTTGAAAGAATTTACTGCCTAATAATATATATTTTTTCCTTTAGTTTAAAAATGATAACCTTTAAAAGTAAAATATCTGTAATTATGGGACGACAAGAGAGATACAAAATTAAAACTTTTTGGTGCTATTTGTTGTCTAGGCATGGCATACTTTTGTCTAGTCAACTTCGAATTAAACTTATCCGCATTTGGCATCTATATTAACCCAATAGATGAACAACATATATTTGCAAATAAAATTTTAGCACTTAATTATGATCAACTTAGATGCATTCCATCTCTTAAATCACTTAAATATAATAAATTTATATAATTTTGATATAAAATTTCGGTATGAGTAAATACTGCCACCCCTTCATAAGCTTGTGAAGGATTAAAAAAAAAGAAAAAAAGAACAGGTATTTGTCAAAGATTGCAACTTAATTTGATTAGTCAATGTCTTGACGATCCTTCGACAATAACATTCAAAACGCTACCGTTGGAACTAACAAGTTGTTGTAGTCATTTTTCAAAACGCTATCCTTGGAACTAATTTGACTCCTTTTTTTTTTTTTTGGTAATTGATAATAATTAGTAGTACTTAAATTAAATCTTTCATAAGCTGCATTACTTGAATTAGAAAGCAAAAAAAAAAAATCATTTCTTTGAGTATAACTTTCCAAATTATATCAAATATATATTAATCTTCTTTTTCTAGAAAGTCTGCATGCGTTTTGAGTGTCTCCCTCCAATATCATGGATTTATGTCTTAGGCAAGTACTCTAATAGGTTCTACCTAAAACAATGGATTTTAAAGTTTTTATTTTTATTTTTTTATCATTCTTTGATAGTTGAGCACTTGATTGCGGCGAGATATATCTTTTTCATAGTTGAGGGAGAGAATGGATCAAAATAAATGGACATTGAGGAAGATGTTACACATGACATCCTGCAATTAATTGTTGGCTCGAGCTCGAAGCTACTCTTTGCAACATTGATACGTGAATTTTCAAAAATGGTAATTCAATGCATATGCGGGTTTAGAATAGGGGCGGCTCAAGAACATTGAAGGTCTAAAGCCGAACTTTATTAAGAGGCCTTAACCTTTACAAAGAAATTCATATTAAGTAATTTAATTCCTGCATTATAGTCGGGGGTGGCTTTTGGGTAAAGCCGCGCTGAAGCTTGGTCTTTAGGTATTGTTACAAATGTGGCCATGCACAGTGGAAACCCATTGGGGGAGTTAGCAAATTACCTTTAGGACCCTGCTAGCTAAAAGAACATGTGTACTTTGTGATGATGGATATATACTAAAGAGGAAATAGTGCATTACGGCTGATGATATGAAGTTCTCTTTATTTTCTTAGTTCCTCTTTTAGACTCTGTTAAGTCTGAACCTCCCTCCCTCCTTTATTTTTGCTTTTGTTTCAATGATGAACTCCTATATTAATGTATGTGATTACATTAATATAATTTGATGTGATTACTCATGTCAATACAATCCTTTGCTACAGTTTACATCACATACTCTTGGAGTGCGGACCTTCAAATCTTGCACAAATGAGGGATATTCAATACGCCAAATCAGAGATGGATCCTACCTTAAAGCGTTCATAGTTGCATCATGCATTCCATATAAGAGCTCGTTTGAATTAGCTGAAAAAAAGTAGTTTTTAAGCATAAGTGTTTAAAGTACTTTTAAGTGCTGAAAGTTATTTTATAAATTAGCAGTTACGTGTTTAGATAAAAGTACTTAAAGGGTTTTTAGAAGTATTGGAATTAACAGAAAATATAAGGAATAAAAGCGTAAAGTTGTTGGTCAAACCAAAATGGCTTTTAATCCCCCAAAAAAAACAAAAAATTGGGGTTGAACAATTTCTTGTTTTGGCTTATTTTAAGCACTTTTTAACTTAATTTAAGTTGTTTTCTATTTTTGCCAAACACCCAATAATAAGTCAAAAATGACTTATAAGCTGGTTTGACTAGGGTTGGGCATAAACACCAAAAACCGAAAACCGGACCGAACCGAATTAATTCGATTTTTCAATTTCGGTGTTTCGATTTTTTTTTTTTATAACAAATTCGGTGTTTCGGTTTGGTGTTCGGTTCCGGATCAACGGTTCTTCGGTATTTCGGTTTAACCGAAGATTTACTTTTTTTTTTTTTGAAGATTTACTACATGAATACAATTTTTTTTTTACAACACTCAGTCCACTCTCAGGCCCAAATTAATGTATCCAAGCCCATCCCTATAGAGTATAGACCCACCCTTATTTCATTCACTTAACCTAAGCCCTAACTTCATTTCCTCACTTCCTCTCCTCTGTCCTCAGTTTAATGAACTGATGAATTGCAGTCAGTTTAATGATCAGCTTGACATCCATAATACAAAAAATTACATCACGAGTTCAAATTTTCCAGTATTCATTCTTAAATGTGATGTCTGTCCCAAATATAGCTAATATTGGTGCATCTTCAGTTGTTTGGTTTATGTATATCAAAAGTTCAGAACCTTTGATAACTGTTCTTCATGTTGGCCTTTGATAGGCTCTGTTCATGATCCATTTTCTTGTTGCTTCTTAGTTGCTTAATATTATTTTTTGTATGATATCAACTTCTACGTCCTCTTATGTGTTTTAAGTTAGGTAACAAAACAATGTGGTATCGGAAGTTAACATAGAAGTCAATATTTTGGTGATGATGTTTACTTATCTATAGGACTTCATCATATATATGAAGCATCTCATTTTGAAACAATCAATAAGCATTCAATAATCAGTACTCTGTAGTCTGCGCAGAGCCACCAAATTAAATTGACGTTGCTCGATAAAATAATTATTAACTGATAAAAACGTCCACCCCTAATTTTACAAGCAGAAATTAGCCCATTTTAGGCCCATGCTGAAAAAAACCGAATTAGAAAAACCGAAACCGAACTTCAAAAAATCGAACCGAACCGAACTAATTCAGTGCGGTGTTCGGTGTCCACATTCAAAAAACCGAACCGAACTTTGAAAAATTGAACCGAAGAACCGAATGCTCACTCCTAGATTTGACTAACTTATAAGCCAATCCAAACGGGCTCTAAGTTATTCTCAAGTAAGATAGAATTAAGGAATTAATGTAGGATCTTAAGTTACAAGGCTAACCTGATCCCCATATAACCAATTAAATTGTAATAATGGAAAGCTTGCCACTTATTTGGAACATAGAGTTCTGGGCGCGGATTCCTATTGCTTTTTTTCCAGCTGGGATTAGTGAGACCCGAAAGGCATTATGTTGAGTCACTCCAAGAGTAGAATCAGCAGCTCACATGACATATTTTATCACAATTAATATTTTTTGGTTGATAGAGGGATCAAATGGTATATAGTTCCTTTGTTGGTAGCTTGGAGGATTAAAAGCATGACTCTTGCTTTTCAATTGACTATTTTTGCATCAATTGCTACTTCATTAATCTTATTGATTAGCGTACCCGTTGTATTTGCTTCTCCTGATGGCTACATTTATACAAAACTTCTACCCCGAGCACACGCAATGGAACCGTAGACAGTCAAGTGAAATCCAATCCACGAAATAATTTGATCTATGGACAGCGTCGTTGTGGTAAAGGTCGTAATGTCAGAGGAATCATTACCGCAAGGCATAGAGGGGGAGGTCATAAGCGTTTATACCGTAAAATCAATTTTTGACGGAATCCCCAATAACCGCATTTCATATTAGAAAATATAAGTAAACGGGCCTCTACTTGAGCCTCCAAGGATAAGTGAGCCAATAAAGATTTTTACTGTCATTGGTAGCATTGACCTCACTAGCTCGAATGCAGTCCAAGGTGGAACAAAGGCCCACGATTCTAGTACTAACGAATTATGTGGTTAGTGAATAATTTTTAAATAAATAAAAAAAAGGGCATTTTACATAAATGGCAAACATTTAGGGTTTAATCAAGCTGCATAGCTAATGTTTCAATATTTATGTTCTGTAGCAAATCAGTCCAGCTCCCACATGTGTATTCAATTATTTTTTTAGCTGTATTCATGAATACAATAATTTTTTCCAACTGTATTCATAAAATAATTATCTGTAGTCATAAATTGGCTTGTTGTATTCATGAATACAACTATTAAAAAACTGAATACATATACACCAGTAATATAAAATACACCAAAAAATTAACAAATATGCCATATTTTTCTGTATGTATACAACAAATACAAGCGAAAAAACTGTATACAACATAGATACACCAAAAAATTAACAAGTAAGCCATATTTTCCGGTATGTATACAACAAATACAAGAGAAAAATATTATATGCACGGTAAATATACAACAAAAACAGTGAAAATCTAGATTTTTTCTAGATCTGACCGGAAAAAATTTCGGCGATCGGAAAAAATTTCGGCTAATACAACAACAACATTCTTTTCGTTTTTGCTTCTAACAATGCTCAGATCCGTTATAGATCTGAGTTTTTTTTCATTTTTGCTTCCAACAATGCTTAGATCCGTCGCTATTTGGTGCTTTTTCGGCGTAGATTTGAGTTTTTTTTCCCTTGTTGGCGCCGGAGAAGAAAGAAAAAAAGGGTATGGCCGGATAAGAACGAGAAAAGGGGAAGGGGAAGTGACGGTGGTGAAAGGTCACGGCATTTCGCCGGAGCTCCGGTGGAGGTGGTGGCCAGCGGCGGGGTAGTGGGGAGAAGAGGGGGGAAAGAGATAGGAGAGATGGGTTGGAAGTGAATAGTGGGATGAGTATTCTATTTTTTTTTGTGTGTATATATATATAGTTACTAAATGGTATTAACACACAAATATTTGCTATGAGAAGTAATTAAATTAACGGAAAAGGGCCAAAAATACCCTCGAACTATTGAAAATGGAGCAAAAATACCCTCCATCCACCTTTTAGCCCCCAAATACCCTTACCATCCACCTATTGGGTCTAAAATACCCCTATTGCTAACAGAATATTTTGGTCAAACACGTGGCATTTTTTTATTGGTTGGCTTATAAAATTAATTAAACTAATTGACCAGATAACCCAAGTGCCCCCCACCCCCTACCCCCCTACCCCACCCCACCCCCCGGTGAATTTTTTTTTTTTTTTGAAAAAAAAGTTGACATTTTTTTTTTTGCACCCCACCCCGCACCCCTACCCCCCGCCCCGACGCAAAAAAAAAAAAAAAAATTTTGAAAAAAAAAGTTTTGACGTTTTTTTTGGGTTTTTTTAGCTGGGAGGGGAGGGGGGCGTAGGGGGAGGGTGCGGGGTGGAAAAAAAGTCAACTTGTGCCTTTTAGATTTTTGGGGGGTGGGAAGGGGGGTGCGGGGGAGGTGTAGGGTGCGGGGTGGGGTGCAAAAAAAATATTGTAGTCTACACTTGTGCCTTTTAGATTTTTGGTTGAAAATATACCATGTTTTTTAGGGTGAGATATTTTATTTTTTTTGGTAACTCAATTACATTAGACATTTTAATTTATCAAGACATTTCACAGTACTTGTGCTTTTTACTAGGAAGTTGAGAAGCGTAACAATATTTTTTTTGCACCCCACCCCGCACCCTACACCTCCCCCCCCTCCCAGCTGAAAAAAAAAGTTAGACTTTTTTTTCCACCCCGCACTCTCCCCCTCCCCCCACTCCCCAAACCCCGCACCCTACGCCCCCCTCCCCTCCCATCTAAAAAAACCCAAAAAAAAACGTCAAAACTTTTTTTTTCAAAAATATTAATTTTTTTTGCGTCCGGGGGGGGGGGAGTAGGGGTGCGGGGGAGGGGTAGGGTGCGGGGTGGGGTGCAAAAAAAAATGTCAACTTTTTTTTCAATTTTTTTTTTCACGCGGGGGGGGGGGGGGGTCGGGTCGGGGGGTGGGGGGCACTATCTGGTCAATATTGCAAAAGTTAATTAGTTTAATTAATTTTATAATCCAACCAATAGAAAAATGACACGTGTTTAATGAAAAGATTATGTTAGTGATAAGGGTATTTTAGACCCAATAGGTGGTGATAAGGGTATTTTAGACCCAATAGGTGGATGATAAGAGTATTTGGGGGCTGAAAGGTGGATGGAGGGTATTTTTGCTCCATTTTCAATAGTTCGAGGGTATTTTAGGCCCTTTTCCGTTAAATTAAACTATAGCTACTAAATGTCAATACCCACTATTGTTTGTTATATCATGTAGTTATTCCTAAAAAAAATAACCATATAGTTATGATATACTTCCTCTGTCTCATAATAAGTGTCACCTTATTTAAATTTTTTTATCCCACAATAAGATTTTTATCCCATAATAAGTATCATCTTAGGAACCCAAGATATAAATTGACTATTTTTTTCAATTCTAACTTTAGACAAAAAATGACAAGTTAAAGTAATATTTAAATGATGATTGGAAAAACCACATAGTAACTTAGTATTGTTGGATTCCCAACGTCAAAAGGTTACTACTTGTGCATGCTCTAATCAAGAGGAAAAAATAATTTATATTTATCATATAGAGGTAATTTAGTAAGCATCACATTATATTATTGGTTTCTTAATCTACGTGTTTTTCGCCATGATGACACTTATTATGGGACAGAGGAAGTATATATTTAAAAATATTTTTCTTCAATCAAACTAAAGAATAATTTATTTGCAAAGGGCCAAATATACCCCTGTACTATCAAAAATGGTCAAATATAACTCTCGTTAGTCGTTATACTTTGGGTCTAAATATACCCCCATTGTTATACTTTGGGTCTGAATATATCCTTGCCGTTATACTTTGATCTGAATATACCCCTTATTTTAACGGAGGTACACGTGTCATTATCCTATTGATCTATTTTAAACTATCCCCCAATTAATTAAAATTCAACCCATAACTAATTATTCAATTAAAAGATTCATACCCATGGAAGATAGTTGTATCTGATGGAACCATGGAGTGACGATGACCAGTGCGATGGCATCACCCTCCCGCCGGCTGTTTATCGACTCTCGACATAGTACCAACACTATCCCCAAGAATGTGGCAATTTATCCAGCAGCATCAGTTAAAATCAAGGGTTATTGAAGCACTGTATCTCCTCACAAAGATCCTAAAAGTTATTACTGTTTGGCATACTACTGGTTAAGCTTGAAATTGAATTATGATTTCAGTTGCCATTTCAGTTCTCAATTGAAATTAAATTATTATTTCAGTTGCCATTTCTTTGCTCAATATGAAAACGTGAGAGAACTTTTATGGCTGGTTTACCAACTGAGCAATTACTTCCTTGGAAACTAGCCTCTGAATTTCAACCACTCCATCTTCTTATTGAGATAGACACGTTACCCATACCTATTGCCATGGTCATCGTCGGCCATTGAAGTAGGTTGTATGGCCATGAGTCTTTTAATTGGATAATTAATTATGGATAAAATTTTAATTAATTAGGAATAGTTTAAAATAGACCAATAGGATAATGACACGTACATTTTTCGTTAAAATGAGCAGACCAAAGTATAAGGGCAAGAGTATATTTAGACCCAAAATATAATAGCAAATGTATATTTAGACCTAAAGTATAATGAGGGGTATATTTGACCCTTTTTCGATAGTACAAGGGTATATTTGGCCTTAATTTATTTTCCAAATATAATTTAGAAATTAACTATCCAAATGCATAGATATATTATATGTATAAGTATATATATTTATATGTATATTTTGTACAATTATAGCCGGCTGAACGGATATTTAACGTAATTATCCCAACAAAAGTAAGTTATGGGTGTAAGGTTATTTTTGTATTTCTTTTATTATGTACGCTGAGTTGTAAAAAGCGGATTAGGGCAATTGACTGTACTATTAACACACACTCCTTTCAAACAGTAACACTTCATTCAGTAAATTTCCCTCCAATCGGTAAAAATGGAAGCCAATGCTCCTCACTTTAAGGTAAATGCTTTCCTTTACGGTAAAAAATTCTTGTTGTACTTATACTGAATTCATATATATACTTTCTCAGTTCAATTATTGAAATCCTTTTTTTGCATAGTTTGCCTTTTTTTTTTTTTTTGGATAAAATGTTCAATTAACTCGTGTTTTTCCAGCTAATTTTGGGTTCATCATCTACTGCGCGTAGAAAAATCTTAGCTGACATGGGATACCACTTCACAACCATGGTAAGTTTCCAATGTACGAGGGATATGGGATAAATTATCCCGGGATTAAATTTGATATGAGTTTATCCCACTTTTGGTTGGGATAAAATCGCGCTATAACTAATCCCAGGGTTGTAGTGTTATTTTATCCCTGTGGGAGGGTGGAATAATTAATCATGGGATAATTTGTTTCCCAACCAAACGACCCCTTATTGCTGTGGATATGTATTTACAATTCAAATAGACTTAAACTTGGACCAGTTCCTGCACTAAATCATTTTAATTGACCCATGTTTAAGTAGAGGTGGCAACCGGTTTGGCCTTACCGGTTTTAACCGGTAACCGGACCGGTTAAACCGGAACCGGAACCGGTAGAACCGGTTAACCGGTTCCGGTTAACCGTTTAATGGTTTACCGGTCCGGTTCCAATATTTTGGAAACCGGAACCGGTTAAACCGGTAAAACCGGAACCGGACCGGTTAAACCGGTAAAAAATTAAAAAAAAAAAAAAAAAACTAAAGTATATAAGTTATACATATATATAGTATATATATTAAGTTATACATATATTTAGTACATATATTAAGTTATACATATATATAGTATATATAATAAGTTATACATATATATATATATAAGTATATATAGTATATAGTACATGTATATATATATATAGAGTATATAGTACATATATATTAAGTATATATAGTATATATAGTAGATATATATATACATATATATTAAGTTATACATATATTTATATATATTAAGTTATACATATATATAGTATATATAATAAGTTATACATATATATATATATAAGTATATATAGTATATAGTACATATATATAAGTATGTATAGTATATATATTAAGTTATACATATATATAAGTATATAGAGTATATAGTACATAGTTATACATATATTTAGTATATATATATATATATTAAGTTATACATATATATAAGTATACGTAAGTTATACATATATATGTATACGAAAAACACTATTCTGTATTGCTGACTTGCTGTTAGGCTGTTAGTCAGTAAATATTTAAACTTTAATTATAAAGTTGTATAACATATGAAAATATAGCTACAACAACAACAACAACAACCCAGTGAAATCCCACAACGTGGGGTCTGGGGAGGGTAGAGTGTACGCAGACCTTACTCCTACCAAGGTAGGATGGCTGTTTCCGATATGAAAATATAGCTACAATATACAAATAAATACTATAATATATATATATATATATATATATATATATATATATATATATATATATATATATATATATATATATATATATATATAATACAAAAAACAAAAAAAAAAATAGATTTTAACCACTCCGAACCGGACCGGTTCCTTAATCGGTTCCATAACCGGTTCCGGTTGGAACCGGTTGCCACCTTTATGTTTAAGTGATAAATTGAGATAAAGATACTTATTAATTAGTAGCAATATTGTTAAGATGATAATGAGCAAGTGTGATGATGACATGACATGAGGAGCTTAAATGGAATAGTGAGGTTTCGTATAGCCAATCCAACTTGTTTAGCCTGAAGCGTAGTTGTTGTTATTGTTAAGTGACAAAACTTTATATCCAAATTTAAGTGCCTTACTTTCCTTTTTGGTTTGTCCCAAAAAGAGTGTCTCTTTGTATATTTAGTAAGTTGACTATTTAAACATCCTATATGGCAAGTTTAAAACCACAAGATTCAAAGGATATTTTAGTACATTACACACATCTTTAATTTAGGACCACAAGATTCAAAAGTCTCTTTTTAGTCGTTAAACTTTGTGCCCAGTCAAATTAAGACACTTAAATTGGGAGGGAGGGAGTATAAAAGACACGTGTCATGTTTAGTGCATGCACCGGGTGTTCCATTTACAATTCGTAGTTGACTAGATAAGAGAGATTCATATAGCAACCCCCAACTAGATTGAGATTGAGGTGTAGTTGAATGATTGTTTTTAAAATTGGTGGATTAACACGTTTCTTGTAATGTAGTCTGCAGATATAGATGAGAAAGCTATTCGGAAAGAAAAGCCCGAAGATTTAGTTATGGCTCTTGCAGAGGCAAAGGTTTGTTTTCCTAAGAACTTGTGCAAGTCCAGATATCTCATAACATATTCTTGAAATGGTTTACTGCTTTGAAATTGCTATATAGAATGGTATATGGGTTAAGGTACATTGCTTATACTGTGATGCCGTTTTGATTTTCTCTTGTATGTGGTGTTGGTTTCTGATTCATGAATAGCTGTTTGTAATGTGTGAAACTTCTCTTTTAGGGAATCTGTAGCCATCTCAACTGTTACTTTAAATGTGACATTCGTGTTATTTCTAAAAGTGCTCAGTTACGTTTATTTTTGTTATTTTGTATCAGATGTTTTAGGCAAATCATGCAGACTTTTCTATTTCCTGCTCGAGTTGAGTTTTCTGTTTGCATCATAGTTTAATTAAAGCCTTGGTTTGAAAATGCTTATTTTAATTCCACGTAACTGCATTTGCATGTCAGGCTGATGCTATCATATCAAAATTTCGAAATACTGAAAACCTAGAGAAGGATGTCAATCCGACAATTTTGGTTGCAGCTGACACAGTATGTCTTGCTTTTTTGCCTTTTCAATCTCCCCACCCGAAGTTATTTTTCTAGCTTCTGTTTGATGAGATTAAACCTATAATATGCTATTTCTGCCAGTGCTTTTAAATGATGGTAAAGTTGTGTGCTTTTTCTTTTCTTGTATTGTTTTCCTTGCTTTTATATTTTCTCAATTTGCTTTTCTTCTTTCAAAATGATTCGATTTCTTGTTGGGATATTGGATGATAATTGTGATGTCCGCAGTCTTGCACAATTTCACAGATGTTTTCTTTCTTCAAATGATAAATTGTTTGCATTTATTGGACTTTGCTATATAGTCTCAAAGCATGCATCATAATTGGCATTAACCTGAATTGCTGGAACTGTAATCAGGCCGAAGCCATCATACCAAGGGTTTCCATTGGTGAATCCGAAGGGGATGCCGAGCCAACACTTCTAATTACCTGTGACCAAGTATACTTAATTTCTGTTCTTGTCATCATTTATGGTTAAATATCCGTTATTGGCTTACTATAATGCTTTTACTACTACATTAGCTTTGTTTTCCCCCCAGCTAAATTTACTAGTTTCCTAGAGGTGTTTGGTTCAAATATAACAGCTCTGACAGAATCTTCCTTTTTGAGCATAAAGTGGTGTCTTTTTAAAGAGCTAATCTAAATAATATGATTTCTCATTCCTTGACGTATCCGAGCCAAATTGGTGAAACGTGGATGTAGATACTTAGTACTGTTTCTTCAAAATACACTACCAAAAAAATGAACTTTTATCGGATACTAACACCATACTCATATTGGATACATACATGTTTACAACTCCATATAATATAAGCTTAACAAGAAGACTGCCAGTTACCAGTTTTTTTTTTTTTTAAAAGACTGCCAGTGCTTTTTAGCCTAAGCAGCAGAAACCGGTTAATATGCATTTTAATACTTGGTGTGCTTCGAGAATTAAGAATCTGATTTGCTAGGGTAAGATACTGTAATTAGAATTTGCAGCTTGGCACAACCTAGAGCAACATGTCTCATTTGGTACAGTTTGTTCGATGATTTAGTTGTAATTTAAATGGTTAGTTGTTGGTTCTACTCATAGCAATAGGCTTTCGTTGCTTTATGAGGGTTTAAAGCTTAGGTTGTAGCAGGCTTCTTTGTGCTTTTCAAGTTGAACGTGTTGATTTTACTCATTTTTAGCTAGATTTTTTTTTTTCATTAGTTTCTTCGAAAAGTCAAACATTGCGTTCAACTAGCTGGTTCCACTTTTCTATTTTAGTACTTTTGAGTTGATAACTTCACATGGTCATAAAAAGAAAAGATTAACTTGAACGAGGACACCAAAGAGTGACTATTTCAGTATTTTGGTTTTGAGGCGTAAATTTGGCAATTGAAGCAGCTATAATTTGATAGGATACTTCCGCCTCGCCTTTGATTCTCGCTTAACTTATCTGAGGTCATAATTCCTCTATTAGAGATGTTTCCAGTAGCATGGTACCTGCAGTCTATGTACATTACGCTATATCTTCATACAATAGTCTCTTTCGGGTGATAGGACATTCTTTTTTGATAGGTAAAGCAAAACTTTTTATTGATTTCTTTAGACTTGTAATGAAAAAATCTTCTATTGATTTCTATAGCACCATGAAGGCACCAGGAGTAGTACCCTTTTGGAGTCTATGATGATGTAAATAATTGATGAGAACTTGATCTTCTCTTCCTGTACTTCTGAAGTACCCTCCTGCTTTGTAATTAATACCTACCTTGTTAAAGAAAGGAGTCTAGGAAGTCCAATATGCTATAAATTTCATTTAAGAAATTCATTATATACCAAAAGTTCAATAGATAAAAGCAGCTACACTTTATAAAAGATACGGATGTTGCTTTCTCTTCGAAACATCTGTGACTTATCTCTAGCCAAACTCTTCACAATTGTCTCTGATCTTTCATCAGGTCCTTGCCAGCTTTGTATACTCTCTTAAGGTTATTAGGCATCACCCACCGCACTCTGTCAAGTTCAGAAACATGCTTCAGATCCTTCATTTGTTCTCACTGCGTAGAAAGAAATGTCTGACATGCATCATCTTTAGCTAACCATCCAATACATGCTGCCTTAGAATTTCACTTGGTTTTCCAGATCATCCTACATGCCCGCTGTGTATACCCTTCTATATCTCCCTTTTGCATGAATTGATAACAATATTTCATGGAGAAGATACCATCTTCCTTCAAAGTCCACTGTCCGGATTTGATTGGTGCGGAGCATCCAAGGGTGTGGCCTAGTGGTCAATGAAGTGGGGGAACCATGAGGTATCAGGTTCAAGTCCCAACCCCAACGGAGGAACTAGGAGATTTCTTCATATCTTCCTAAGCCTTGGTGGGTAGAGTTATCTGTTACCTCTGCTGGTCGGAGGTAGCAAATACCCGGTGGAATAGTTGATGTGCGCACAAGCTGGCCAGGCACCGCCATCATTAGAAAAAAAGATCTGATTGGTGTTCAGACATATGTAATCCGTGCACCTCTACTAAAGAAGAAAGACTCCCCATTTCCCAATCCATTGTTTATTTTCTGGTGTGGACTTCTTCTCCCTTCACTACTGCATTCTGCTATAGTCCATTAGACAATATATCTATTTATCCCTTTGAGAGGGGAGCATCTTCAGTCCAGATATCCTGCGATAATCTTATTCTCCTGCCGTTTCCCACCTTTAATCTTGTGCAAGATTGGAAAATCACCTATAATTGCTGATTTATTTCCAGAGACCTATATCATTAGAAATCTTGACTTGACTGGTTTATTGCACCAGTAGTCCTCAATGCTGTATTTGCCTTTTATCACCTCCTTCAATTCATCTTTCTCTTCATTGGATCTCCATAGCCATTTGCATAACAGACTGCTGTTCTGCAAGATCATTTCTGTCATCCCTCCCCCATCTGTTTCGTGCTTTCACTTCTAAAAACTGTTTGCCACTTATGTTAAAATTGTCAAAAAAAACAAAAAACTTGTTTGCCACTTGATTAGGTGCATCATCTTTCCATCACTATTGCCTTTCTATAACAATTCTGGTGATGGTACATTCTAGTTTACATGTTAGGGAATTTTTTCTGCTGCCCAATTGTTCTCTGTTTTCTGTCGTTTATTTTGATGTATGCGCCTTTCTATGTTAATGATCTTATCCTAACTTGAAATGATCTGGAGGTGGTGGTCTATGAAGGTGTGGTCAGGGAAAAACCATCCAGTGAAGCAGAAGCACGACAGTTCATGAAAGGTTTACCATTGCATTTATTGATTTCTTACCATACTAGTTCTGTAGTTCTGCTAGTCTTACACTGTCAACTTGCAGATTACGCTAATGGACATGCAGCAACCGTGAGTTCTGTCCTTGTTACGAACCTGGTAACAGGAAGCAGAAGAGGAGAATGGGACAAAGTAGAGGTACCACTGTTGATTTCTTCTCAGTACTCAATTAGCAGACAGGTCTCTACGGCCTTTTGTTCTTTCTGTTTTTCAATGGATTTGCGTCTATTTGTAATCTAAAGTTGTTGCCATGCATATCTGTTAATTTAAATTTTAATAATAAAAGTCTAAACGTTCCGTGTTGATTAATGACTTCTACGTTTTGGGATAGGCTTAGTGAACACTTCACAAGGTTCCAATTCCCACAAGCTGTTCAAATTGAAGTTATACAGAGATAGAGTTTTTGTGGAAAGTAGAAGTTAGTTGAGCAAAAAAGGGTCTCTCTCTTAGTTATTTGTGTAGCTTAACTGCTTGAGATTTTCAGCATAATCTCCTTTATATATTTTCGCTCATCCAGGAAGAGTGATAACATTTCTTTTGGTTGCAGATCTATTTCCATGACATACCAGATCAAGTCATAGATAAACTGGTACAACTTTCAGCTGAACTGTTAGTTATTGATCATATCAAATGATGGTTGCTGTTATCTTAAGATCTTTTTTTTCCCTATCAGATTGAAGAAGGGATAGTTCTTTATGCAGCTGGTGGCTTGATAATTGAACATCCTCTCATTTTGCCTTATGTTAAGGAAGTGGTGAGTGGTACACTGCCGCTTCTCTCTAATATCATCCAACATAAGTCATAATATTGGTGGTGTTAACAGTTGTTTGCCTGATCCTTTGTCCTTATAGAGACCTTAACTTTTATGAAGCCATGGATGCAAATTTGATAAATATAAAATGATGGGACAGAATATCTTTGTGATACCTGACCAAGTGAAAGAACTTCGTGATTTTTATCTAAGCCAGGATTTCTGGATTGTGCATGTTCATCCCTGATGCAAATCCAAATAAATTCTATTAATGCTTCCCAATGGTTCATGTCAAGGAAGAAGCTGATATGCTCATTAGGTATATGGAATAGCCGTTTTAGAGTTTCGAGAGGGTGTTTTTGCACAAGGCGTGATTGAGCGAGAAGTGTCTTAAAGCATAGAAAAGAGATTAGTAGTGTTTTTGTTATTCGTGAAAGGAACTTGTCCTTTGTATAAAATGTACCATTAAAGATACCTTTTGAAATTGCTTTTTCCATAAAAATGTGGGCTTTAACCATGCCAACCTTTTTTACTTGATTGTACTAAGCACTAAAAGTCCTCTAAAGAATAACAAGTACCACAACCTTGATGAAATGCTTTTGTGACATGGTTGCCTACTACTAAGAAACTTAGGGCATATAACTCTTTTTCTGATGGAAAAGTTTTCTGATCCTCTTTTAGTGCTTAAGCAGTAACTCGCAACAACATCTGATGTCAAATATTCAGCATATTACCTTTTTTTGTCCATTCTTTTCTTGATTCAGTATACTTTATGACTTATAATAATAATAGTTTTAAGATGATTTTCATCTGCGCAGGTTGGCTCAACTGATAGTGTGATGGGTCTCCCAAAAGCTCTCACTGAAAGACTTATAAAGGAGGTTCTCTAATATGATTATGATCCTGTTTCTACCTCATTCCTATTTCTGAATGAACTGGCGATCGATAATTTTGATGTACTGGATGTCGCATATCGATTACCTGATAATCGGGTTTCTGCTGGTTTTATGTTGTCCGTTCAAATATCGTCAGTTTACATCTCATCGTCGTAATGGCATGATTGGTTATTGCTTATTTAATTGCATCTCGATTTGGCTAAACTTTTAATGGCCACAACCAGCTAGATATCTCCTTTAATAAGCTTCTTCGAGGAACCAATAGCATCCTCCACAACATCATAAGGAATTGACAATGGAAACTGTACGTCTATATCTTTGTTTCACTCTCTATTAACTGTGGCGTTTCATATTAAAAGTTAGATTCATCCTGGCCATTTTTCCACTTGATCAGCTAGTCAAGGTTCTTAATTTGTTGTTTTGAATGTTCTCCTTTAATTTTAAAAAACTTGCCAGCCTGTTTAACAGTTTTTTTTTTTTTTTTTTTTTTTTTTTTTGCAATAAAAGCTCTCGAGCTACCTACTTAAAAGAGTATGACAAGTGATTTAAAGTAAAAGAGTATGAGAAGTGATTTAAAGTTGTTTACTTGTTTTTGTCGTTTGGGATTAATTTAGATTTCCTCTTCCCAAAAGAATGTTGTGGCGTTGTGTCATTCTTCAGGAATTCCATAATGTAATAATGGTGTCCCCTTTAAAAGTTTTACGATATAGTCTAATATCTCTAGCTATAACAATTCATCCTCTATGACAATATTTCACTAAAATATTTTTAGAATTGATTCTTCATGTTATGTTATATTACGTGTTCTCTATATAATAATATTTCTCAACATTAGCCAAAAAATGTTCAGACAAACGTCATTATAAAGAGGTGAAGAGATTTTCACCGTAAGTGATCATACAACATTCCCTAGTAACAGAGACTGTTATTTAGGCAACATAAACGAAAGTTAAAATATTTTTGCTACTTAGCGATAACTGTTGATATAGTTTTCTCTGCAATATTAATGAGTATATTCTCCATAAGATAAAGAGGACAAACTTGTACCACGGAATCCAGTACGTATAACATTAGCACATGGAAGATTACATTTGAGAGTCACTTTAGGAGACGTACTTCATACATGTATAGTTTCTCAAAGGAAATTTATCCAATGAAAACCAAATTAAGATAACTAAAGGTTTTGAAAAAGAAAGGCAAAATCAACTATATCCTTCCGTTATTACTTGTTAATTTACTGCATATCATAAGTTCCATTTGCTCACATAAAATAGGCTCCTGATGAATCACGTGCTTCGATATTCTCGCTTTTATTGGAGCTTCAGATACTTCAGCCTATCAAAAAATGATAAAGACAAAGAAGAAAAAGATTTAGTTCAATCCCAACCCATTATAGAAATAAAAGAAAACTAAAAGAGGTAGCTTACAATTTATCACGTGGATAGCGTGTTGAAATAAGTTTTTAAGTTATCAAACATAGCAAATTAAATAAGTACAATAACTTTTGGAGCTTGTATGAGTAGAGAAGACTAAGAACATGTCATGAAATGCTAGTAATAGTATTACAAATTAGCTATGATAGACTGACAGTGCGAACGGTATTTTACACTATCAGGTTATATCCGTCCATAAAAAATTAATGAGATTACTATATAAGCTAAAGAATAAGTCAAGTTATCTGATACAACATGTTAAAGTACACAGACAGGTGCAAAATCTTTTTAAATTGTCAATGTACATAGTAAATCCTTTTAATCTATTGTAGTATATATGTCAGTGTAAAATCAGCGTATATAAGATATGCTTTTGAAGAATCGGATATCCCATTGGTCATATAATCAAAATATGCTTCTATTTTAATCTACTCAAAATGCAATGTGAGGACAGTGTAAAATCAGTATATATAAGTAATTGGTACGTTGTGAGATTGTTATTTAATTTACCTTTGTTCCTCATCCATGAGATTGGAGACTTTGCTACGACCACCATTATAATTAGGCAACGGAACACCTCCAGACTCAATGTGATTAATATCTTCAACAAGTTTTTCATAGTGCCTTTTCACTTCTTCTTCAGTTTTTCCACCAACTGCTTTGGCCAAATTACGCCACCGGTCCGGTGTGTCCCTGTCGTAAATAGCCAATGCATTCTCAAACTTCTTGTTTTGCTGGTGAGTCCATGTCGAATTCGTGGCCATATTTTGCAATAAATTTTGAAAAAAGGTATATCAGTGTTAGAAGTGATGATAAAGAAAATGTGGAGAACGTTTTGGTGTATAGAAAGTTAACATGTTTGTTCTATTTATATAGCAATGAGGAGACAGAATATGGTGGGCCGGTGAGGAGGATGCTCTTTTTCTTTCTTTTTTACCTTTCTAATTTTTTTGTTGAGCTTGACAGTTGATATGTTGTTACAATTTACATAAACCAGGGGACATTTTGTAAAAGCCAACGTGGTTTTCTTTCCAACTAGTAGAAATTAATTTGTTAATCCTGGAAATGTGGTAGACTAATGCTGCCCTATTGAGTTCTACAAAATCCACTACTTTTGGAGGATTCGACAATCAGTCCGTCGACATTTTTTAAGAATTCGAGCTACATGCTTACAATCACGCATAGAAGGAAATCATATATCAAAAAAACCTATAATATTCTTCGAACCCATACAAACTTAGGGAAAAATAAGGCACAATTGAAAAAAAAGGATTTACGTTTATTTAACGCCCTATTAGAGATTCATATGCCAAAACTATTTACAACTTTTAGTACTATTTGTCTCATTATTTTTTGTTTTGTATAATATTAGATTGAGATGAGCCTAAATAGAATAACATGATCAGCGATGATTCATATAGACGATCCCGATTTGCTTGGATCGAGGCATAGTTAAGATTGTTATTAGCTAGAAATATTTTATTTATAGCCTAGACAGGGTTTCCTTAATCCAAGAAAAGTGGTTCCCCTAACCCCATATTAAATTTTTTTCACTTTCTATCTAGATCTCAAAGTTCTGGGTTTTTCTTAGTTGTAACGTAAAATATAAATGTTCACTTCCCAATGGATGAAAAAGCAAATGGTAAAATCAATTTCCAGAGGCTGAAAAGTGGTAAAAAGAATCTTCATTTTTTCATATTTTTAAAATTATTTTGAAGATGTAGTACATATAATGAACGTTGAGAGTGAGATCAAGCTGTGTGCATGGCACATATATGAAAAGTAGCTTTTATTTTTTTTCCTTTTTGGGACAAATCTTTAACGTGATAAGGTCTGTATTTTTCTCACTTTCTTCTTGCCTGTTTTAAACAAAATTCCATATCAGTTAGCTGGCTATGTTTTCTTTCATTTTCTTATGGAAGAGAGCAGAAGAATTCCGTACAATAGCTGTACATTTGTTTAGGTTCAGTCCAGCTAGTCCTTGACCGAATCGGCTCCCCTCCAGTGCTAATTCCATCCAGTTGCTCCAATGCACCTTCTGATTTGTGACACTTGTCACTTAATAAAATTAATGGCCCAGATTCATTCTCTAATCATTCAATATATCACACTGAACTAAACCCATTAATCTTCTTCCCTGAGTGTCCTTCATGCCTTTCTTTTTCTGCTTCTGCACTGTGATAATTAATGCACGCTCCCTTTAATTCCTTTTCTCTTCAAATCTTCAACAACTACTGTAAATCTATAATGACTTATGAATGTTAAGCGCTAATATTAACGGATCAAAAATATATAAAGGAGCCGAATTTATTTAGAGCTAGTTTTAAATATTACACCAAAATAAGCAAAAGGGAAAATTATAAGAGTAATCCTTCGTTTTAGTTTAAAAGATTACACCAAAAGAAGAAAAAGGGCAAACTATAAGAATAATCCATCGTTCTTTCAATAATGGGCATAAAATTGCCAACCTTTGCTGAGCCGATTCGATTAAGAGCTTTAAGTATTACCCCAAAAGAAGAGAAAGGCAAATTAAGACTGATACATTATTCTTTCAGTCGTGTGACTTGGGAATAACATTACCAATTTCATATCGGCACTCATTAGGTGTGAGCGGGAAGAAAGGAACTGGGTTTGATTTTCTATAGGGGTATGTTGAGAGTCATATTTGGAAGAATGAATCTGGGTCTTTAATTTTATTAAGTGATAAGTGTCACAAATCAGAAGGTGCACTGGAGCAACTGGATGGAACTAGCACTGGAGGGGAGCCGGTTCCGTCCTTGACAATCTTTGTCTCGTAATCATTAATATCTTTTTTGTTTAACCATTCGGTGGGAGTGACAAAATTAGACCATGTAACTCGCTGAAATTCAGTTCAATCCGTCCATTTGACAACTCTACCACTCAATATATGTGAAACATACCGGCATGAATAATCTAGATTCAAGTGGGGGAGGCCCACCGAGGAGCCGGTAAAAACCTCCTTTATTAAGAAACTTTTCATCCATAGGGTTCGAAAATGAAATTTTTGGTTAAAAATAAAAGAATTCGCACAGTATAACCGCACAGGTTTAGTCTAGCTAATCCATGATATAATCGTCATCTCGCAATTATTAATATCCTTCTTTTGTTTAACCTATTTGGCATTCAAACCTATTAACATGAATAATTCAGATTCAAATCGAGGGACTGGAGAAGCACACCCAAACAAGAAATTTTCATTCTAATTAAATTTGAATTCGAAAATTTTGGTTAAAAGTGAAAGGATCCAACTATCTACCACACCCTTTAGTGGTGCAATGATTAGTATCCTGGGTACAACATGACTTAATTAAACTGCATATATAAGCCCTTCATAACTGACAATAACATGTACTGTACTTACCTTTTCTGTATAATTATGGTTATCGTCATATCACCTCGTCTGTTCTCAATCTTTGTCTTCTAATTGTATTGTAAATTTGAAGATTATTCAAGTGTCCTCGAACATTAAACGGCCTGCGTTTAGATTGAGAAACCTAAAGGGAAATTAGTATATGTAATGATCTCTAAGAAGTGGAGTTGTAACCTAGAAATAATTGTCAGGTAACCTGATATAACATGTTAAAACATATTAATAGTGTAAACAAAATTTATTTTGTCAGTGTATATAAGTTAATTACACAGTAAATTCAGAAGAAAAAGCCGCGCTTTATGCATGAACTACATTGGGAGCTGTTGAACTCTAACCGTGTTAGTGTCTCTCTTTCTAATTAAATGCTCAAATGACACGATTTATTATTTCAATATGATAGCGGAGTAGATAAAGATATTCTATAGTCTAGTCTCTCCGTCACATATTAACAAAATATTTCTACATGTTTGACCTTATAATACTTGATTTTTTCAAAGAAATATATTAGCGACCGAAGAGTAAGAAGATGCTAAAATGTTGAAAATAATATGGCAATGAGAAAGGAAGCCAAAAATAAAAGAAATGTACAAGCTGATAAAATGAGGTTGCATGATAATCCAGCTCATATATTTGGAATGGAATCCTTATCATCCACGTTGGTGTCCAGTAAAATTTTCATATTTGTGGATACTTGTTATGTCCTTCTCACAATCTTTAAAATCACCAGTATTCTCCTTTTTCTTTCTTTTTTTCATTGGCCCCAAACACATTTTGCAACTTGAAGAGGGCTTCTTGTTTTATATACTTGAAATAAAACCATATTGATATTTTCAGCTTAATTAATTGGCTGTCATTTTTACAAGAAAGAGGTAGTGCCACAAGCAAAGATTGCCACATTGACCAAAATGTCCAGTAAGATGTTGGATTAATTTCATGTATGTTCATGACTGAACTTCACCGATTGTAACCAAAAGTCATAAAATTATTTTTTGTTACATTAAAATGATTGAAATCACAAGATTATCTTTTGTCATATTAAAATAGCTGAACTTTATCCAAAGTCGCCTTGACTGCTAGGTTATGTAGTTAAAGTAGGTATATTTTAGTGACTTCATTGTTTATAGTGAGTAAAGCTCAAATTCCTCAACGTAACAAAATTAATTCATGAAGAAAGTTAAGTAACAATTCATAAAATTTATTAACTTTATCACATGTTAGTAGATTCTTGAACCTAATTTCCTTCAAGATAATGGGACTTTTCTTAAGTTCATTTTGGGGTTTTGGAAATTTAAATTTTAAGGTCACTGTCCCAAATTATGATGAATATGCTCATGATAAATGCTATGAACATTTCATAGAATTTCAACTTTGCAACTTTCTTGGGAACCTTTTCAAAAGTTGATATATACTCCAAGATACCTCATGCTACTGATAATTGGATTCCTTATAATCCTTTGAGCCTTTTGTGGTACAATGAGATAAAAGATTTCTATGGTTATCTCTCCAATTTATTGTCAACAATCTTTGGAAAGCCCCCTGTAATAATTCTCCTATATATGGTCCCTTCTTGCAACCTATATATGGTCCCTTCTTGCAAATTGATCAGCTTGCTGCCTAACCTTACCTTTTTTGTGCTTCTCTGGTCCAAGATGTGAATTTCTCTGTCATTCTCTAGATTCTTCCAACTCAAATGCTAAGATTGTTCTAGCCTGAAAAATGAGGAAATAAAAAAATTTCTTATAACTGCAAAAGAAGGAAAGGATATACCTCCGATTGTTTTCTGTATATGGAACTACCATTAGGTGTGAGAAAGAAATCTCACATTAGGATTTCAAAAGAAAAATAAAGCATATAAGGTGCTGGGATCCTATGGTGTAAGGCCTTTCCTAAAAAATCGTATGAACTCAATTCAAAGCAGACAATATTATACTACCATTGAGAGTATTGTATTAGTTACCCTCTTTAAAGACTTCTCGTCTCTTTGAAAAAATTAACCTAAATAGCCGCCCATCCGACTGCTTAAACTAAAAGTAGCCGGCGGATATATAATAGAAATGTAATTCATATATTATACGTATTAACCGTCTATAATCAATATATAATCTGTGTATACAGACTAAAAAAACGGTGAATCCAGCCAGCTATTTGTGTAAAGATCCCCTCACTCTTTAGAGTGGCTTAGCCCATCAAGAACAAGCATAAAGTGATCATCTTCCTTTGAGGGGACTGTCCAATGAAATGGAATATAATTTGCCTCATCCTTTTGCTTATAGTCAAAGGATCGGATGTGATTCCCTCACAACTGTGTTAAGCAAAATTATGAAACTTTAGCAAAATTCAACATGTTCAAAGATCACACCAAAGTCTATTTTGGGCCAAAGATATATTAGGTGATTAGAAGTAGAGAATTTTCCAGGCTGTAATGAACAACAACATGTAACAGCATATCCATAAACCACGCAACATGGAGAAGCTGACATTTTTTTAAAAAGAAATGAAAGCCATTGGACATGATATGCTCATGGTAAAGAAGATTCAGTAGAATCATCCATTCTTGCATGATTTGGATGTTCTTTTCTAATAAATTCTTGTTCTCTTCTTTCGAAAAGGAAGATGGTGGGCAATAGCCTTCTCAAATGGCGGGTAAACCTATTAAAGGGGTAAAGTATTTTCTACACAAAAAAATTCCATTCATATGACTCTAATGCGAGAAATTTTATTAAGGGTGAGGAAAATCCCAATCATTCCACCACGACCCTCACAGTTAAATCCATGGACACAAGTCTGATGCTCTTATGATATAGGACGTTACAATTTCTTAATGTTTGAAGTCAAATAGTAACAGATTGACTTTCATTAATGAACAGGGACAGTACTTAGCTCCCGTTTGGCCATAAAATTTTGAAGTTAAACTTGAAAATTTGAGAGTTTAAAGTTGTGATTTTTGGGACTTGAAGTTATGTTTAGACATGCATTTTATTTGGAAAAAATTTGAAGTTTGTGCGTGGAAGTCCCAAAAATCCAAAAGGAACTTGATTTTTTTTTGAAGACAGATATTCAAAATCTGTCCAAAATCTATGGCCAAACAGATGCTTGAAGATAATTTTTCAAAAGCTGATCCAAAATCTATAGCCAAACGCTAGCTTAGACTACCGACAGTTAAAGAGTGAGCAATATTTATAGCATACTAGTAAAATAGTCCGCGCTTTGCGCATCCATAAAACAAAAATGTACATTCACTTCGTTTTAAAAAAAAATACTGCGATTTATCTCGCATCTGAAATTCACTAATTCTCACAAGTAAAAAAATACAAAAATAACTATTTGAAACTCCATATTTGTTTTATAAATATAGTAGTATGTTATTTCTCTCACAGTTAATTCTTTGGCATTTAACCTTGTTCTAAAAAAAAAATAAAAAAATTAGGTCTATAGCTTTCTCTTATTTTAAGATGTCACAAAAACATTTTAAAACAGAAAGTTGCTACAATTTCATTCGCAAAATACTGTTTCAACTCGTAAGATATTTAACATTTATGACACTAAAGATATTTTGGGAGTATCACCGAGAAGCCGTAAATGATTGCCTAAAACTATAGTACTTACAAAAAAATCATCCGTGGTCGGAGACTTGTATGTCTCTCTCACCCTAACTCCACAAAAAATAGAGGCATCATTGCCCAAAATTTAGCAGGAAGAGAAACATAGTATATTATCATAGCATAAAAAAAAAAGATTAGTCTTCGAGACTTCAATTAATTATGGTGTTTCTATTATTACATGTAACAATCCCAAGTACGAACCCAAATATTTGTGCAGAATCTAATGTTACTGCATTGCCACTGCTTGTGCCTCCACTGCAATCTCTTCCGCCCATTTCGTGACCACACCATCATTTCTTCTTTATTAAAGACTTAAAGTCATTGTTAATCAATTACATGTTTTTCTCAATCCTCCTCAGATGACGAAGGCCTTTTTGTAGTTTAGCCTGATCACGACAAAAATCTCTATCAATAATTTGAAATGAAAAATATGAGAGAAAGTTAACTCTTCTTTATTGCATTCAATACAATTCTCATAATTGAAGTTGAGAATTGGAATGAAAAACGTTACTCTTCCATTATCTATTAGTTTTATCGGTGAAGAGAGGCAGAAACTTCATTCCTTAATTTAATACTTCCTACTTTGCCTTAATTTAGTACTCGTTTATTACACTCAATTCAGCATTGAAACTGAAATTAAGAATTGGAAAGGCAGAATTGAACTTGTGGGGTAGATGGATCCACGGGGTTGCAAATGAGTCATTAAAAATACCTAATAATTGAATATGAAAAAAAAAATTAATGTCATTGGTGATCAATAAGAGGTGTAATCTCAGTGATCTATCACAATTATATAATACTAGTGAAATAGCCCGCGCTTCGCGCGGTCTTTATATATTTAGTTGATATCGAAAAGCTAAAAGTTTATAACAAAATTTACAATACAGATATAAAATATAAAATATACATAAGCAAAATATATAAATCAAATGATCAAATATATAAGATAAAATACATATAAAAGGAAATAAAAGTGTCTCGTAGTTCTAGAGGAACAATCTTATCATAGGAAAGAGAAGCTAAGCTTCATATTATAGGGAAAAAAAAATATGTAACATGAGTCTTCTAGCTTGTCTTACTATTTATATTTTGTCCACAAATAATTTATTATTAAAATTAATAACCACTATTTAGTTAATATATCTAGAGGTAATTTTTATTCATAATAATGGATACATTTGGTCTCAAAAGAAATAGAGAATTTTAGTCCAACAGAAAAAGACAATTTTAAAATAAAAAGTAGCAATTCGAGGAAGATCTAAATCAAAAAAGAAGAATCACTTTTCATTGTTAAATAAAAAGACAAAAAAATTATACCTTCATAGAAATCCCATATACAATAAGGAAAAATTGAAAGTCCATAAATTGATATAACAACATAATGAAAATTATGTTCGGGAAAATAAGAAACAATTTTAAAATTGAAAGTTCAGAAAATAATATAACGAATGAAAATAATGTTCAAGGAAATAAGAAATAATAGAATTTATCATCATATTTTTTATATAACGTAAGTTCAGAATTACATTAATATAAAAAGATGTAGATTAAGTGATCACTATAATAATCTGCATTTGTATTTTTTTTTCTTTAGTAAAATCATTCGGTACCCGATATTCGTTCACGGGGCTAATTTGTATTTTTGGAATGTACCGCAGAAGACCCTTCAACGAAAGAGATGGAATTTATATATCCCGCACCCACCCGATTCCTTAATCGTAATAATCTAATCGATTGCCAAATAAGAAAGGAGTATACCGCTCCAAATTCTCCAACTTTGCACACACAAAAAAAAAAAGTAAGTACAAAACTTTCTAGTCTCTACATTTTCCCACAAAGCTATGAGCCACACCTTTTACAATAAAAAAATTCTTAGCCCGTTGAAAGCATACAATAATTACATGAGGCATAGCGTTCATAAGGCTACAAGAAATGCAGTATGTCAACAATTCAAGTTTTACTTAAACACAAGATATATCCGTATATATGCTCATGATTACTGAATTCCTTGAGCCAAAAGAATCAATTAATATATTATTTTTTTAAAAAAAGTTACAAACGTACAAATCAGAATGACTGCCCTTTCACATTGAATTAGAATTAGTCAAATATATCGTCCTAAAAGAAATATTGTCCTGTTGAAAAGCACTATCAATATAGAATGTATTCTCCGCATACATCTCTGCCTTTCTATCCTCCATCGTAGAATCAATACTATCTATACAATTGAGAGGGAAATAACACTGTAGAGATCATTGATTTAACACTGTCAGCCCATTTTTTTTTTGAGACACCAAATTTAACAATGATCTTTATTTTCTTGAGAATCCGCAAAGAGATTGGAAAGAGCGGCAAAGTTATTTTTCTTGCTTGCATAGATTGTTATAGGAAACTGACTTACACAATAGAAGGACAGATTAAAATTGAAAAAGGACAAAGAAAATAAATCATAACTAACAAATTCATTAATTACAAAGATGAAGATATTAGTGAGGAGAAAATTTTGATACCTGAATCCATGGATTTATGTGGGATTTCTCGTTTGAAAGAAGCCAATGAACGCATCCTTCAGAAATTTATATATACTCTCTAAATCTAATGAATAGTAATTATGGACCCTCTTTGATTTATTGAGGGGGAAAAAAAAGGAAAACAAAAAGCATGCGTTTCCTAGTATTCTGAAACAGTGGATGCATAATGCAACATTTATTTTGCGACTTTATTACTGAGACTTGGGCATTAGTTCCACGTTTAATTAGTGAGGCTTTTTTAAGCCATTTCATTAATTGATTATGCATGAAAAAATTCAAAAAAAGGAGAAAAAAGATAAATCTAAATCCTGGCCATAGAGAGATGCCACATAAGATTGTCTATGCCTAGATTTATATTATATATAGATTAGTAGTATATAGTCCATCTGAAACAAAACTCTCTAACTTTCATGGTAGGGGTAAAGTCTGCATACACCTTCTCATAGCCCACCTGTGAGATTACACTGAGTATGTAGTTGTTATTATAGTAGAAGATTAATGAATGTCTATGCTCTTAGTGCACTAACAAAATATTCCAATACTGATCGTATAAAATATCTTAATTTTGCTTATAAATATGATTAAAAATTCCCTGGCCACCACAAAAACATGTCTGACATGATAAGCTTGTTTATCAAGATTTCATTAATCTTCTCCTAATTCTCATGATAATTCAATAAAACTTACTTGCTTATATCACATATTTCAACAAAAACTTAATTAAAATGAATGTCACAAAAAGTTGACGAACAAAAAAAAACAGAGGAAAAATAGCCATCACTCGAAACCAAAGAGAAATACATATGCAACTCATTAACCATGTAATTCAAGCTCAACTTCAGCAAACTTCTTGCACGACTTTTTCTATATAGATTCTTAGCTAGCACTGCACCTTATATGGAATTGTTCGTCTCAGAGACCAATTTATTTTTGTGGAAGTTGCCTCTTTATATACTCCATTAAAGAACGTTGCTACTTTATAATATATTAAGCAAAATAGTATTACGGCATGGAAAGAAGGAATGATCATACCTTCGTGAATGAGAGATATCACAATCATACCTTCATGAATGAGAGATGTCACAAAATATTCTGCCTCCACTGCAGAGACTAAATCAGAAAATTAATATTCAGTACAATTCAAGTCATTCCAAAATTAGTTTAAACTCAAGAAACAAAAAGGGTAAAAAATAAAAGGCAAAAAACACAGAGTGAACTACACAAAGCAAAAACTTTGAAAACTTACAACTTTAGATTTCTTCTTTTCCTTCCAACTATGGCTGCAAAAACTCACGTTTAGAGTTCCTCTATAAAAAGGATTGTTTGAAGGGATTCTTCGGTGCCATATTCTTTTTAACTGAAATGATAATGGTGGTCTTAAAGGTTATTAAAGATAGGAAAACATAATCAAATGGCAGTTAATATTGAGTAACTATTTTAAGAAGAGACTTTTCAATATTTTTTAACAGCACATAGGTGAAGAAAAATAGGAAAAATGTCAAAGATTGAGAAAAAAGATAAGTACCATTGCAGGTCAAAGAGAGGTGCCACATCACCTTTTATATGTAATATATATTGATGATTGATTGAATTAGTAACATGAAATGAAAAAGAACGTATATTTGAGTAATTATAAAAATGGGCAATTGGCGCGAATGCCCTTCAAATGCGCTGGTCTTTAATTTTTGCCCCTGTAATGCGTGGTCTTTAATATTTGTCATTCTGAGCTAAAAGATAATAAGAAAAAGACGTTACTACCCCTACCCATAACATATAAAAACCTGAAAGTCTGTAACGAACCCCAAACATCCAATTAAACCTATTCATCATTCCAACAACAAACCTTTCAATCGTTCCATCGTTCCAACATTTCACCGGAGAAATCTCCATTGATTTTGCTGCTACAACGTCGGAAAAGGAAAATACATAATATATAGCGTTTCAATTGAACGTAATTCAACTCAATTTGATGCTTTATTAAGTTTAGATTTGTTAATATTTGAAAATAGCAACAAATCATCTTCTATGAACTAAACAACTGATATTCAGTTGAGATTCAACATTGCGAATCATAATTTTATTCAACAACATAGAATTGATCAAATTTATTGCTTTGTTCTGATTTTGATTAGTTTATACGTTCCATTTGATTAGTATACAATGCTCAATGACTTAGACTTGAAATTATAGTAACTTCAGTTGACAAAAAATAATCAGGCAAAGTTCTGAACAAGTATGCCGGAGGAGGCAGAAGTTCACCTTGCAAAAGAACAAAGTATGCCGTTAGAGTCAAACTTTCATTTTCATAAGCAAAACATCAAGTATACAAGTGTTAAGAATTAGACAAGTCTGCCGGAGGAGGCAGAAGTTCACTTTACAAAAGAACAAAGTATGCTGTTAGAGACAACTTTCATTTTCATAAGCAAAATAAAAAAGTACACAAGTGTTAAGAATTAGACAAGTCTGCCGGAGGAGGCAGAAGTTCACTTTACAAAAGAACAAAGTATGCTGTTAGAGGCAAACTTTCATTTTCATGAGCAAAACAAAAATTTACGCAAGTGTTATCAATTAGAAAGTATGCCGGAGGAGGCAGAAGATTACTTTACAAAATAACAAAGTATGCTGTTAGAGGCAACTTTCATTTTCATAAGCAAAATAAAAAAGTACACAAGTGTTAAGAATTAGACAAGTCTACCGGAGGAGGCAGAAGTTCACTTTACAAAAGAACAAAGTATGCTGTTAGAAGCAAACTTTCATTTTCATAAGCAAAACATAAAGTATACAAGTGTTAAGAACTAAAAAAGTATGCCGGAGGAGACAGAAGTTTACTTTACAAAAGAACAAAGTATGCTGTTAGAAGCAATTTTTATTTTCATAAGCAAAATAAAAAAGTACACAAGTGTTAAGAATTAGACAAGTCTGCCGGAGGAGGCAGGAATTCACTTTACAAAAGAACAAAGTATGCTGTTAGAGACAAACTTTCATTTTCATAAGCAAAATAAAAATTTACGCAAGTGTTACGAACTAGAAAAGTCTATCAGAAGGGGAAAAACTTCAGTTTACAAAATTACAAAGTATGCCGTGAGAGGCAAACTTTAATTTTTCATAACCAAAACAAAACATTATTAACAAAATAACACCAAAAACACATAAGATTGCATAAAAACCAAAATTATTAACAAAACAACACCAAAAACCAAGACACACATAAATTAACTTAATTCATGAAGTTATGCTGGAACAGGCATAACTTTATGCTGGAACCGGCATAACTTCAGTTTCAAAAACTAAGAACTCTGCCGGACCCGGCATATGTTGCCTCAGACAAACACTGTCTTCATGAAAATACAGGTTACTAAACAAAAAAAAACACCAAAAATCTTAAACTAAAGTTTATAATCAGGAAAACATATAAACTTTCATAAAAACCAGCATTATTAACAAAAAAAAAACACCAAAAATTCAAAACACATACAAACTAACTTAAATCACGAAATTATGCCGAAATAGGCATAAATTCAGTTTCAAAAAACAAAAATTCTGCCGGAACAGGCATATGCCGCCTCGCACAAACACATTCTTCACAAAAACCAGATTATTAAACAAAAACAACAGCAACAACATAAAACAGTTGTTCACAGGCAAAACTTCAAAGATTCAACAAAGAGAAAACCAAAACGCATATCAAAATCAACTAAAACATATTACGACATTCAAAAAACCAAAATATATACATGGGGAATGAAACTAAAGTTCAAAAAATCATACAGACACTTTAACAAAACACTATAATTTTAAATAAAAAAGGATCAATTAAATATAAAAAATGACGAAGACAAAGATATCAATTCAACAAACAACAATTTAACATAAAAACAAATATTGAAACGAGCAAAAGATCCAAATTCGTACTTAAATTTTAGAACAGATAAGACAGACACAAAACAGAGGAACGAAGAAGCAAAAAAGAAAAGAAAAGGGCAAATGACGAAATAGAAAGGGTTTTAATGGGGTAAGGGTAATTTCGTTAAAAAACTTTCATTAAACAGGCGGCAGGAGCAAAAATTAAAAAAGACATAAATGAGGGGCAAAATATAAAGACCAGCCCAAAAGAAGGGCACTCCGCGCAAAAAAAAAGTACATTAATTAGTAGTAGAAATTAACCCCTAAAAATACAAAAAAATGAGGGAAAATGCCAAAAAAAAAGGAGGAAAAAAAAATACCAATGGAGGTCATAGAGAGGTGCTACATCACCTTCTTTATGCCTAGCTTTATATTATATATAGATTTGGTCAAGCTCCTAGAAAGTCAAAAGTGCTTATTTTCTTCCTAAAAAAGCTTTTAGGAAATCAAAAGTGCTTATTTTCTTCCTAAAATACTCATTTGAGAGAGTTAAAGCGCTTTGCCAAGCTTTTAGGGGGGAAAATATTTTTAAATTTTTAAATATTTCTAAACCTTGAATATTGTGGGAAGGATCATACAACCAGAGTAACATTTGTAATGGATTATAAAACCAAATCTCCAATGAAAAATACTGTGAATTGGGGAAAAGAGTGGAAATCGCCCCAGTGACCTTGGAAATGGGTGGTCTTGGACTTTTGACCCCCACTTGCCCATAGGCAAACCTTCAAGGTCAAAAGCCAAAACTTGCTAAACTTAAAATTTTGGCCATGGGAAATGTGGGGTCAAAAGTACAAGACCGCTCACCTCCATGGCCATTATTATAAATCGCCTGATCATATCTTAGATCCTATTAATATTCTCAACCTGCCCGGTTGTCATTCATAACTAAGATCATTCCAGTTACTTTATATAATGTAAATTCACAAACAGGCAAGTGCCAATATGAAATTACACAAACAAATATGATAAATTTGAGTTATTTTACCACAAAACATAATGACTCTACGTTGGTGCAACTTAAAGGGTTGCATTCCCAGATGGCCTAAATCAACAAAGAACTGAAATATATAAAACAGGTGGATGCACCTAAAAGTTAGAATGAACAAAGCTCTTTTTCAAAATGCACTGCCTGTAGCTCCTGGCTGACAGGATTTCTTCAAATAGAGAGGATGTCAAATTCATGGGGCATAAAATCCATGCTCGGCCTATAGTACTTATCTGGGGAGTACAGGCTCAAGTTTGTCACTTGACTGGTGTAAAGGCACGCGAATCTCTCCACCTGTGAATCAACAGAACGTAACTTCAGTTTTCAAGTAAAGATCACGCCCACAAAGTGTAGGATACTTCCCAAGTATTTTATTGTACCTGATGTGCAAAACGAGAATTCTGATAACCGGTCTTCATCAGTTGTCCCCAGACCTTGTGGAACTGTAAATGTTTGATGACTTAATCAGAGAAGAAAAGAGTAAACTACTTTGTTGTTGAAAATCCAAATCCGTTTATTAATCCCACAGCGGAAATTGTTAAGTAGCTACTGGCTCAATGATTATGGGATTAATATTGAAGTTTTGATGATTTGACAAATAATATACCCGAGACAATCGAAAGGAGATAGCCAGTGCCAAATGCAAGTCAACAAGAGAAGAAAATTTACAAATATTTGATTTGACTTTACAAAGTTTAAAGAAAGTATAGTTGTGTATTACATATTATTCAAAATATATTTCACCAAAGCTTGCTCCAAACAAGGATGAACTGTTCCATAAAGAAATAATTCCACTTTTAAATGAACTCGTCTCTTTAACAATCTTACCTTTTGGTGACATTCTCGTTGTGCCTGTAGATGATTGAGCCTGACCTCCTCACGTTGGGACTATAAGATGACATAATTAAAACCAGATTAATTGAACCCCCATTACAGAAAAAAATTCATTGCCAATTTACTTCAATGCAATTTGATTCTCCAGGTGACAGATACCAAGGAAGAGAAATTGACCAGATATAAATATGTTTCTCTTAGTATATTAAAATTTATCTTCCTACTGATACTATCCTGAAATAACCAACCTGTAGCTTATCAAGCTCCGCAAACACCTTCTCCTTGTTAACATCATCAGTATCTTTAGACCTGAAGCATATGACAGCTCATGTAATGATTAAAGACGAGAAAAATTTAACCTTTAGCCGATTTCAGATGATACAAAATTTTTTATTAACATAGATGTATGAGTGTTAACAGTCAAAATGGTTCTACAAACAGGAAGATCTTCGTTCCAGACGCACAAATAAAAGGTTTCTTAATTTTTTCACTTAAAGAAACTTGCCACTGCTCAAGTCACAAGACTACTTCACACTGAAATAAAGTCCCAAAGAGGCTGAAAGTCTCTGCTCATAAATAAAGGCTCTCCTGCTTTCTCATTCTCCAACCACCTTAAATCAATCATTCAATCAACTAAACCTCATTTTGCTTCTTCTTTATTTCCTCGTTTCTTTTATCCTAGTACTTCCTTAGCAGAACGGACTCAACATGAAAACGGTTGCACAGATAAGATGCACCACCAAAAATCACGCACATATGAGTTCTACAATACAAAATAAAATGGAGAGATTCATTACTTGAGAGACCACTTAAGATGTTGTATTTCATCTTCAATGTGATCACGCTGACTCCTCAATAACTGACGTTTCTGTAAACATGCAAAAATTGCAATTATTACATTACCATGTAGCAGAACATAAAGCAAATTTTTAGGATTTAAAGTAAAATGCTATAAATTTACAGATAATTCATTCTCTTCATCTCTTAGCTCACAAGACCATAAAAGAAACCTTAAGTTCGTATTTAATCAGTTTATGGCATATGGAGAGAAGTTATTTGCTTAGATGAGAAACAAATTGCTTCCCCGTGAAATTTCAATTAAGAAATATATCAAAAGACCTAATCGATAAAAAAAGAAAAAAAGAAGAAGATATGAGTGATTAAATTGAAACAATAATCAAAGGATAAACATGAAAAAGATTGCCAGTAAAGCTGTTGCTAAAGTGTCCAATGTTGACGGAACCGGTTGTTGTCTCCTTATATGGTCTTGGACAATCCTCAACTTATGTGATAACTTTTGGGTTGAGTTGGCCCCAGGTCCAGGTTATTTACATGGTATAAGAGTCAGACTCATCACTAAATGGCTGAATGTGTTTCCCAATATTGGGCGCCCATGTTATATTGTCTACGCTCCACATGTCCAGTTCTGGGTCCATAGGGCTAGGGAGTGTTAAAATGTCCCACTGGTTGAGGGAAGGATTGTTGTCTCCTTGTGTAATCTTAGACAATCCCCAAAGCTAGCTTCAAGGGTCGAGTTAGGCCTAAGGTCTATTTTCTTAACAGTTGCAAGTCCCAGCCAAATTGTGAGCTACTCAGATTCGAGGGCTCCACGTACAGCTGCAAGTGAACTTAGCCCAAGTATCAACTGCTCAAACTCAAAGTTGCTAGGCTTATTGATAGCTCCATGGGCAAGGATGGCGCTATAGAAGCCCTAAGAAGATCGTCGTCAAGGTCACAAGTTAAGGAGATGCAAGCCAAGGTTGCTGGACTTCAATTGGAAATCAAGAAGAAACTTATCATGGAAGAAAAGCCAAAGAACGAGTTCAAGAATTGTGAAAAGGAATGGGCTAAATGCTACACATACTTTATGGTCCAAGTCCAAGCCCAAGAGGAGGAAGATTGGGGCCCACATGGAGCTCAAAGGGAAGCCCAAATAGCTGAAAATCAGACCCATAAAAGGGCTGAAATTCTGCCCAAAAAGGGCAGGAAACTCACGTTTGAAGTGCCCTAGTATTAGGCAACTTTTCCTATTTTGATAGGGAATAGTTTTGGCAATTATTTTACATGCTTTCCTAGTTTAATCCTTATTAGGTTCTAGTATTTAATTATATCCATAAAAGTAGATTCTAATCCCATTCTATTTGGGATAAGTTTCCCCTATATATAGGGGTGGATTTTGTTATTTTCATTAGACAAATATTATTATTATTGAGAGTTTCTCTACTTTACACCTTTGTGTGTAGCTACTTTGGATTTATCTTGCAACCTTATAAGAACGATTCTTTTAAGAGGTAAGATTAATTCGTACTTGATATCTTTGGTTCTTATTCGTAAATTAAAGAAGGTAATTAGTCTTATACTAGTTATTGTCTCTAATTTCTTCGAAATAGGGGTCTAGATCACCTTTTGATATAAGTTCTTGAATTGACTCTATTAGTATCTTAATTAGTCTTAATCCGCTAATTTTGAATACTAAGACCAATTAGGGTTCTTATCACTTAATCTTGAAATTTAGAGATTTTATTCTTGAATTTCGCCTATATTTACATTCTTGTCTTTAATCTTCGTATTTTCGCTTCCGCATTATAATCTTGTTTTTGTTCAAGTAACCCGATTCTTATCACTTATAATGTTGACGACCCCATCTAACCTCGAAGATACAAGTATCTAACTATATAAGGTACATAATTTATATACTTCACAAAAATATTACTATCATTTTAGAATGATGATGGCTGTAAGCACAAAACCAATGATTGCCAGGTGGTAGGGGTTTGAACATCAATTTTGAAACTCAAGTTTGATATGCTATTACATCTTAGGAATATCAACAAATTTCCTTCATTTCAATTTTATTTGGACATGAAAATGATCCACTCCAAAATACTGGTTTCCTCGGTAAAGACATCAGAAGTGTGTACTTTCAAGACATGTGGCACTACACAAGGTTGACAAGCACTTCAATGATCCCACCCTTATTTTACACGCCAGATAAAAGGCTCTCACAAACACAACAAATTTCCCATTTGCAAAGCCATACTAATTGTTCTTGTTGATTATGTTCTCACGTATAGAGAGAGACGAAGCATATGAAGTACAAGAAAATCTAATGGAGTACAGAGAATAAGCCGAAGGGGATATGCTTATATACCTTGCGAGTATCCCTTAATTCCCAGAGAAGTTCAACCTCTCTCTCAAGCTCTGGAACAACAAGCATTGTTCTCCAACCTGCTCAAACATCATAAGATCCTAAAGTCTAGAATTCGAACTTTTAAAAAGAAGCAAAGGAAAACAAATAAAAAGAGTTATACAGGATATGCTACGGGTTGGATATGATAATAGCCATGATCATGGAAAACAGTATCGGAGAGAAACTTGGACATTAATTTTCTTTCCATCCATGTAAATATTGGTTCTTGGAAATCTCGGAATATTCTTTTAATCTCACTATTAGTGCTAAAATATAACAGCTAGTCAACAGCTTTTGTGATCTTAGTTGCACATGGTAAAAAATAATGTAAATGCTTATCTATAATTAATTTTATTTGAAGCATAATAGTATCACTTTATCATAATTGTTCTAATATGGCTCTAACATACTGGATGTATCAGTTGCATAAACCTAGTTTGATGAACTAGAAAGGTGTGCAGCAGCAGTCCTTAGAACTCACTACCAATATATGAAGTTTTAAAAAAGCAACAAAGAATATAGCAAGAAGGAGCACATGGAGTGGCGGATGCATACCCAAAACCTTTTTGCTGCGTAAGATATCACCGTAAATGTGATCCCCAACATAAAGAACCTAGTTGAAGAGAACAATGCGTTACCATCCAAATAAATAAATAAAAATGGGAATTAAACACCACAGTTAATCACCCAATTAGAATTATGAAACAAGCTCATAATAACACCAAGTAAATCCACTACTCCTTCCCTCCATAACTTCGTAAATTGAAACTAGAGTCCTGACGGTTAAGTTATATGCTGTCTCTTTCAGCCATACTGAGTATTTAAAGATATGCCTTTGTGCTTGTATTTAAAGAGCTGAAAGCAGTATAAAGTACGCAATACCTGTGAGCTAGACTCGATTGAAAGTAATTTATGCAAATGGCCAACATTTCCCCCCTTGAAGAGAAATAAGGAAAATATTCAGTCATTTTACACAAACCATCAAATTCAACAAACTAAGCAGCATAAATTATATCTGCATCCACACCTGGAAAATTCTGTAGCCTTCCTTCAAGCTCTTTAATGGCAATCTCAAAGAAGTGCTCCCCACCTAATGTATCGGACAAAGTCAGAACATGCACAAAATGGAGAAAAGGCAGTGGCCAAGAGAAAACGAAGTTTTCTGCACTGACCTGTGCCATAGGAGTCCCATTATCAGTGTTAATTAGCATGCCACTTTCAGGCTCGACCTCAAAAAGGTTTGCACGGATTTCATCATGAAAAAAGCCTGGTTTTGCACTGCATAACGTCAAGTACTTGTTTGTCAGCAAGGTGATCACAACTCTACAAACAATAGCTGGAAATATAAAAGAGACAGGCATATGCCCTAAATGTGGCTCCATATGGTTGTGGCATCAAAAGAAGCACATATGCATATTCTCGAAAGTTTCAAGGGAAGAAGATTACCTGCCAGTGATGACAACATCGAAGTACCGGAGCCAATCAAAACTGGAACTAGACCCATCAGAAAGTTTGGGCCCACAAAGGAAGTTCATGACAATGTTTGTGTAGTCCCACAAGCTGCACACATGTAATTAAGATCATTATAAAATGTAAAGAATGCATAAATCATCAGTGGAAGAGAATAATTTGAGTAGTTCTACTGATGGAATTTGAAGAACCTTTCAGGCAATACAACCTTCAGAAAGAGAAGCACCTAATGCTCCCCCAACCCCTCCCCCCTCCCCCCCCCCCCCCCCCCCCCCAAAAAAAAAAAAAACTGACAGAAGAAGAAGGAGACTTCTGTGAGAGCATCATCACCTGTTTGTTACCAGAAAGGTAGCACGACCGGATTCTCTTAGCATTTTGAGCATCGGAACAATTGATGTATCCTCATTGATATATCTGATGTTGCCAGAGGCAGATGGCAAGATAAACAAATTAGTCAAATAAGCAGTGAATTATGAGAATATACAAGACAATAAAAATAACAAACCCATAGGTTTTGCATATTTCTAATCAAAGAACATAGAAGGTATTCTCAACTATTCAACGTTTCCACCCGTTCTCATCTCCTAAGTCTTAAACTTTCTAAGGCGACAAAGCTTATAAATTACTCTCTTCAAAGCTTTTGTAATTTAAGTTTAAGAAACGTTTATTAACCACTTGAAGCACCGAACAATGTTCAAAACAATACCTTAATGATATAAAATAGTACCACATATCAACCTATCAAAAAAAGGGATTTAACCAAAATCCAGAAAAATCTTCAACATGTGTATTAGAGGCTAACCAAAAAAGTTATATTGAAGAAAAACTAACCAAATGACGTTTACACATACGATAAGCAGACATTATTACTAATCAAACAAATTAAATGGAGGACTTAGCATAAGCATTTATCATCACTTTGTGTGTCCAGTGAACTTTAAACTTGGAACCATAATGTCCGGCAAGCTACCCATTATACCACGACCCTGAGCAAAGATATCAACCTTTTCCTCTTTTGGTCAATCCTAGGCTCACTAGCGAGAGAGAGAGAGACAGAGAGAGAGAGAGATTCAGAAGCACTGTTTTTGTAACAGAGGTTAAAAATGGCGGTAACTTCCACGAAAGCTACATAGCAACAAGAAGACACACTTGCAGACACTGCCAAAATAGATGGATACAGCAATTTCTGCACCTTGGCTTTGGCTACTGTGGTTGATGCTATTTCTGATATAGATCTTAAGCTTTGATGTCAGAATACAGATGGTCCCTAGATAAACCCACAGCAAAATAGCTGCCAAACTAGATCAGTCTCTTAGATATCAGATTTACAATTATCACGGTCAGCTATTTGATCAAACAGAAAGTGAAGATCGGGCGCTGCCGTCAAATATTTCAGCATATTGGTCAATTTCCTTGCTGAGTCAGTTTCGGATCTTATTTATTTCAAGACCCCTTTTTCTTCATTTACACCCAGTGAAATCCCACAACGTGTGGTCTGGGGAGAGGGTAGAGTGTACGCAGACCTTACTCCTACCAAGGTAGGACGGCTGTTTCCGAAAGATCCTCGGCTCAATAAAAAGCATAAAAAGAGGTCAGATAAGGCTAAGAAATTCAAAGCGATATGGAAATGCAAATAACAAAAGCGACACAGATAAAATAGGATAATCAAAGTACAGGAAATAACAGATAATAGCAGAAATCAGAGCACAAGAATTTATACTGCGATAATGCGCCTACTAATAAGGGAGGATAACGAGACTATCTACTAGCCTTCTACCCTAATCTAGGTCCTCCAAACCTTCCTATCTAAGGTCATGTCCTCGGAAAGCTGTAACTGCGCCATGTCCTGTCTAATCACCTCTCCCCAATACTTCTTGGGCCTACCCATACCTCTTCTGAAACCATCCATGGCCAACCTCTCACACCTCCGCACTGGGGCATCTGTGTCTCTCCTCTTCACATGCCCAAACCATCTCAGTCTCGCTTCCCGCATCTTGTCTTCCACCGTGGCTACTCCCACCTTGTCCCGAATAGCCTCATTCCTAATCCTGTCACTCCTGGTATGCCCACACATCCATCTCAACATTCTCATCTCGGCAACTTTCATCTTTTGAACGTGAGAGATCTTAACTGGCCAACACTCCGCCCCATACAACATAGTCGGTCTAACCATCACTTTGTAGAACTTGCCCTTAAGTTGTGGTGGCACCTTCTTGTCACATAGCACTCCGGAAGCGAGCCTCCATTTCATCCACCCTGCCCCAATACGATGTGTGACATCATCGTCAATCTCCCCGCTGCCTTGCATGATAGACCCGAGATACTTGAAACTACTTTTCTTCTGGATGGCCCGGGTACCAAGCCTCACTTCCACGCCAACCTCTTGAGGTGCTTCACTGAACTTGCACTCCAAGTACTTTGTCTTGGTCCTACTCAGATTAAACCCTTTAGACTCCAAGGTATGTCTCCAACTCTCCAGCTTAGCGTTAACTCCGCTACGAGTCTCGTCGACCAGGACTATGTCATCCGCGAAAAGCATACACCATGGCACCTCACCTTGAATTTGCCGCGTCAATCCATCCATCACCAAGGCAAATAAAAACGGACTAAGAGCTGATCCTTGATGCAACCCCATCACAACTGAGAAGTGCTCTGAGTCTCCTCCTACTGTCCTTACCCTGATTTTGGCTCCCTGATAAATGTCCTTGATCACCCTAATGTACGCCACAGGTACACCTTTAGACTCCAAGCATCTCCATAGGATCTCTCTTGGAACTTTGTCGTAAGCCTTTTCTAGGTCGATGAATACCATGTGTAAGTCCCTCTTCCTCTCCCTATACTGCTCCACCACTCTCCTCACAAGATGGATAGCTTCTGTAGTTGAGCGTCCCGGCATGAATCCGAACTGGTTCTCTGAAATAGACACGCCTCTCCTCACCCTCAACTCCACCACCCTTTCCCACACTTTCATAGTATGGCTTAGCAGCTTAATACCTCTATAGTTGTTGCAACTTTGGATATCCCCCTTGTTCTTGTATAGAGGGATCATTACACTCGACCTCCATTCTTCGGGCATCCTTGCCGTCTTAAAGATGACATTAAACAACCTAGTCAGCCACTCCAAACCTACCGAGCCCGCGCTCTTCCAAAATTCCCCAGGAATCTCGTCAGGTCCGGTCGCTCTTCCCTTGCGACCTACGAACAGCACCTTTAACCTCCTCAACCTTAATACTCCTGCAATACCCAAATCGTGACGCCTCCCTGTATGTTCCAAATCTCCCAACACAATGTCTCTGTCCCCTTCTTCATTCAAGAGTTTGTGGAAGTATGAATGCCATCTCCGTCTAATGAGAGTCTCCTCTACCAATACTTTGCCATGTCGTCCTTGATGCACTTCACTTGATCCATATCATGTGCCCTTCTCTCCCTCGCCTTGGTTAGCCTGAACAATTTCTGATCCCCACCTTTCTCCTCTAGTTCAGCATAAAGGCGTTCAAAAGCTGCCGTTTTTGCCATCGAAACCGCCAACTTCACCTCCTTCCTCGCTATCTTATGAAGTTCCCTATTCGTCCACTTCTCCACCTCATCCTTGCTTTCTATCAACTTCGCATACGCCACCTTCTTTGCTTCCACCTTCCCTTGAACTTCTCCATTCCACCACCAGTCCCCTCGATGCCGACCACGACTACCTGTCGAGACCCCAAATAGAGAACAGGTACAACCAATTATCTCTAGATTTCCTGAAATATGGTCTACTACAGTTATCTTCATTTCTTCTACTGCCCTTTACGCACCACACTCCTAGAACACCAGGCTTTTAACTTTAACTTTTCACAGAGAAGAGGGAGATTAGTTCCAGCTACCCTTTTCCCTTAAAACCTAATTAATGAATGATATGGACATTGAGATGTTCATGCAAAGCATAGGCTAGACAAGCAGTACACTGAACACCAATCCTAGCATAGGATAACTGTATTTCCAATAAGAACAACAACGACGTGATGGTCAAAGCGTTCGTCTCACTCCTCGTTCAGAATAAAAATGTTAATCTCCTTTCCTTTTCAATAATATCCTTGATTTCATATTAGTGAACTATCAAACAAGTTACATGCAACAGACGACAAAATAGGGAATACCATATCACACAAGCTTTTAAGACAAATAAAGCATCAAGAGAAAACAAACGTAACATGTGCATATGCAACAACTAAAAGGGAAAAAGTGTAACTTTAAGGCCAAAACCCTAGGTAAAGCATGTCTTGTTTTCTAAGGTCCACCAAATCTAACATTCCCTGGCATATGAAAACATGCACTAACAGATTTACTAATTACCACTCAGTATGGTACATTCTCAAGAAGCAACAAACAGTAGCCCACCTTTTTGGATCTTTTGCAACCATCTGCTTCAAAGTCCCATCACGGTGGCACAAATCTACTGCTGCTCTAACATCCTTGTACATGCGAGAGTAGCTGCAAGAAGTGTTAGCAAATAAGCATACCATGTAGACTATATAAAATGCTGCCATTAAAGCAGTAGACAGTGAAAACACACATGGAATATTAATAAATGTAACCCAGAGGCCAATCATCAACTTGTAAACAATTCATCGCATGCATGCACATACCCGCCATAAATTAGCAGCAACTTCCTGTTCAATGAAATTAGTCCAAGAATCCTTGGGAAAAGAAAACCGTTGCATGGTCATGCTGACACATGCATATCAAATTGCTAAGGTACGAGAACTAGTCACAAATTTTAAATTTTAAACATTGTTACACTTCTGAGAATATATATCTTGAAGCAACTAACAGAAGATGGCAAGACCACGGAGATTTGAGTGAATTGAAAGATGTAACATATCTATAAAACAAGCTGAAACTAGAATATATCACTCATTGAAGATACATCTATGGGACATCCTTATCGAAGAAATCTAATTGCTTCCATAAAGCTACTACAAGTAAGAGCTCCAAAAACAGAATAACTAGGTATTAGAAGAGAACTGAAACTAGATTCGACCACCAGCTTCTTTGTTTCAAGCATATCTCGTTATAGATTGGTAGATATATTTGTGAAGAACTTCGGTTAATCTGTGTTTACACCTCTAGCTAATGGAAAATAAAAACGAAATGACAACACAATAGTCAAATTAACAGCATGCAAAGCCGAATTAAAGAAGACATCGGCAGAAATACAGATTGACATCACTGTCCATAAAGCTATAAAAGAGTACTGGTTACTCTCTTACTCTGCATCTTCAGGAACTTTTCCTGGATTTTTGTCCTTGAAGTCCACCAGCTGAGCGAATAAGTAGGTTTCAGCGAGAGAGAAAAGGGTATCGATAAGGGCATAGTCAGGTTCATCAAATGAATCCCGAAGCAAGGTATTGCCATAAGTAGCAACTTTATCTTCCTTCGAAAGCTCCCTAAATCCATGATAAGCTACTTTCACATATTTGTGTCGGTCCATCTGTTACGTGAGCAAGTAGAAAAGGAAAAATAGTTAAATAAGAAATAAACTAAATTACAACCCTAAGCGAGGATGAAGTGAAATTAAAGATTAAGACTGGAAACAATTACAAGGACAAAGAGGCGACTAACCTTTAATATATTCCCCCTCTTTTTATCAAGAACCAAACCTCTGACCATATAGCTCCAATCAAAGGACCATTCCAACAGCTACACAACACCCAACATGGTGAAAAATCGTCCAGTATCACTTCATAAATCAGTAATAATAAACAAGAAAACTCAGATCAAGAGTCAAATAATCCTCCAGCACAAACAATAAATGAGCAGTGATTTTTTTATGGCAATCACCAGCTCGCGACAACGTATCCCAAAACAACTAACTGCTTTTATACCAAAGACAGAATGAATGTTACCAGTTTCAAAAAAAATAAAGGACAGAATGAGATTGGACATTCAATTTCTAAATCATGAAAACAAAAACCTTCAACTCAACATTACGCATAACACATATCATTGTACCAATACCACACTCTAGGTCATTGAAGTCACAATTAATGCTACTACACATATAAAATGCATTGAGCATAATATCCATAAAATAAGATGAATAACCTTGTTGTGCAACTACCAGAGGAATAAATGCACATTGGAGACAACAAACTAGCACATAGATATGCCTCATCAATTTCTATTCAGACTTTTCCTTTTACAAGTATTAATATTACCTCTGAAGGGTATCCTAAATCATAAACAAGCTTTCTGACAGTGCCTTCATATGCAAGAGATTCGAAAGTCTCAGGTTTGTACTGTGCAAGGGTGTAATCCATGTCAAATCCAACAGCAACTATACTTTTCATGTTTAACGACCTGTTACAGAATATCTGCTTTCCTATGTCAATGTTGCACCCTCCTTCTGGAGATGACCATATGCACGAACTCTGACCACCATTGGCCCCATATCCCTTCTCAATCAGTGCCGCGCTGTTATCTACACCAACGCCATCCATTGTACAACTTGTATGCAACTGATCTCTCCCTGAACAGTATGATCATAACGAAATTAGCTAGTCGATGATAGTATATGAACATGTCAAATTCCACAACTAATCTGAAAATTGCAGCACAGAGCTTCTTGTTCAATGTTTTGAGGAATAGGAAAAACATCGCGAACTCACAGAGAGAACTCAAACAAGAAAAAACGAGCTTTTGACCAATCCAACGCTGTTTCCTATAAGACAAGGCCAAAACGTAGCCTTAGAGATGAAAGTTATAGAGTTGGCACCCATGAAGTTGCATATCATCTTCTGGCCTTTGATTACAATCAGGTTAAAGCCATTCTTCATAAAACTCATTATGGTTCAACTGCTAGTTTACGTTGGTATTATCTTATATTAGATTGCATAACATTATAGTAATCACTTCTTAAACACTGTATACTGATAACATAACCATGCAGAGAAATTAAGCAATTTCTTTAATAAGTAAAGGTTGAAAAGAGGAAATTGTTAATTTAAATGCAGACTACCAAAAATACAAAAATACATTCTCCACAAATTTATTATTAACATTAAAAGAGACAAGACCATTCACCACCAAGAGGAAGTAACTCTCAATCTCAGCCGCATCTAACATAATTATTTGAAATTCCACATGTTAATTTCCATCACATAAAGCAACTTTGATATAACAGTAACAAACACCAAACTCATCGGCACCAACCTTCTCAACTTCCTTTGGCTAGAGGAAAAGTAGCACTACAGATATTAACTTAGGTACTGTAGGAAAATAACAAGAACCATGAGTATACTTTGAATGAAGTGACTCTTTCCCAGGAACAAAATCTTAGCTCCTGTTTGGACATAGATTTTCAAAAAAAAAAAAAAAAAAAAAAAAAAATTGAAAAAAATTGTTCGTTCATGAAATTTGATCAGTATAAATTTTCTAAGTTCGTGAAATTTCACTTCCACTCACAAAACTTCGAACTTTTTCCAAGTAAAATGCATGTCTAGGACTTCAAGTTCCAAAAACTATTTTTCAACACAACTTCAAAAACTCATTTTTTCAAGTTTCGACTAAATCTATGGCCAAACGCTAGCTTAGTATCTTACCTTTAATCACACTTGTAAACCAACTCAAAGCACCAGGTTTATGTCCCAACTTGTAAGCCTATACTCCAAGATATGCTCCAATGAATACCTATATATTTCACCAAAGTGAATTTCGCTCGTTACAATCGAAGTAGTCCTATTGTAGATATGAGTCAAGCTCCAAATAACCTATTACGTGGAAGCATATCCCTATAGCAGTGCTCATAAGCAGCCAAAACTAAAACAAAAAAGTGAGACACATGGATCATAGACCTAGCCACTTGGAAAGGACATCAAAGTAACACAACTTTTGTGGAAAAAAGCCCTTCAACTTGACCTAATTTACTTTCCTAGATATCAATTCTGCTCCTTAAACAAAATTGTTCAAGCTCATATAAGATTCTCAACACTTTGAAGTATTCAGCCTTAAAGAAAGCGAAATCAATTACCAGGAAAATTCCACAACTATATATCCTGTTCAAAAAAACCTAATTCATTTATTACAATCACAAAAATTGCAGAAACATGATTAAAAAGAAAAAGAAAAAAAAACTATTTATTTACTACAATCACACAAATTGCAGCAACATGATTAAAAAAACCTATTCATTTAGTACAATCACAAAAATTGCAGAAACAAGATAACAAAACCTAATTCATTTACTACAACCACAAAATTGCAGCAACATGATCAAAAATAAACTATTCATTTACTACAATCATAAAAATTGCAGAAACAAGATAACAAAACCTAATTCATTTACGAGCTATTGCAGAGCGCAGGGTTTACCTTGTGCGCATCCAAAGGGTAGCCACTGCGGGTTCCCTTGTCATTAAAAAAATAAAAAAAAAAAAACCTAATTCATTTACTAAAATCATAAAATTGCAGAAACAAGATATGAAAAAAAAAAAACCCAATTCATTTACTACAATCACAAAAAATACAGAAACAAGATATAAAAAAAAACTATCATTTACTACAATCACAAAAATGGCAGAAAAAAAATCACAAAAAATGCAGAAACAAGATTAAAACCCTAATTCATTACTACAATCACAAAAATTGCAGAAACGACTTTTAAAAAAAAAAAAAAAAAAAAAAAAAAAAAAAAAACTTAATGCATTTACTACAATCACAAAAATTGCAGAAAAAAGATTAAAAAACTAATTTTTTGATAAATATTTACAAACTAATTTTTCATATAAAAAAAAAAACTAATTCATTTACAACAATCACAAAAAATGCAGAAACAAGATTAAAAAACCTAATTAATTTACTACAAATGAAAAAATTGCAGAAACAAGATTAAAAAAAAAAAACTAGTTCATTTACTAGAATCACAAAAATTGCAGAGACAAGATTTAAAAAAACTAGTAATTCATTGCTAACAATCACAAAAATTGCAGAAACAAGATTAAAAAAAACTAGTAATTCATTGCTAACAATCACAAAAATTGCAGAAACAAGATAAGAAAGCCTAATTCACTTACTACATTCACAAAAAAAATGCAGAAACAACATAAATAACTTACTACAATCACAAAAAAAAAATTGTTTAATATGCAAAAAAACACCACAAAAAAAAAAAAAAAAGGCACAAACCTTTACGACGAACTGATTTCCCTTTGTTCAACAAATGATCAGAACTGAGAAAACCTAAATGGAAATGGAAGCTTCTAGAAAATGATGAAACGTGAGGTGTGAAGACAGACAAACAAAGAGAAACTGAACGCTTAGGAATTCGCATCTTTGACTTAAATAGCCATTTTAGGGATTCAAATTTGGAATCTAATGTTGTGTAAAGCCAAATGTTATTACTAGCGCTGACTATGCTATTCCCTTCATACATTTAACAACTCTATACTTATTCTTCTACTGTACATCACTTTTTCTTTTCCCTGCCTATTTATGTTTAGACAAAAACGGTTGTTCGGATTACAGGTAAAAAAAGTGGTGGAATTGAATTCCTTTTTTTTTTTTTTTTTTTTATTTCTACACGGAATCGGATTCTTCCAAATCGTTAAGTTGAAGGAATGACGTGACGCTACGGTGGGTTGACACGTGTCGGCGGGCTTCGACCGGAGACTGACCCGGAAAAATGGGAGGAACCGAAATTTAGCTAAGGGCGGGGTAGGGGATGTAGACTGGTGAAATTTGCACTGCCATTCCAATTTTTGAAGCGACCGTTTAATTTCTCATTATATATACCGCGGTAATAGTATTCAGTAAGAATATTCTACCACTGCATATTCATCCGAGTGCTTAAACAATAAACAAGTTACCACGTAAAGGATATTAAACAAATTTTTTGAGAATATGCCAAGTAATAAAATTATACTTTTAAATGAGCGGTGTTAAGAATTATACATATCTTCTTTAGTTTTTTTTTTTCTTTAAGAATGCATTTTTATATCCATTGACTTCCACTAAATTTATTATTTATATGATGATTTAAAAAATATAAAATGAGGCTACCGTTTAATTCTCATTATATATAACCCAAAATTTATTTTACTGCGGTAACTGTATTTTAGTAAGAATATACCAGGTGAATTTGATTAAATGACCAGAAAGCATATATAAGAATGTCGATAGATCATATACTTCTATTCATTTTTATAAAGACCCTTTTTAACTAATTTCCACCACTACATAATGTTACCTCCGTCCCATTAAATTAAAGAATTTTATTGAGAATATGCTAAGTAATGAAATTATTCTTTTAAATGAATGGTGTTAAGAATTATACATGTCCTTTTTAGTTTTCTCTCTTTCTTTAAAGAATGCATTTTTATATCAATTGATTTCCACTAAATTATTTGTATGATGATTTAAAAAATATAAAATGAAATAAATGGAAATTTTAAGTAGGTGTTTGGATTATATTTGATTGAACAAAAGGTTAATATTATTTGAAATTCATAAGAAAATATTTTAAAATTGATTGTGTTTGGACGTGAATTTCACTTGAGAAAATAGTTGAAGTTCTATAAGTGAAAAGAAGTGATATTCCATTTCTTCCAATTTATTCGATGGTATCTCACTGGTAAACGTTTTAAGAAGAGATAAAGAGTTTGAAAATGCACGATCTAAAACAAGTTTGTATGGATATACATGAAAATTTAAAGTTAAATTATTTTAAGAAAATGAAGTATGGCGTTCTTTTGGAACAAACTAAAAGAAAAAAAAGGTATGACACATAAATTGGAAAAAGATTTATCCGCACTATGTGCTTAGATCAAACCAATAGATGCATGTGAATTGTCAGGTGTTTTTATATAAATTTATTTCTCTTAACCATGATTAATAACTCATGTTCTTATTTCAATAAATTACTTAATCATAATAGATTAAATAGATTTGGTATAAAATTCAGCGTGAATGAGTATTTACCCATAAATTAAAACGGAAAGAGTCATTTATGGCCAAATATTTTGATTATTATTGGAAATTTTTTAATCAAGAGAGCAGTAGTGTACTGTTAGCATATCTTTGGTATTAAAGAGGAGATTTTAAGGGCTCGTTTGGTACGAGGGATAAAGATAAATAGTCCCGGGATTATATTTGAGATGGGTTTATCTCATATTTGGTTGGAATAAAATCGTGATATAACTAATCCCGGGATTGCAGTGTTATTTTATCCCTGTGAGAGAGTGGAATAACTAATTCAGGAATAACTTATTCCAAAATAAATTATCCTGGAATAGCTTGTTAACCAAACGACCCCTAAGTTAATCAATCACCCACTCACCAGTATCTTCTTTATTGGTTTTTTTCTTAATTACCCACTAAGTATTTTGGGCTAAAAAGTTCTAGATTACATATTTACATTGCATTATGTCACGTGCAAAAATTAATCACCTTGCAAAAGCATTAAAGCAAAGACCATTCGTTCCTTATTTGTCAAATACCAGCGTCATTTGGCCCGGGCTAACGTTAAAATATTAATCTGTAGATATCTTTTAATTTTTTTCAGTTTTTGATGTTTTGTTTTTGTAACATCAATATGATACTTCAAAAGACTTCTAAAATATTAAAGTACAAAAACGTACCTAAAAATTAAAGGGAAGTATTTTTTTTAGTTTATATATTAGATTAAAAAAAAAAATCAAACATTTGAAAGCTATTCTAATTTCCATTTCACTTAAACGTTTTGATATTAAAGTCTCCGATAATCCAAATTGAATTTTCATATGTTAAATTAATTTCATTTGTTTCTTTGAATTGAATCTAAATTAATTTCATTTGTTTCTTTGAATTGAATCTATATTGACTAACTTGTTTTTTACCAAAGATATTACAGTAGCATGATGAAATCAATAAAGTTAACTTACAAATAAATATAAATAATTAAAAGCCTTGATATTACAAGAATTTTTCGTAGATTCTTTCAAATTAAATAAAAAAAAATACTGAAAAGTCAATAGAATTAATTATTCTGACTTTGAGCTTTCTTTTATCTTCCAAAAAATGCATGTTAAAAAATAACAGTTTTTTATCTTTTCTTAATTTAATAAACCATTTTATGAAATCTACATTGTAATAACTTTTTCATGTTCAACGTAAATATTTTATCCTAAACTATATAAAATATTGATTATCCGATATTTTACAAAATATTTTAATATTTAAGACAAAAGTAAAAAATATAATTTTTGCAATTGTCTAGTATTAATACTGTTTGAAAATCAATTGTATTTTCTTTAACAACATTATTTTTACAAACATTTTCAGAATATATAAAAATAATATTTTATAGTTACTCTTTTAATATAGTAAATAAATTTTACGTTAATAGTGTGCGCAAGTAAAATTTATTAATTGACTACCGTACTTCGGAATTCATTTTTACGATTGAGACGAAGGGATTGTAATTTACATTTTTGAAGTATTTGACAATGATATAAGTTATTTATATTTATTTTCTTTATTTATAATCCAAACTTAAGTGTAATCCTTATAAATTACTTATGTTGTCCAGCATGTACGACATAAGATTATAGGAGAAAATTAAAAAGAAATTACTAAATAGACGAATAAAAAATTAAAATAGCAAATGATAAATAACATTAATAAATAATAAATAGTATTATAATAATAGTATTTTAGTTCAATAATTAAGCCTATATTAAGATAGAATTGAATGACATGATAACTCTTTATGTGTCTATAATAAATTCTTAAGGAAAAACATAATTTGAAACAAGTTTAATAATATTTCAACATAAGAGATTCAAATATGTATGTATGTTTTGTGGGGCCTCTATAATATTTTTCATAACATCATCATTTTTAGGGGCATGAAAAAAGTCTTTAAAGTTATAAAAATTTACCAAAATATGTGAAAATTCATAAAGCCATTAAAATTTTAATTAGGGGTAAAAAGAGTAAAAAAAATTCACGCGAATACTAGAAAAAATGGGTATTCCCCCTTATATATAGTAAGTAAAGTAATGAAAAGTAGACAATAAAATTAAAAATTAAATTTGACCTTAAAAAAATAAATTTAGGACTTAGAAGTAATTAATTGAAAAGTATAACACATAAATTGGAAAAGATTTATCCACACTATGTGCTTAGATCAAACCAATAGATGCATGTTAATTGTTAGGTGTTTGTGTATAAATTTATGTCTCTTAGCCATGATTAATAACTCATGGTCTTACTTCAATAAGTTACTTAATCATAATAAATTAAATAGGTCTAATATAAAAATCCAGCGCGAATGAGTATTTACTCCTGAATTGAAACGGAAAGAATATCATTTATGGCCAAATATTTTGAATATTGTTGTTGTTATTATTGGAAGTTTTTTAATCCAGAGAGTAGTAGTGTGCTCTTAGCATATCTTTGGTATTAAAGAGGAAACTTTAAGTTAATTACCCACTCACCAGTATCTTCTTTATTGTTTTTTTTTCTTAATCACCCACTATGTATTTTGGGCTAAAAAGTTCTAGAGTACATATTTACATTGCATTGTGTCACGTGCAAAATTTAATCACCTTCCAAAAGCATTAAAGCAAAGACCATTCGTTCCTTATTTGTCAAATAATTAGCAACACTAGTCGTTGTCTAATTAAAACAACAAAAAAGAAGCTTTACAAATCATACGCCATTGCAGCAGGAATGAATTCTATTTAAGGATTAGACGTGTTGCTCCAGGAAAAATAAACGTGCAACGATTACTATTTGGTGAGTTCGATAATTTTTTTAAATTATAATCTTTTTATATGGCTTTAAAATATTATAAATTGTTAAATATTCTAGCTTATAGTACTTTTTACGTGTTGCTTCAGGAGAATTTTCTTTCAGATTAATATTTTGTAACAACATCTATGTAGTACTTGAGAATAAACTACTCATGAATATTAAGAAGACCTGAGGATTTAGGGGTAAAAATTCATCCAGATATTGTGTCTTTTGTACTTATATTTATCACTTAATGATAGTTAAATATATTTTCACATTAATCTTTAACTGTTAAAGTTAAATTAAATTTGATATAAGTACCAAATGCTAATAGATTTTCATCACGATATAACTGTAAAGGTGGATTACATCGATGCAAACAAGAGAAGCCGCCCTTTTAAGAAAACTGTTAGGAAAAGCTATAATGATTGTTCCCCTCATTCTGATCGTTTCAAATTTAAATACGATATCGCAACAATGTTGTTATATTGAAAAGAATTTAGGTTATCGAGTGGCAAAAAGACATTACCAACTTGAAGTCTTGTCCTTGACGATATGAAATTAACGTGTATTAATTAATTGTAATTAAATCATCATAATTTTTATAAAGACACGTCATGTATTTATTGATCAGGTACATTGCTTCTAGATCAAAATCTTAATACTAGTTAGTTTAGAGCCGCAGTTTAGTATACAACTATACATTACACATACACAAGATAACTTTTGAGTTTCAAATAAGATTCTCACATTAATTTGTTGTGATTCTATCCTTTGCTTAATCACCTCTACTTCCTTTTCTTCACCTCCTATGTATACAACAATGCACATGATCCCTTTCTTAAAACTTATGACTTAGTTTATTACTCTTCTAACACCTTATATAGAATGAACAAGTTAAACAAAATAATCATCAGGAGGTTACTAGCATAACTATTAAGAGAATTAAAGGGATCGAAAATTTTACAAAAATCAAAGCAAATCGCCAGAAATGGTACGTACCTTGCCTTCTCTTCGTTCACATATCACTATATCCGTTCTGTTTTTTTTTTTTTTTTTTCATTGCAAAATAATACTACTAATATAGGGATGAAATTAATTATGTGAAGGGAAATCAAGTGAGTTATGACCAAGCAGACTCAATATTGGCGGAGCCATGGGGAGGTACTGGTGGATCACAATGGAATTACAAGTTTAAAAGTCCAATTAAAGAAATATTAATAGGGCATGGAGTAATTGTAGACTCCATCATGTTTAGAGCTGTTAATGAAAAAGGTACCATTGACTCACCAAGGTTTGGTGGCAGTGGAGGTCGAAAAGACAAGGTACGTTGGTGGTCAACATATTATTAGAATTTCTAGCTTCACTACTAATTTAACCGATATGTGATTTGCACAAATGACAGGTTATTATTGAAGCGGCTCCATTGGAATATTTGACAGGAATCAAGGGGACATTTGGAAATTATGGTGGCCATTTGGTTATAAGATCTCTAAATTTTATAACAAATGCAAAGAAATATGGACCATTTGGGACTGAGTCTGGTGGAAACCCATTCTCACTTGTGATGAAAGAAGGTGGAGCTATTGTTGGATTCCATGGTCGTTCTGGGTTGTACCTTGATGCTATTGGTGTTTATTTGCAGAAACTTACTCCTCCCACTTCACCAAATGAACCTGAAAAAAAGATTGAGCCAAATGAACCTGAAAAAAAGTTTGAACCAAATGAACCTATGGTTGAAGAAATTGAAATCCATGACGTACGTACATATACTAACTTTTTTCTCTTAATATGAATTGGCTAAATTTCACTTCTTAGTTTATTTTATCATTTTTTTTCTTTAGCCAATTTCGGTGTTTATACTAAATCAATAGATACATTGGACATGTGCCTGTACGTCAACATCGGTTGATTTCATCGATGATCACTGGACTTAATTACTCTTTGTAACACTAAAGTCACAAAACTATTAACAGTAGAGTCAGTAAACTAGCTATATGTAACAATAAAGTCACAAGAATAATTTTGTGATAATAAAATTAGTTTAATGACTTTAATTACTGTTATAAAACATATACTATGGTTTTGTGACTTTAGTGTTATGAAGAGTAAATTTAGTGATCATCAGTGAAATTAACCTGATACGTTATTAAATTGTTTAACCATGATAAATTAATATGATTTAGTATAAATACTTATAAATACGAGCAAGTTTTTACATCTAGTGACATGTGCATTCACTATTTTGTGACAAAGAATCGGAACTTATTAAATTATAAAGTTCTAGTTTTTAACAATTTCACTTTTTTGTATGAACATGTAATTTTAACATACCTTTTAACTTTACATATTACAAACAGAAAATGGATGTGATGAAGACTATTGTGCCACGTAGTGCTGGACCTTGGGGTGGATATAGTGGAAAAGGCTGGGATGATGGAGTATTTTGTACTATCAAACAAGTGCAAGTGCATATGAATTTATATAGCTCAGCTATATCAGGAATTCAAATTGAGTATGAAAAGGAATTAGACAAAACGTCATTTTGGTCACAACTTCATGGTGGTGTTGGAGCTGGGACTGACACAATTAGAAAGGTATGAATAAGTATTATCTACTTTGGATCGTTCATACATTTATTGTCAGCAAATCATCTCGTATTTGTTTTTCCTATTAACAGACGTCCAATAAATTTGGTGGATTTCACGTGTCCAAATTCTTCGAGAAAAAGGTCCAAATTTATCCTCCAACTTTTGACCAAGGTTTAGAATTAACATCCAGACTCGCAAAGTGTAGCTACGTTACTGGTCAAAGGCAGAAACAATTTTTTTTTACTAAAAGTATAATGGAGAACAAATTAAGTGATTCAATTTCGGTTACGAGTGACTTTTGACCATCTTCACTAATTTGAATGTCGAGGAATGGATATAAAAGTTTCATATATATAATCATATCTAATTAATTTGAAATCGAGATGTAGTTGATTGATTTTTATTATTGTGAAAGGCTAAAGAAATTCGTTCATTAAACTTTTTGTCGGTTTCATACACTTGCAGATAAACATTGATGGTGAAAATGAGTTCTTGATTGGAATTGAAGGTTTTTATAGTCCAGTGAACGACAATGGAGGCCTAGATGCAATAAGACAAATTGCATTTTATACAAATAAGAGAAAATATGGACCTTATGGAGCTGAAATTGGAACTTATTTTAGCTCTTCAGCAGCTAGAGGAAAAATTGCAGGTTTTCATGGGAGAAGTGGTGTATATTTGAATGCTATTGGTGTGCACATGGAATATTTCTAATTTCTCGTCATGTTAGATTTTCAATTATGTGGAAAATAGGAGCCATGATGAGAAATGGAGACTATATGCTACACGATTCAAGTGTAGATGTTAACAATTGTAATATTTCTTGTTGTCAATAAAATGATACTGCTAATTATTAGAGCAACTAGTTGTGGTTTCAAAATTCTTTGTGGCATCCACCTGATATTTTCCTCAAAAACCGATGATATACTTTATGGTTCTCTTTGAAATTTCTGTAACTGATTTGTTCGTGAAAAATCTTTTTGATAACGAGTGGTAATATGAGTTGAACTCAGGACGTCTGCCTGCCCTAATATCATGTTGGAGTATACAACTATTTCATCTAAAAACTTAAATTATTAAAAAAAACATATTATTATTTATTTATTATTTCTTCAACAAACAAAAACTTTAAAAAAAATTAAAGAGAAATTCATATCCAAATGCAATTTCATCTTTCAAATAGTCTTTCCAACTTCATTTTTTTTTTTTTTTTTTTAAGTCCAACTAAATATTACCCACACAGTAATTTGGAACATTACAGAGCAATTTCCAAAACAAAGATAATTTTATACTACCAGTAACAGATAGCAGACATCGGGGATGTAGCTCAAATGGTAGAGCGCTCGCTTTGCATGCGAGAGGCACGGGGTTCGATCCCCCGCATCTCCATATTTCTTCCCTCACCCTTTTAATGATTTTTCAACTCATTGCTGACTCTCAGTAGTGTAATACAGTATATTTCTACTTCCCCATCCTTCATTTTCTGCACAAACTAAAAACGGGATATGTCGTTAAAAAAAAAAAAGATAAAAAGTTAATTATTCAAAATATGATTCCTAATTTAAATAGATAAAAAGTTAGTGTTCCAAAATGTCATTCTTAACTTAACTTCATTGAGGAGTGAGGACTATTTATGTGTTAAGTGGGATTCGATCCTTGTTTCTCTGTTAAAATAACCAAGTGCACTATTAAGCTTTTTGTAGTATGAGTGTCATTAAGTAATATTGGATCAATTATAGAAAAATACGTACATATATCTAATTTTGCGGATTGACTACGAGTTCACGTGCCACAAAATTTGCGCATAAATTCGCCCTTCGTTGTAGGCTGTAGCCACTCTCTTTGCCATATCAGCGGCTATGGGTTAAAGACAATAAATCAAATAGCCAAGTTCAGGGGTAATTAAGACTAAGATTACTGATAGTTTAGGAATATAAATTATGCCTTTAAATTAGTAAAGATAGAATAGATAAGTTCAAATAATCCAAATCAATTAGCAAGATATATAGGATAGTTAAGTTTCTCTTATTTGAGGCAGTTGGAGTAGGATAAGGAGTCCCTTTTCTTTCTATATTGTCACACTAACTCCTTTGGAGTTCAAGTAGAACTAGGACTATAAGTCCTTTAATTTTCCTTATTTATATGGACAGTGCTGCAATACTTGAGATCGATTTCAGGTCCTAAAATATGGCGGAGCAGAGGGAAGAACAAGAGTATGATTATGAAGACATTGAATGTTGTGTTCGCAAAGCAAAAGATCATGTCAATACATGTTGGTTTGTCCTTATGTGTATAGGGTTATGTCTCATTTCATTTGCTGCTTTCTTGGCTGTAATATGCATCATTCCTCCACACCCTTACCAATGTGTCCCCTGTTATTACGCCATGCTCATTATTATCGTAATTACGTTAGGGGGCTTATTCTTTTGCCACATAATGGATGTCTATCACTTTTCCTGGTTAGCTAGAGCAACCAAACATAAAGTTAGGCCCGCGTAGAGTCCTCCCTAATGATTTTTTACTGTTTTGTTTCAAGTTTATCACTATGTTTTTGTAACTAATTGGTGACATTATTATAAATGTTTGTATCATTTTTCCAGTCCGTGGATATCAAACTGCGTTTGTGCATTTTGATTCTATAAGATAGCTATGATGATTATGTACAAATCTTCTAGGAGAACTAAAGCTAAAACCGCTCCTTCAAATTTGTAATTTACTGATGATTTGTATGATAGAACAAATATGAATTCTTGCGTATATCATTCATAGCCTCTGAGAAGAAACAAAAGTCATCCTCAGTTCCTCACGTCAACATTTTAGTGAGCATAGTCGGTCATAGTACTTATGTTAGTAGTAATTATCCCATAAAATGACATAATTGGATAACGTTTGGCGGTTGTTACGAAAGTTATATAGTTATGTGACTTTAGTATTTTCGAAATGCAAATTTAGTGATCATCAGTGAAATTAACCTCGTATATTTTTTTTCCACTTAATATATATATTCTCACTTATTAAATTGTTTAACCATGATAAATTACTAGAATTTGGTGTAAATATTGATCAATATGAGCAAGTTTTCACCGTAAGAGACACGTGGTGCATTCACTATTTTGTGACAAAGAATAGGAGCTTATTAAATTATAAACTTCTAGTTTTTAAAAATTTAATTTTTTGTTTGAAAATTGTAATGAACATATAATTTTAACATATTTTTTAACTTTACGTACTGCAAACAGAAAATGGATGTGATTAAGACTATTATGCCACGTAGTGCTGGACCTTGGGGTGGAAGATATAGGGGAAAAGGTTGGGATGATGGAGTATTTTATAGTGGAGTATTTCATAGAAAAAATTACTTGACGTAATTTCTTCTAAGAGGTAATTATTGATAATATCTATCTTTTGTAACAATTACATTTTGTAGCTACATTTTCATTTTGTAGTTATATGATACATTAAGCTGTCATGGCTACGAATTGTAAATATGAAAAAGACAGTTATGAATGACTAATTGCTCCTAAAAAGTAATTATTTATGTAAATTGTCCTATTTTATACTATCAAACAAGTGCAAGTTCATGTGGATTTGCATATTTCAGCTATATCATGAATCAAATGGGGTATGAAAAGAAATTAGACAAATGTTACTACTAATTGTTAGAGCAAAGCTAGTTGTGGTTTCGAATTTTGTGGCGTCCACCTGATATGTCCTTTTTTTTTTTTTTTTCATGAATTGACAATATATTTTTTCGGTTCTGTTCGAAATTTTGAGACCGATTTGTTGATGAGGATCTATGGCCATAAATAATATTTTAATATGTGTAAATACTCAAGTAAATTAACATTGAAAAATTTGTTTGAAAGGTATTTGAAGGGAAATAGTTAGCTTGCGTTCGACCGTAGATTTTGAATCCGATTTCGAAAATTTATCTTCAAATATTTGTTTGGCTATGAAAATTGAAAAATTTTAAAAATTTATCTTCAAATATTTCCAAGTTCCAAAAACTGGCTCAAACCCATTTCCGGGAGAAATTTCACTTCCACTCATAAAACTTTAAATTTTTTCCAAGTAAAATGCATGTCCAAACACAACTTCAAGTTCCAAAAATTACAACTTCAAAAACTCAAATTTTTAAGTTTCAAGTTTAAACTCATAGATTGAAGTGTGCGACAATTTCATCTAAAAGCTTAAGTATTTAGAGCGAGCAAAGTACACTATTATTTGTTTAATTATATCTTCAATACTCTCCTTACGTGCAGGTCTGATTGTTTTACATCAGCCAATTACGTAAAAAAAAATTGATATGAGTGGTGATGAAATATGAACCCAAGACGTATGTATGCTTTGACACTATGTTAAACTATAAGAACATCGCATCTAAAAATTTAAGTTGTTACAGAACACACTATTATTTAAGTATATTTTCATCACAGATAAACATAAAAAAAAAATGAAATTCATGTCAAGACACAATTTGAAGTTTTCAAATTCAATTTCTAATACTTTAATTTTTAAATTTCAATCAAATATTATCCAAACAGTAATGTTTGAACATTATAGAGATATTCAATAGTAATACTTTTGACTCTAACAAAAAAGGGGGGATGGGATATAAGTAAGTAATGGAGCCAGCATCTAATAGGAGTAACCAGTTACGTTTTTCTTATATATGTAAATAAAAAATATATAAACAAATTCCTTTTCATGTGATGTAAATAACTGAAGCTCTCAGTAGTGTAATACTGTGATATATATCTAATTCCCCATCCTTCATCTTCTACACAAAACTAATAACGAGATATGACGTTAACAATTTGATAAATAGAAAAACAGTTACGTTTTTCTTATATATGTAAATAAAAAACATATAAACAAGTTCCTTATCATGTGATGTAAATGACTGAAGCTCTTAAGTTCAAAGATGAAGTTCAAAGATGAATTAATGTATCAATAACGTCTTTTTGTCACACTATTTTGGCCACAATGGCTCCAATGGGGTAAATTTATATGACTATTTGGGTCAAATTTAATAATTTATGCTTACTTAATGTCATTTGTATCCTTTCTTTTCAAAGTTTATATTAATTTAAAACTGTACAATAGAGATTATGGTGGTTTTTACATAAGTATGACCAAATTTGGGTCAAATTGATGTGGCAATTTAGCAATTTCTACCAACTTTTAGTATAATAATCTCGAGGCTATGCTTTAATGTTAACCAATAATATGGCTTTACAGTTTCCATTTTCTCTTGTTTTTTTCTAGATTAATAATTATTGACCTCTCTTCGTACTTGTTAGTATTAAGTTAGTATGCCGTTTGACCTTTTATATATTCGAGGTATAATAACGTCGTTCATATACTCCTATGTGTTTATGTGTATGTAATACTAATAACTCTATATATATAGTTGTCTTCTCCCAATCCCTTGTCATTCTCTATCACATTTAATTATTTCTATAGGATATATAAACGCCAGAACTACGAAAACAACAGTTGATCACCAAATGGTATGAGTCTCTTTCTTTTAATTTTGAATAAGTTCCCATATAAGAAAGTATTTTGAGACTTAATTATATTGTATTTCACTATATATCTTTATTGATTTTTTGCTGTAAGAGAGCTATTAAATTATTGGATATGATTTTGTGAAGGAATATCAAGGTGACTCAATATATGTGGAGCCATGGGGAGGCTCAGGTGGAATATGTGAATGGAGTTACAGCCTAAAAGGTCCTATCAAAGAAATCTTAATTGCTCATGGAGATGTTATTAACTCTATCCTGTTCAGAACAGTGGACACTGAACAAGGTACAACCATTGATTCACCACAATTTGGTGGGAATGGTGCGTCTCAAATTAAGGTATATATAGTCATCAACAAATTCTAGTAAACCTATAATTTTCTCACAAACACGTAGTAACAGTGAAACCTCTTTATAACAGGCATAACTTGTCCTATTTTTTTTTTCTTTTCGCTATAGCAAAATGTTGTTATAACAAACATATAATATAACATAACATGAAATTCGATTCCAACAAAAACTTGGTTGTTACGTTTTAGTAAATGCTGTTATATATAGAGGATGTTTGTTACAGAGAGATCTGACTGTAGATTGATTAATTGTTTTGTTTTTTGCTAGGTTATTATTGCGGGATCTCCTTCGGAATATTTGACAGGCATCAAGGGGACATTTGGAAATTATGGTGGCAAATTGGTTGTAAAATTTTTAAGTTTTATAACTAATTATGGATTGAATATTTATGGACCATTTGGGAATGAGTCGGGTGGTACTCCATTTTCACTTATGTTGAAAGAAGGTGGAGCTATTGTTGGATTTCATGGTCGTGCTGGCTCGAACCTTGATGCTATTGGTGTTTTTTTGCAGAAATGTGAAAAGATTGATGAAACGTCAGTTTTGTCACGTCGTCGTCGTGGTATTAGAGCAAGGATAGAGAAGGTATGAATGAACATACTCGCCTTTTGGTTCTTAGGGTTGAACTCGTTATGTTTTAGAAGTTATGAATTCAGAATTTATTATTTGCTTGTACTTTCTCCAATTATTTTTCAATATATATCTACCAGACTACCACGTGTCAAAAATTTTGACTTCGATTGAACCAATTCAAATGATTCATATAACTACCCAAATTGATTTAGGATTTATATATATACATTCTTATATTAAGGGTGAAAGCTCTATGCTCACTTTGGTGTGTTCCTATTGCAGATAATTAACATTGATGGTGAAAAAGAAATTTTCGTTGCAATTGAAGGATATTATAGTCCGATGGGTTTCAATGGGATTATCTTCAAGATGGGAATAATGGGACAGTGAATATATGAGAAACATTTCTAATTTCTAGTGAATTATTATCTTCAATTGTGTGGAAATAAGAACTTTTGGTGTTTATGGTTGTAATGTTGGAGTTGGTTTATCTATTTTGCTTTTTATGCCTAATTGGTCCTACTCGTACAATTTATCACGAGTAACTTTAATTTCAAACTAGTTAACAGGTTCGCGCTTCGCGCGATCAAACATGTCTTTATATGTTTATATGGCAAGTCATACAACAATAAACAACTATACGCAATGCAAGTAGGTGAGAAAATATTTAAAAAAAATTAAAATCAAATGTCTAAGCAAAAAAACTTAATATATATACAAAAAATAACTGTTGCCTCTCGATGAACAGTCATTTCAATTGAAAAGGCTCATTATATGATGATTTTAATCAGAAGTAACTGTTATTGGACTTAATGTATTCTAGTTAAATATTGTTCACAAATAATATTCCATTAATTATTACAAGTAATGCTATTTATGAGTAAGGAAAAAAAATGAGGGGTAAAATAAAAAGTTTAGGAAAAGAAATAGATATATTTGTTTTTTAAGAGTGGTGTTTATACCACCTTCTGGTCCATCGTTCTTCTTAACTATCTACTGAATTTTTTAATGATTGTTCTAATCACATCCTTATCCTATTTCATTAATGCATAACATCTTTTTAGTTTTTTTTAACATTGTCTTCTACCCCATTCCTTTCTCCATTCATTTATTTTCACCACATATACTTAACATATTATTTTTACACCTTTTTCTTCTATGAATAATTACGAAGGTAAACACTATTAAATACACAACAAACATCGAAATCAGAAAGGTGAGAAATTGGAATTTAGACGAAAGAATCTATTTTGTAAATCTACAGTCATGAGTACAAAAGTTTTGAACTTTCTATATTCATTCATATGACTTTAGCATAAGCACCGACATGATTATTATTTGAATTTATGCACTTACTCTTACTCCCACATTGTGTGAAGCCATTCTTCAACGATTACCCATATTCTTGGCATCTAATTAGTACTTTCAACAAAAAAAAAAAAAAAAACTTAATGTAACAATAAAAAAGAACAGAGACAACATGCAAATATATATAAAATTTGTATATTTACTGGAAAAGAAAAGATGGTTTTTTATACAATAAATCAAATAAAGGCATAATATTAGGTCCTGCACTTAGTTTTAAACATTTGTTGTCCCATTAGATGATGCCATTTGATTTAATATAAATGATTTTTTATAAAACCAACATGATAATAAGCATAAATTTACTTGAAAAACAGGGAAAGAAATAAAGAGAAAAGAAAAATAAGAACAAACTGCGTATTTATTAGCCTCAGACATCTCTGAGTGCATCTACCGGAATAAAAGCAAAAAAAATGAAAATTCAAAACTTTACAACCAATAAGCACATTCAAAATAAATACAAAGCAAGTAAGCACAAAGTGAAAGACTATTTCCATTAACAAAACCAAAAAAAGGGCAAAATAAAGCCACGTTGATAGGGTTGGTGTAGAAGGTGATACTGTGACAATAAAAATGATGCTGCTAAATGGACAAAAGTATTTATCGTAATCAACTAAGTTTGGTGTGAAACAAAAATATCCAAGTTCGATTTTCAATTGACATATATTGAAACAATATCTTCAGTTGAAAAAAAAAAGTATTGCACTTTATTCCTAAAAGGTGTGTTGCTGAATATACATATATATATATATATATATATATATATATACCAAAAGGGGATATGGGGTTATATTTTTTGTTTCAATAGATATATAAGTCCTAAATATATAAGTTTTAATTTTTGTAGAAAGAAAGATAGAAATATGGTATTGTGGTTTTTAGCTTATATGTTAAACAATCCTACTCGGTACTTCCTCACTCCTTGAATCTTCTTATCATGTAGGTGTTTTCCTTATTTTCTGCCTATTCTCCCAATTTTTATAATTTTCGTTTTTTTTTTTTTTTTTTTTTTGAAAAATCTGTTTTAGTTATGAATCTTTATTACACTGTTCATCTCTTTCTCTTAATCTTGGTTCTTAATATCCGTCTTCTTTAACCACACCCCGGTTACCATGGCCAACATCGTCCTTTAATCATTTGGACATTAAAACGGCCTTTCAAACACCTAGGAATTTACAGGTTAATCCATCGAGTTTATTAAGAAATTAAGAGAATAACCATATACTAAGAGTAATAGATTCATAACAACAGGTAAGTAATTACTCAAATATTATCAACATAATATTTTAATTCAACATAATATTGAACATAAAATAATTTACATAGTAGGGAGATTAGTACAGAAAACGTAGATAAAACTTACATGTCTGAAGATGGAGAGAGGTTTCCCTTTCGGGGAACCCGAAAAACTACTTCACACTAAAAGAAAATTACTGGAAAGATTAAAACTATTTTACAGGGAAGTTATATTACAAAGGATTTTATTGGGGAAAGGAGTTGGGGCATTTTGTGAAAGGGAAGAGGAATATGGAGTGGTTGGTGAGAGAATTTGTTGAAGGCTTTTTTGGTGATTGTGTCTTACTTCTTGATCGATGTTAATTTTCTGATGCCCTCCTTCTCTGCAAAACACTGCTATTTATAGGGGTCTGACGGACTTCAAATGCGGACTTCAAATTTGTGAAGAATCTTTTGAGTTCAGCCGGGCACTCTTAGGGCCCCATCGTCACATGAAACTTTTCAAAAGATACTTTATAATTTTGTCCGTTTGCTGAGTTGTCCCATTTCTAGATAAAACTACTACTTTATTACAGCTACTTTAATAAAATCTGGTCTTCTTTTTTCTGAACTGTCAACATTATTGCTCCAACGTGTCTTGAAAAATTACAAAGTCCAAAGTCAAAAGTCTTCTACCTCTATTATTGAGCTTGTCTCATCTCATTTTTCTAAAAGATGACTAATGTCCTTGTCTCTCTCTTTTGTCTTTAATTATTGATGTTTTTGTCATTTTTTTAATGTCCTTGTTTCTCTTTTCTATGTCTTTGTCCTCATGATCCACCGAACTAAATCTTCCAAGTCATGACTTTCTTTCTACTTCACTTTGTCTTTTCCTTTCATGACTTTTTCTCTACTTCACCTTTGTCTTTTTCTTTCATCTTTTTCTGAACCATGTCTAACCATGTCTTTTCAAATCACTTTTTTTTTTTTTAACTGATCTAAGTGTCTAAATTGTGTAGGACAATTGAGTCAAAACTCATGCCTGAATCTACATCATTTGGATCTTGCGAGTCTTGAAAATTAATATCTTCTCCTTCAAAATCTGAATGGACTGGTGACATCTCTTGTCTTGGAGATAATTCTGGACTAGGATCTTTGACTATATATTTATCTTTTTCTTTTGTCTGAAAAAATCTTTCTAGTGTCTCTTTTACTATATTTTCTATTTTTTCATTTTTCTTCTTTTTTGCAAGTGTGCTTTTCCTTGTAGAAGCCGCTCCTTGCGTAAGTGTCTTTGGTAGTCTCCGTCTGGTTTGGAGAGATGAACATCCCTCGTCTTCACTTTTTGGCAAAGTGACAGCCATTAACGGATTTGATAAGTCTTTACCGGCTACCGTTTGAACCGGACTAGCTGTATCTTTACCCGATACAGTGGGTCTAATTGCATTCATTGGGGAATGCACACCCGTCTCATCCATTTTTTTCTGAGATGGAGAACTCTGAGACTGCATCAATTCGAATTTTAATGCTTGTAGTCTTTGTTCTAATGTCTTCACCTGATCCAAGAGTTGCATTTTTTCTTGAACCAATGTCTCTTTTTGCTGGTTTAGTCTTTTGACTACATCAGTCATGGTAGAACAATGGTCGCAAAAGATTATTTTGTCTGTGTCTTTTTGTACATTGTACTGGGGAATTTTGTCTGGGTTTTGTCTGAGAGCTGGAGAAATATAATAATTTGGACCCAATGTGCCTCTAGCATAATCTAATGCTTCAGTAAAATTATTAAATCCCTTAAAAAGAGGTTTTCTTATGTCTTTAATAGAGTCTACAACTTCTATCCAAGTCTGAAAAATACCATTAGTTTTACCGTGAACTACAACATAAAATTTAAATTTTTTGTCTAAATTTCGGTCTGTAAAATATTGACAAAGTGCATTTATAGTGGCTACAAAATGTTTAGCTCCGTCTTTTTTATTACGCGAAATCCATAAATTATCCACTAAGCATCTTTGTTGTCTATCTATTACATATTCTGGTAATACTTTAAAAGTCCAATTTGATGGCTGATAGACTACTAAATTATTGGCTCCGAATTGTATTCTTTCTTCCATAGCATTTCTTTCTAATAAAGATGTAGGTCTAAAATGAAGGTTACCTAATACTGTCTGTCTGTATGTGTCTTGGGTTGAGGCTATGCCTTTCCCCTTGTCTGCTGTCTGAGAACTGGAAGGTCTCATGCTGTCCAAATAAAAAATTTAGTTAGCAGTAATATTTAATCTACTTAATTGATCTGCTAAATTATTATCTTTTCCTTTTATATGTTCAAATTTTAAATTATAAATTGAAATGGTATCTAAAAAATTTAGCCATCGTCTTCTACTACTATTTTTATCATTTATCTTTTGATAGAATTTAACTATAGCTTCACAGTCTGTTCTAACTAGTATTTCTGGTTTATTTAAAATATATAGTCTGAAACTATTTAATCCATATATTACGGCTAAGATTTCTGCATCTATACTACTCATATTTCCTTTTTCTTTATACTTACCACTTTGATAAGCACATATCTTTTCTTCATTTTTATTACTATACTTACTAGGTTTTGCTTTTAATACTGCTCCCCATCCTTCAAAACTACCGTCTGTTTCTATAATTAAATAGTCTGTTTCTAGTGGCATATTTAAATCTGGAATGTTTTTTATTTTTTCTTTTATTTTTTGTACTAATTTAATGTCTTCACTATTAAAGTGTTTTTGACCATTTGATCCAGTCTTTGAATATAATGGTCCTGCTATTTTTCCTAAATCTTTTATAAAATTTCTAGCATAATTGACTATTCCTAAAATTTTTTGTAATTCTTTAACATTGTCTAACTTGTCTGGCATTTCTAAAGCTTTTTTGGCTATATGAGGTTGTAATTTTATCTTACCTTCTCCTAGTACTACTCCTAAAAAGTTTATATAATTTTTACATAATTTCATTTTCTTTTTACTAATTATTATCCCATTTTCTACAAATAATCTAAATACCGTTTGTAGGTGTCCTAAATGTTCTTTAATATCTTTACTAAATACTAATATATCATCTACATATACTAATACAAACCTTTTATATTCTCCAAATATACTATCCATTTTTCTTTGAAAAATTGGTGGAGCTGTCTTTAATCCAAATGGCATTACTAACCATTCGAAATGTCCTTCAGGACAGGTGAATGCAGTCCATTCTATACTATCTTCATGCATTCGTACCTGCCAATATCCTGATTTACAATCAAATTTGCTAAATATTTTCTTTCCTTGTATTCTATTTATTAGTTCTGTTTTGTCTGGTAACTTATATCCATCTGTTCTAGTGTTATCATTAAGTCTTTTATAATTTATTACCATTCTTGCTTTTCCTCTTACTATTTCACTATGATTTCTTACCATAAATGCTGCTGATCTATGTTTAGAAGTAGATCTCCGTATTACTCCTAAGTCCAATAGTTCTTTTATTTGTACTTTAAAATCTTCTACATCTTGATTTGTTGCTTCAATAGATGCTGTTTTAATTATATAGTCTGGATTTATTATATCTAATTTACATACAATCCTGTTATTTTTCCAGTGTTTTAATGGTTTTTCTCCAATAATTTCTATTTCATCTAGAATTTTTATTATATTATCTAGGTCCTTTTGATTTTTTATTATTCCTATTTTTTCTATTCCTGTTTTAAAATTATATAACTCTGTCTCTATATCTATTAAAGTATAATTTTTTTCTAGCAACTCCTCTTCTTCTAGAATTTCTTTTTCTTCTAAAGTTAAATTTTTTATTTCTTGTTTTTCTTTACAACATGTATTCTTTTCTTCACATTCTTTACAACAACTATCTTTTTTCTTTTGCAGGTCTGTGGTAGGGATCTTTTTATGACGAATCCTTGTTTCAGTCTTAAGAACTTGTACTGGTGTATGAGTAATATTTTTTAAGAAAATTACTCCATCTCTTGTAATCATACAGCTACCATTATTATGTAACATGAAGTCTAATCCTATGACAAAGTCTACATTTATATTAAGGTCTCTTACCCATATCTTATCCATTTTATAACTTGGTTTGTAAAACTCTGAACATGTATTTATAAAGCTAATGTAGGCTTTATGAACATAATGTCTATATATATTATGGGTTCCATCCATTTGCATGGCCGCAACTGGTTTTTCTAGAATTTTTATTAAATTAGGTGGAACTATTCTTTTATTTATTATGCACTTTGTGCACCCTGAATCTACTAATGCTAACGTTTCTATCTCATAATCATCTATTTTAATTCTTGCAAGTATTTTTATTGTTCCTAATTTTTTATCTTCATTACATACTAATGCTTCATGGTCTTCTATGCTCATTAATTCTGCTTGAGATTCTTCTGGTATTATTGTTAATGGTTTCATTATTGGTTGTATATTTGATAATCTTATTTCTTCGTCTTCACTATCTACTTCTCTTTGTTTTCCTCTTTCTAGGTTACGTAATCTGGTTTCTAATTCATTTATTCTTGTTTCTAATGTTATTATTCTTAGACTAATAGTAGGGTCTTCAATTTTCTTATGAGTTGTTTCTTTATTTATTTTTGTTTTAAATTCTTTTTCTATACACATTGTACATCCTTCTATGTAACAATTTTTACATTTAACTCTTTTGTCTCTACTAGGATACCATTTACAAAAGAAACATGCATTACTATCCAATCCTTTATTTCGTTCAAACTCATGGTTACAGTCTTCGGCTATATTTGCTAAATTATCCATGGCTTCTAAGTCTAGATTTTCTAATCCTATTTCATTAATTAATTCGTCTGCTTCTGAGTCTGATGAGTCTGTTTTGATTTTTTCTTCAGTGTCTACATTTACTATAGAATATATGCTTTCTGTATCTGACATATACTCGTCTACATTTATTAATGTTTCTTGAAAATCTTCAATTAGCTGGGAATTTCTTGTCTTATTATTTATTCTTTTTGGACATGTATTTGCTAAGTGTTCTACACTTCCACAAGTGAAGCATTCTAATTTATTTCTATAATTTCTTTCTGTTCGGTATTTTCTTACATGCCTATTTCTGTCTAAATAAGGTTTTCTAGCTGATGATTTTCTAAGGTAATATTTCTTTCTATTATATTGAGGATAATTTCTATTATACTGCGTTCGGTATTTTTTATGCTTTTTCTTTTTATAATTGTCTTTATCATAACTTTGTGTCGTGTAAACTACGCTTTTACAAAAGTTCATTTCATTTTCTTTTAACTGTTTTTGTATTTGTATATGAGTACATTTTTCTTGTAGTATATCCATTATATGTTGTATTCTATGTCCTATGGACCACGCTAAATTAGGATTCTGCATTACTCCGTCTCTCTTATTCCATCTATCTTCTATTTCTCTTCCTAAGGCTCCTGGTAGTTTATTAAATAACTTTTTACCTAATTCTTGATCAAATGCATTTCCACTAATAGTACAGTAGTAAAAATAATCGTTTAAAAATTTCTTAATATGAAACCAACTACTTATGCTTAGTTGTTCTAATTTTATTACTGCATTTCTTTGTAGTACTAATAATCCACTATTTGGATCTTCCCCTGTAATTAAAGTATGTATTTTATTAGTAAAATTATATGGGTTTGCTCCCATGGATACTAGGTGTTGAAATTCCATTGGAAAATTTTCTTTATAAGCTTCCCATAAAGCTTTGGTTGATTCTCCTAAAAATGTTTCTAAATATTTATACATTGTTTCTGCGTCTGTTTCACTATATGTTTTTATATAGTCTGCTACTACTATTCCTTTCCAAAGATCTATCACTGAATTCCATCTTTGCGGGTCATGTGCTGCTATATTTAATATTTTACCTTTATTACCTTCTTCTTGAAGAATAATATATATATAACACTTGCAATATGCAAAATTTATGTAATGCATTAACACCGCTACATAATGCATGAATAGGAATTAATTAATTGTCATCAAGGCCATGTTATAGTGCTCCAACGTGGGCTGTTTTAGGCTAAACGTTAGATTGGACTTTATTGCAAAGTTTTATCATAAAGAAAGCTTTGGTACTTACTGCTACGTGGTTGATTTTAATATTTATTTTATAAGATTTTTATTAATTCATTTACTTAGTAGATTATGTACAAAATGAACCAAAAAATTCACAAAAAAGAAAAAAAAGATAAACAAGAACGGTGGTCATAAAGAGATGGCACATCACCTTGTCTACCTAGCTTATATTATATATAGACTTAGATTCATCATTTTCCATCATGTTATAAACGTCCAAAATGAATACCGGGACTTTTCAATATTAGATTGATATGGTGTTAATTCTTTAATTATCAACTGAAGCGTTCAAAAAGGCTGAGTTTATTCGTAGTATCAACTCTTCATCTCCCTGGCTCTACTTTTTATGTAAACCTTTGGTTTTCTTCCCGGTTCATTCATGTGTGTGGGTTATGTATATGTAAGTTTTGTTTACCCAATGCCTTGTCACTCTTTAACACACATTATATGTGGTGAAGAAAACAATACTTAGCAGATAATTAATCAAATGGTACGTACCTTGACTTGTCTTTCTTTTTCACTGCAATCTATGTTGATTATAATAATTGTGTTTTACTATTCAAAATTTAGCAACTTTGTTCTCTGCTAAGTGCTAACCTTTTAATAAAATATTTGCTCCCGCCGTTTTGAAAAGGTAGTGCTCCTTTTTGCCCTTTGACACGAAACAGAACTCGAACATGAGTAATTTTAAATCATAGTAAAATATTGAAGGCAAAATATGTACCCGTGGTGTCTAGAGGCAGAGTCAGTATTTAAATTTTATGAATTCAATCTTTAAGGCTTTCAGCATTAGACCCATTATGTTTTAAAATTATGGTTTCATATCTACCATTTGTTGCAATTTTAGTGAATTTTTAAACATAAATTTATGCTACGCATCAAAAGTATAAGGTTCATACGAACCCGGTACCATAACATTGGATCCGCCCCTGGTACTGAAGTCCCCTGTTTCATGCTAGACTACCTTTAATAACACAGACAAATACGATACGGTTTGTTAACAGCTAAGTAGATAAAATTGAGCAATTTCTGATAAAATAATGACAAATCTAGATCTTTAAATTTTCCCTTTATTTTATGTAAGAGCTAAGTTTGATAAGTACTATGTGATATGAAGGAATATCAAAGTCCAACTTATGATCAAAGTAAGTTCATGTTGGTTGAGGCATGGGGAGGCACAAGTGGATCAGAGTGGAATTACAAGCTGACAAATCCAGTTAAGGAGATACTCATAGCTCATGGTGGTGTTATAGATTCCATTATTTTCAGAACCCTTAGTCAACAAGGCACCATAGATTCACCAAAATTTGGTGGCAGAGGGGGAGATAAAAAACTTAAGGTATGTAAAAAAGCTGTACTAGTAAAACTGTAATTAGTTTCTCATAATCTTGTGCATTCTTCACAAGTAATTTTTGTTTCATGCGCGTCACAGTAATATACAATTCTTTTAGCATAGTATTACTCCCATCGTTCCGATTTATGTTGCATTGTCGGATTTCGAGAGTCAAATGATTTTTTTTTACCGCATTTTTTCCATATGCCTTTTATTATTTTGATTTGTTAATTATTATGACTTATAGTTTTTTTTTTCCACGTAATTTCTAACTATATAAATTTTATTCAAAGAACTTGAAGATTCTATGTCCAAATACATGATAAAAAAAAAAAATTGACTCTCGGCATTCGAGGCGACATAAATTGGGACAAAGGTAGAGGGAGTACGTAGTAAATTTGAACTTATTTTGACGAGTGTAGATGCTATTTGCTAATTAATCTAATATGCATTTGCCCAACTTTGTTTATGTTTTTCCTTTCTCTTACTAATATCTGAATAATGCGGAATGATTTAGATTTAGATCATTCGTGATGGGAATAAAATAGACCCGCAAAAATAATATTCACGGTATTAGTGATAAACGCGGAACACTAACTTATGGTTAAATCAGCAAGAATAAAATGCAGCAATAATGACACCAAGATTTTATGTGGAAACCCTTCTGAATAAGGGAAAAACCACGGCCAAGAGGAGCAGCTGATATCACTATAGAGGAATTTTACACTGTGTAGTAACGAGTACAAATACTCCTAAGACCACTACACCCTCAAAAGAAATAACACTCTTTTGATTTTCCCACCTCACTACAATATCACTCACACTCTATTTTTCTTCACAGACTATTTTCTTACAGTCTATGGAATACCTCACTTTTGCTCTCACTCAGATGTATTGTCTGAGATTTTGGTGTGTTACAAATGAACCATAAGCTGCCTATTTATAGGAATGAATTTCCTATGGTGAGGTAAGCGCTTACATCACGATTATGATGAGGTAAGCGCTTACATCATGAAAATGTGAACAAAGAAATTGGCTTGTTAGCTAAGTCCACAATTGTTGCCAATGTATAATTTGTCAAAGGAAGAAAAATCTTCCTTTCTTAAAATATGGGATAGGGGACTGGACCCCACAAATCTCCCCCTCCAGTCCCATTCACCTGAAGGAGGGTACACTGGCTTCTAATTTGAGTGCATGCCGACAAGTTCTTTGCACGATTCGAACTTGTCTCTCGGTACCGCCTTGGTCAGCATATCTGCAGGATTTTCATTCGTGTGAATCTTCTTGACTTGGAACAATTCGCTTTCCAATTGCTCACGAATCCAATGATATCTGACATCGATGTGTTTTGTTCTCGCATGGTACATGGAGTTCTTGCTCAAGTCTATTGCACTCTGACTGTCACAATAGACAACATACTCCATTTGCTGCAATCCAAGTTCTTGAAGGAATCTCTTGAGCCATATCATCTCTTTGCCAGCTTCAGTAGCCGCAATATACTCCGCTTCCGTTGTAGATAGTGCAACACACTTCTGCAACTTTGACTGCCATGATATAACTCCCCTTGAAAAAGTAAACAAATATCCAGTAGTGGATTTTCTGTTATCAAGGTCACCTGCCATATCAGAATCTGTATAGCCCTTCAAAATTGGATTTGATCCTCCAAAACACAAGCATTCACCTGATCTTCCTCTTAGATACCTGAGTATCCACTTCACAGCTTCCCAATGCTCTTTCCCTGGATTTTCGAGAAATCTGCTAACAACACCGACTGCATGAGCAATATCTGGTCGAGTGCATACCATTGCATACATTAAACTTCCGACGGCAGAGGAATAAGGAATCTTGGCCATTCTCTGTTTTTCCTCTGTTGTTGTAGGACACATCTTTTTGCTCAATTTCAGATGACCAGGAAGAGGTGTGCTAACCCACTTAGCACTCTTCATATTGAAGCGCTCTAGTACACGTTCTATGTACTTTTTCTGCGACAAATAAAGCTTCTTTTCATCTCTCGAACGAGTAATTCTCATGCCCAAAATCTGCTTAGCATGACCCAAGTCTTTCATTGCAAAAGACTTACTCAACTGTTTCTTCAACTCGTCAATCCTGGAAGCATTTTTGCCTACAATCAACATATCATCCACATATAGCAGAAGGATGATAAAGTCACCATCAGAAAATCTTTGTACAAACACACAGTGATCTGAAGAAGTCTTCTTGTAGCCTTGCTCCCCCATAACAGACTCAAACTTCTTGTACCACTGTCTGGGAGCTTGCTTTAATCCATAGAGACTCTTTTTGAGTTTGCATATAAGATTTTCTTTACCTTTTGCCTTGAAGCCTTCAGTTTGTTCCATATAAATCTCCTCTTCTAAGTCACCATGAAGAAAAGCAGTCTTCACATCCATCTGCTCAATCTCCAAATCAAGACTAGCAGTCAAACCAAGAACTGTCCGAATGGAGGACATTTTCACGACAGGAGAAAATATTTTGTCAAAGTCAATACCTTTCCTTTGACCAAATCCCTTAACAACCAATCTAGCTTTGTATCTGGGCTTCAAGCTGTGTTCTTCGGCTTTAACTTTGAACACCCACTTGTTCTTCAAAGCTCTCATGCCCTTAGGCAAGTTCACCAACTCATAAGTATGGTTCTCACGCAGAGATTTCATCTCATCTTGCATGGCTTCAATCCATTGATCCTTGTGCTCATCTTCCATGGCCTCCTCATAACATTCAGGTTCTCCCCCATCAGTGAGTAATACATACTCATTAGGTGAATAACGCGAAGAAGGAACATGCTGTCTAGTAGACCTTCTAAGTGGAATATCTGACTCATCCACGACTTCATGAGTAGGAGCATCTACTTCATCAATAGCAGCATCGTTATCATCATCAACATGCTGATCTGGAACATGATTCTGGGCATCACCATCGTCATCGAGCCCACCAACTTCATCAGCATTTGTATGAGGAACTTGATCAAGATTAACTAAACCTTCAGAACTTGAAGATTTTATCTTCTCCGCTTTGTTAATATCTTCAATGGTTTGATCCTCCATGAAGATAACATCACGGCTTCTCACAACCTTCTTCTCAATTGGATCATATAGCCTGTAACCAAACTCATCAAGGCCATAACCAATGAAGATGCACTGCCTTGTCTTGGCAGTTAATTTCGACCTTTCATCTTTAGGCACATGTACAAAAGCTTTACAACCAAACACTTTCAAGTGGTCATAGGAAACATCCTTTCCATACCAAACTCTGTTTGGAACATCACTTTGCAAAGCAACCGCAGGGGATAGATTAATAACATGTGCAGCGGTCAATAAAGCCTCACCCCAAAAGGAATTCGGCAACTTTGCTTCAGAAAGCAAACATCTGACTCTTTCCATCAAGGTCCTGTTCATCCTCTCTGCTAAACCATTAAGCTGAGGAGTCTTAGGAGGAGTCTTCTGGTGTCTGATACCCTGTTGCTTGCAGTATTCGTCAAACGGTCCACAATATTCACCACCGTTATCAGTACGAATACACTTCAGCTTCTTTCCAGTTTCTCTTTCAACTGAGGCCTGAAACTGCTTAAAGACACCCAACACTTGGTCTTTAGTCTTTAAGACGTAGACCCAAAGTTTCCTTGAGCAATCATCAATAAAGGTAGCAAAATAAAGTGCACCACCCAAAGTCCTTGTCTTCATTGGACCACATAAATCTGAATGCACCAACTCAAGCAACTCTGTCTTTCTTGAAGGAGGATGAGACTTGAAAGAAACTCTATTTTGTTTTCCAGCCAAGCAGTGCTCACACTTTTCTAATTTAGCACTTTCAAAATTTGACAATAATTTATTTTTGGCCAAAACATTTAGTCCTTTCTCGCTAATGTGGCTAAGCCTCTTATGCCATAACGTTGAAGAGCTATTGCTCTCAACTGCATTCACCATATCAACACAGGTAGAGGCCGTAGTCCAGTATAGACCACGACGCTTTTCGCCACGAGCCACAATCATGGAACCTTTAGTAAGCTTCCACTTTCCAGCACCATTGGTACTGACATATCCCTCATCATCCAAAACACCAACAGAGATCAAGTGCAAACGAACATCAGGTGCATGCTTTACATTGTTTAAAACTAGTTTAGTTCCAGTACTAGTTTTCAAACAAATCGTTCCAACACCAGCCACCCTAGATATAGTCTCATTACCCATACTCAAAGTTCCAAAGTCACCCGGAGTATAGGATGAGAAAAATTCCTTCCTTGATGTCACATGAGATGCGGCACCACTGTCCACAACCCAGCTTGACTCATCACAAGCAATGTTTATCAGATCCGCATCAAGGACAGTAACAAGATCTTCTGTAGTGACAGCGGCAACACGATTGCCATCTTCTTTCTTTTCCTCCTTATCTCTATTTTCCTTTTTCAAAATCCGGCAGAACTTCTTTGTGTGCCCTTTTTTCCCGCAATGATAGCAATCAATATCTTTAAGTCTGCTTCTGGATTTGCTTCTATGATGTTCTCTATTTTGAGAACCACGATTCTTGCCTCTCCCCCTAGTGTCAGTCACCAAGACATCTGATGAGGAGGAACCTTGAGATTTTCTTCTCATCTCTTCATTTAAAAGACTGCTCTTGGCAAGATCCATAGAGATCACACCATCCGGAGCAGAATTTGATAATGAAGTTCTAATAATTTCCCAAGAATCTGGAAGGGAACCAAGTAGAAACAAGCCTTGAATTTCTTCATCAAAATTAATGCCCATAGCAGATAACTGGTTCATGATCCCCTGAAAAATATTCAGATGATCTGTCATTGCGGAACCATCGTGGTATTTTAAACTCAGCATTTGCTTTATCAGAAACATCTTGTTGTTACCAGTTTTTCGAGCATACAAACTTTCAAGATGCTCCCATAGGGTCCGAGCATGTGTCTCTCCAGAAATATGGTTCAACACATTATCGTCAACCCACTGTCTAATAAAGCCGCAAACCTGGCGATGCAACAAATTCCACTCTTCATCTGATTTATTATCAGGCTTTTTATTTCCAAAGACAGGTTGATGAAAATTCTTGACATAGAGCAAATCTTCCATTTTGCCCTTCCAAATGGCATAATTTACGCCACTCAAAGTAACCATTCTACTAGTGTTGGCTTCCATTGTTTATCACAAATACAAATACTATTTTATTCGAAGACCAAAGTAATTCTTTTCTGATGTGGAAGTTCAGACTGTGCTGCAACCACAGAGCATACTCAGACAGAACCTTGGCTCTGATACCACTTGATGGGAATAAAATAGACCCGCAAAAATAATATTCACGGTATTAGTGATAAACGCGGAACACTAACTTATGGTTAAATCAGCAAGAATAAAATGCAGCAATAATGACACCAAGATTTTATGTGGAAACCCTTCTGAATAAGGGAAAAACCACGGCCAAGAGGAGCAGCTGATATCACTATAGAGGAATTTTACACTGTGTAGTAACGAGTACAAATACTCCTAAGACCACTACACCCTCAAAAGAAATAACACTCTTTTGATTTTCCCACCTCACTACAATATCACTCACACTCTATTTTTCTTCACAGACTATTTTCTTACAGTCTATGGAATACCTCACTTTTGCTCTCACTCAGATGTATTGTCTGAGATTTTGGTGTGTTACAAATGAACCATAAGCTGCCTATTTATAGGAATGAATTTCCTATGGTGAGGTAAGCGCTTACATCACGATTATGATGAGGTAAGCGCTTACATCATAAAAATGTGAACAAAGAAATTGGCTTGTTAGCCAAGTCCACAATTGTTGCCAATGTATAATTTGTCAAAGGAAGAAAAATCTTCCTTTCTTAAAATATGGGATAGGGGACTGGACCCCACAATTCGTGCAGTCAACATTAAATAGTTACGAATATTGAAGATTACAGCATAATATAGTAGCTTGATTTACTATTACCTTGTTTTCCAGGTTACTATTGAGAACGCTCCCCGTGAATATTTGACAGGCATCAAAGGCACATTGGGGTATTATGTTGGCTGTTTAGTTGTAAAATCTCTCTGTTTTACAACAAATTTGAAGAGTTACGCATCAGTTGGGACCGAGGCGGGTGGTTACCCGTTTTCACTCGTGTTGAAAGACGGTAGGGCAATTGTGGGATTCCACGGGCGTTCTGGAGCCTACCTTGATGCCATTGGCGTTTATTTGCAACATGCTGCTCCACTCCCTCAAGCCGAACAAATTAAACCATTAAAACAACCTAAAGTTGAAGTAATTAATGACGAATTCCCCAATGTACGTCGCCATTCCCTAGACATGTTACTGCACTCGCTCAAGTTGGAAAAATAGTTTAGTGACTTTATTATTACATAGAATAAATTTCATTTGTGACGTTACAATTTTTCACGTCTTGTACTAACATCACATTGCGTACAGAAAATGGACGTGATGAAGTGTATTCAGCCACGAAGCCCCGGACCTTGGGGGGATATAGTGGAAAAGGTTGGGATGATGGTGTATTTTGTACGATCAAGCAAGTGCACATTTATATGAACAAAATGATCTCAGCTATATCAGGAATTCAAATTGAATATGAAAAGAAAAACAAAACGTCAGTTTGGTCACAACTTCATGGTGGTTTTGGCTTTGGAGATGGGAATGACAATGGTATTAGAAAGGTACGACTTAATATTCTCTTGTTGTTTCTTCATATAAATTATTCTTTACGAAAAAATTGTTTAATTAAAAATGTTTGAATTAGCTAGATTGTTTCTCTTTTTATTACTTTACAAAAAGATTTCTGGTTGATTTCAGTGGCATGAGTTTTGGCCTTTGGGTCCAATCTTTATATTATTCCCAATGAACCCATTGAGTATTTTTTGAATTTGAAATCGGTCGAGATATAATTGTTTGATTTTTGTTATTGTAAAGGACGCAAGAAATGATTTGTTCATTATTTTATGGATTTGATATGCAGATAAAGATTGATGGTGAAAATGAGCTCTTGATTGGAATTGAAGGATTTTATAGTCCAGTGAACGACAATGGGGGCCTAAATGCAATAAGACAAATTGCATTTTATACAAATAAAGGAAAACATGGACCTTATGGAACTGAAATTCGAACTTATTTTAGCTCTTCAACTGCTAGAGGAAAAATTGTTGGTTTTCATGGGAGAAGTGGTGTTTTCTTGAGTGCTATTGGTGTGCATGTGGAGTATTTCTAAAAGTAAGAATGTGGGCATGTTATAGGTTTTAACTTTTTTTTTTGGTTTTCCATTCAATGTAATTCGCTTTCAAAATTCCAATGTTGTGTGTTTATGATAGTGCTACTGGATTACTTGATCTATCCTGAATGCTTGGTTATGTTTACAATATACTATATCGGTACATGCTATTTGCTCTATGAAGATCTTTTTCTTTTGTCGTGAAAGTATTTTGAATTAGGGTGTGTTTTGGTATGGAGGAAAATATTGTTCAATTTTTTTTTATTAAGTTCCTTGAAAATCAAGAAAAATGATTTTCCTAGTGAAATTAGAGAAAATGAGTTCAACAAGTGACATTCCTAAGCTTATTATCTCCTACCCCCCCCCCCCCCCTTCCCAACCCCCACCAGTCCCCACTTTCATTTTCCTAAGTTACATATAAATGCTCTTGTGACAATATTATTTCTTGCTTAAGAAAAATCATTTATTTTGTTATAAAACAACTATTGTGTTTCAATTTATTATGCATCCTCTAGCTAGGTCAATATCTGTTACTACATTCAATGTGTAAAACGGGGAGTCAAAGGCCGCAAGTTCTTCCAGGTAACTTAGGAAATAATGCTCTACCATTATCCATCAGGGTAAATTATAACTCTAAATAGATTTCTTATAGAAGAAAAAATGGGCTGTTTGATTGTGATATTGGAACAAAGGGTTCCTTGAGGAAGACCTCTCTCGAACTCTCCTTCTTGGCTGAGGCTTTTGGAGAAGATTATGTAACAGTGTTTGTTCTTCTATCCCTCGTCAAGTTGTCTCCTTTTATACAAGTGTGAGTTAGAGTTTCTGATAGAATATCCTCCAAAAAAAAAAAAAAAAAACTTTTTGGTCCTTTGGGTTTGCAAATCATGAATTCGGATTGTCTTATACGGGACCCAAATTTGGTCTAGGCTTAACATAACTAAATTTTATATAACTCATGTAACTTTGACTTAAAATAATTAATCCAGTTTTATCAACCAAACATGTTAACATGGGCTATATGTCCTAATATAAGGCTTAGCCTCAATTTCATAATTATTATTTTTCTATCAACAAATGCCCCTTATTTCAAGACCCGTGGGACTGTACACTTCCCAAAAAAATAAAAAATGAGACTTGAGGTACCCACGAATTTCGTAATGTTCTTTTAGTTCTTTAGAGTCACTCCTTGACAATAAGCTCTTCACATGAAAGGAATCTAATTATGGCAAGAGATGGACAATGACAATTTTATTTTTCATAAAGCTGCAAGTATTTCTACCTCTCCCATAAATTCAACAAGTGTCTCCTACTTTTATTTTTCCTTAGAAGCAGCCTTCAAATCTAAGCCCAGATAATTTTTGACTCTTCAGTTAGATTAGGCTCTATTTTAACTGGATTTGGATAAGTGAATCTTTGGAGAGTTATCTTGGCTAATATGAGTCAATGGAGGATAAATTTGATTGCTTAAAGGGTTAAAATATATTTTGGGCCTAGAATCAATTTGGACCAGATCTGTTTTTATTGGTGAAATAAGTTTAGTGTGACCCTAGAATGTTTAAGAAGTCTTATGGAGATTTCTTGGGTACTTGGGTTTAAATTTAATTTTAGAAACTATGAATTTGGTATAATTTTTAGATTTGGTTCGTCTACGAAGAGTAAGGGCATCAATTAGTTGATTAAGCCGGATTCGGCTCCATGAAGGGTTCGAAAATACGTGAAAGAATTAATTTGCTTGGTAGGGCCTATGAGAGTTGGTTGGGCCCGATTCAAATTTATTTGGTCCTTATCATTCTACATCTGTATTAGCAAACTAGTATCATTCTCCATCTGTATCAGCAAACCATTATCACTCTACATCTGTATCAGCAAACCATTATCACTCTACATCTGTATTAGCAAACTATTGTCATTCTTCATCTATATCAGCAAACCATCATAATCCCAAACCATTACAAATTACTGATTTATACTCCTCTGAAATGTGTTCCAGGTTGTGTTGGAGGCATATTTAGATGAAGATGACCATAAGGAACATGATGGGGTTGTATTTGAGGCATGTGCAGTGGTTGGTGTGTTTCAGGTAGTGGCCTGAGTTGTGGTTGGTGTGTCCACGGTGGAGTTGGAGGCCTGTCTGGTTGAAGATGAGGTTGTGTTGGAGGCATGTGTTGAGGAAGATGACCATATGGGGTTGTATTTTAGGCCTGTGCAGTGGTTGTTGTGTTCCAGGTTATGTTGGAGGCCTGAGTTGTGGTTGGTGTGTCCCATGTGGGGTTGGAGCCTTGGAGGTCTGTCTAGTGGAAGATGCTCATACGGAACATAACGGCGTTGATGAGGTTATGCCCAATAGGTTGGGAGGATGAATCCTTGGGCCAAAGTATGGAGTTGGCGCAGGGCCAAAGTATAGAGGTGGCGCGAACGACATGGATCCAGAACTGTATCTGCTTTTGGTAAGTATATTTCATTAGAATTTGAACAAATTATTATTTATATAACATCTAACGTTGTTTTACACGATCTGATCCCCGGCCGCCGATCTAATGATAGCAATTAGTATTTTTAAAAGATAAATATTGAACTAATCTTCTTAAATTGGAATGACCATAGACATTTGTAAAATTCAACACTAAAAGTTCATTCCTATATTAATGTTAAAATTTCAAGTGCGTCATTCGCAGTTTTTATTGGATATTATTTTAATTTTGTCTCTTTTTCCTTAAAGAAAGAATAAAATACCTTATACGAAACTTTCAAAGAACCAACCACTTTCAGTCATTTGAATATAAGGTATGTGAACAAGAACACCTAGTTACTAAGTGATATCTACAAATATATAACATACCTCAACCGATCATTTTTCAGGAGATGACAAAATTTGGTCTACAATTAATTAAAAAGAATGACAATATTTAACACAATGAATTATATGTTCTAACATATCTAAAAGGAAAACTAATAGTTACCAACAAAACACGACAAGGTAAACGCGTATCAAACCGTATATATATTTATTTAGATTATCAATAAAAAAAAAATTGAGAAAGCAAAGACGGTAAAAGACCACAACAATGAAATATAAGCTATTCAATTTTTTATCACCAATTATGCGAAGCACTGTAATCATGGAGTTCCTGTACTTGAGGTTCAGAAAATGCAATTAGAAGCCTTTGAAGAAGTCTTCTACATATTTCCATACATAATTGGATTGGTTCATCAAAATATTTGCCGAAATATGTATTTCGAAATAGTTGAATGCTATGGCCTGGCGTCCTACAAATTTAAGAGTATACGCAAAATCATATGTAAAAAGCTTGCTTGATTTCCTTGCTAAGTTATGCTATTGATTTTGTTTAGCAAAAAAAAAAAAAAACTGATGTTATCACAATGCAATCATTTATCGTGGATACATTGCTAAAAAAAGGTCACCAATGATAATAAAACATACCGTAATTCTCCTAGCTTCTCATTAGCCTTTGTCAATACTTGCAACAATAGGAAAATATGAGTTTCTTCTAAACATGAGATATCAAGCTTATCTATAAAAATACGAGGATGAAGCAAAGAACTAATCCTCCATTGTCACTGCATTCAAGATACAATAATTAACTTCAGTTCTGTGAGGATGTTTCTGTTTCTTTCATCTAATGATTCATTATTATTAATTATTATTTATTAACCAGCCGTTGTAACTCTTAATTGCCTTAAAAAGTTTTTTATTAAAAGGTGTAATCTAAGTTCGGCTAATAAATTTCTTACAGATCTTAAAAGGTGCATACATATAATACCTTTATTTATAGTAATTAGAACTCTTACCTATAATCACGCAAGTCAAGGAGGTCATTAATGGAGTTAATTTTAGTATTACTTAGTTAATACTTAAATGTCCTAATTCATCCTAATTAATTAGGTGGTGAATCCCTTTAATTAATAAAATTCAGGAATTACCAATATGAATGTAGTAAATTTTCTTTCCAAGTTTTGAAGTTATTATTCCAATTTCAACTTTTCAACAAGTAAAATGTTTCCTAATGTTTAGAAATTTTGATTAAACTACATAAATTTTCATATACGTTTATATGGTTTTGATAATAAGAACCAATGTAGTGCATTAACACAAATGACTAACATCTTATTAAAGATTTATCTGTAATAAAAATACTACATCTATAGACTATACACACGTGTTTTGTATAAAAATTAGGTTCCCAAACACATTCACCATTAGCTTAGCCTCACAACAATTTGGAAACAAAACAATTTCATCCGTTTTAAGCTCTAAAGAATCTTCCTTGAAAAATTTACAACCAGCAAGGCGTTTTGGACTTTTACAAGTCAGGGAGTAAAGGATTACCATCTGCTCGGTGTGAGTATCTCAGCACTGCCTCGCCTGCACGGAAAATGAACAGCAACCCTGCAGTACTAATGGCGATAATCTCACTTGGCTCCAACAACTTAGACAAATAGCAAGCACGTACACGACAACAATCCCACAACCTCACCTGACACATCCTATTTCTTTTTAGTGGAATTCTCTTGTCATATGTCTTATATGTTCACAAACAAACTAGATTAAGAAAAGCACTAATTGACATCGCTATAGAATTGGCCTTGATTATTGGGGTATCATGCGGGAATTGACACCGTAACATAACTGCAAGTTCCACAGTTAAGTTAGATGGCTAGACATACTTAAAAAAAAAAAAAAAAGACTCGAGACCTTTTTCCCGTTTAATGAGAAAGATACCATCCCTAGAACCACAGTAATAAAAATTGTTGAACCCAAGAGAATTACCCAGGAAACAAGTTCATTGACACCTTCGGAGTTTAGGTAAGTCATTTTGGGTCAAATCCTGCAATAACCAACTATACAGTAAAGCCAACCACAAAAACGAGTATGAGTAACCAAACGAAGATGATAATAAGCTTGTGAAGGTAATAGTGAAGGTAACCAACGCATACTTGAAACTTGGTTACCTTCACACGTAAACTAAAGCAAAGAAGCAAAATCGAGCAAAATATAACGATTCCTAAGCTCATGAAGCATAAAATCCAATATTTTAGAAAGGAAATAAAAAAAACCTACATGCAGTAATCTTGTAGAATATGAAGCGGCTGCATGCCAAATATTACTACTCTTAAAAATGATAGCAAGTTTTTAAAGTTTATTATCCTTTACAATTTTAAAGAAATAGTATAATATAACTTAAAAGATGCAGTTTTTAACTAAAGCTGCAATTTTTAACTTAAAGATGCAATTGTTTTATATAACCTAAAGATACAATTTTTACAAGGCAAAACCATTGTCTTATCCTCCTCTTGCACCTAAGCACTGCATACAAAATAAATAGATAGAGCAATAGAAAAGATGAACATATATAACCTAAAGATATAATTTTTACAAGGCAAAACCATTGTCTTATCCTCCTCTTCCACCTAAGCATTGCATACAAAATGAATAGATAGAGCAATAGAAAAAATGAACATACATACCATAAATGAAGAATCTTTGAAAGGAAAGGAAAATGTTTTGAGGAGCTAACCTTTCCTTCAAAATATTCAGTAGACCTTAGCTTGTGAATGTAGAGAGAACATCACTGTGGAGGGGGAGAAATTAAAATGACTCTGTAGTGAGGTGGAGCAAAAAAAAAAAAATATAGTACAATGGGTACCTACTAGTAGTAGTGAGGTGGCCAAAATTGGTTAGGGACACAATGTAAAATATATTTTTTTATAGTGTTAATGTATATTACTTAGATAGTTATTGCACAATGTAAATATTTTTTCACACTGTCAGTGTATATTACTTAGATATTTTGTTAAACGGTGTCTTTCAATGAATTGTAATCTATAGTAGCAGGATCATTATCATTTTTATCATATAACCATTTATGTTTATTAAGACATTTATTTATAATTACCTAATAAGGGGTCTGATTGTGTAAATATCTTCTTACACTGTTAGTGCATAGTACTTAAAGATTCTCTTGTACTGTCTGTGGATTTAATTAATCTGTAATGATGGGTTAGTTATCACTAAACACACACACACAATATATATATATATATATATATATATATATATATACACGCTCTACTGACCTTATATTGTGAAAGTTTGAACTCCATGGATGTGTTCCTGTAGTTTGAGCTGATCATGAAGATTTGAACTACAAAAACCATTCATGGAGTCTAAACCCCATCAAATTTTCGACTCCAACACATTAATGTGCTAGAGTCCACTTGTCAGAGCTTCGAATCCAGCACCGCGTGGTGGAGTTATTCCGTATTTTAATAAAGAACTTAATTTTATCCAAATCTTATTTTATCATTAAAAAGTAAATACTTTTTCATTACATTTGATATTGTGGCTAAACTTTGATTGCCAACTTAAAAAATTGACATTCCCGCCTATTTTTTTCCTAAGATTAATGCATGCTTGATTGATGATATTAAGCTCAACATGAACTATATGAAGATTATTTTCGTTACGTAGTTAATCAACCACAATACTTACTAATTATGTAACAGTAATTTTTGTTAAGCTATTAATAAAGAATTATAGTATTGTTGTAAATATTATATTGTATGTCCATTTTACTTGGACACCTGTTACACCTCGGAAAAAAAATCCGTTGGTACGTAAGTGAACGAACTAGTGATAAGTATGAGTGCATGAGGTCTATGAGCAAGAAACGACGTTTGATGACCTTAGGCGAGATTTCGAAGGTATCCGATGTGAGATGAGAAAGTTGGCTAAGTTAAGATGAGATATAAGGTGAGCAATGCATGTGCATGGACGTGGGTGATTAAAACGAGAAGTCTAAGGGATATGAAAAGTTGCAGATTTGAAATCTGCCCAGTGGTCGTAAAGTGCAAAATACGGACCGTAAATTGGTATACGGTCTGTAAACTGGCAGTCGTAAATTACCATGCAAGACTTCGACTTTCTGCCCAGTTGAGAAATGGTAAAATACGACCAGGAGGACGGACCGTAAAGTGATTTACGGCCCGTAAACCATGGTCGTAAATTACCATGCATGCAACCAAAGTTTCTGGTTATGGAAATGGTTAAAGACGACCACGAGGGACGGTCCGTAAAGTGGAATACGGACCGTAAACCTCCATGGACGACCACTGTTCACCCAACACAGATTTTTGCAATTCATTAAATAAGGGAACCAACACTTATTTTATTTCATTACAACATTACACCACTTCTCTCTAAAACCTCTCTCTACATTTATTATACAAGTCTTCAAGGATATTTAAGGATCAACAACGTAAACAAGGTGAATCAAGAGTAAGAACATCATCAAAGATCATCTAGGTCAAGAAATCCAAATGGAGAAAAACTAGGGTTTTGCTCAAAGTGGAGTATTATTAATCAAAGCTTGTTCCTACAACTTCTAAGGTAAGATTCATGATTTTTACATGATGTTTAAGGTATTGAAGAGTTGAAATACATGGATTGTAGAAAATATGGTCAAGTAGGTCATGAATGATGAATAGTGACATTTTGAGGAATAATTTGAATTGAATCATGAATGTTGTCGTGTTGTGATATGAATGCATTATAAATGGTACTAGGATCATGAACTAGACACTTTAGATGAATGGACGAAGTTGGATGTTATGACCATGAATATGGGTGAATTAGAGGCAAATTAAGGAATCTAGATAATGTGGATAATGTGAATGACTAATGACCATTGTTATGATATTAATGAAGGTATAGACGCTAGCATTGGAAGGAAGCGTGCAAGTGTAGAATAGTCTGACGAAAAGGTATGTAAGGCTAACCCTTCTTTCATAAGGCATGGTTCTTTGGCCAAACTCTTAAATCCTCTATATGAGTATGTTGTATTCAAACGATTGACACTCTGAGCTCATAAGCTCACGATCCTCGATATGTGCTACGATTGTACTACGCACCCCATATAACGAGTAAGCATAAGATATAGATGTAGCGAAAATGATGATGATAGTGATGACGATGATAATAATAATGATGCTAAAGGTGCCTACGGGCTATTATACTTACATGTGCCTATGAAGGGCTATAATGACACCCCGAGCATATAACGCCGGGTAGGATATATGTATATGAATATGTATAAAGTATGTATACGATTACGAAACGCGTGCACACCTCTGCAGATGGTACGGATAACCCTGAAGCCTTGGTAGGGCCAGGTATGAGTAACCTTGAGCCTTGGTTGGCCAAGTATGTATGAAACACCGATCCTATGAGGTCGGGTATGCTTTGTAAATGCCATGTATATGAAATGACTATGTATGTGATATGAATATGAATGTGATAAGACTATGTATAAGAATACGAATAAGGACATGTATACGAATATGAGCACAAGTACGGTACGAGTACTATTATGGAATACGGATGATGACGTAGGTGTACAAATACGTATGAGAAATGGAAAGTCCTACGAAAGGCAGGTAAGCGCTATGACGATGATATTATTATCTCCCCCCTCCTATGCTATTTCATATGTTGTTCATGATGCTTATTTATTGATGTTGCTCATGCTTTACATACTCAGTACATTCTCCGTACTGACGTCCTTTTGTTTGTGGACGCTGCGTCATGCCCGCAGGTGCACAGGGAGACAGACTTGATCCATAGCTGCCTATTCGGAGATTACATAGAGAGCTCCATTTCCTTCGGAGCCATATCTTTTGGGTACTCATTCTTTTGTATATATAATTATGGGCATAGCGGGGTCCTGTCCCGCTAATGTGATATGTTATACTCTTAGAGGCTCGTAGACATGTGTGTGTGTGGGGGGGGGGGGGGGGTAGGTGTGTTTGTCCTTGTCGGCCTATGTTTTGTATATCATTTTGTCGGCCACGTTGGCCCATGTACATTGATGTGGCATAGATGCCTATGATGATATAAATGTGCTGTTGTCCAAATGGGACTAGTTGACGAATGAATGGAAATGCATGTATAATTATGTGGCTCACCTAGATGTAAGCATAAAGTAAGCTAAGAAGGTGCCCGGGTGGGCTAGCACCGGGTGCTCGTCGCGGCCCCGAGTCGGGTCGTGACAACACCAAATTGATAGCTTGACCACCAAGTAGATAAGTTGGCCACTAAGTAGATAACTTGGCCACACAGTTAGTTTGGTCATTAAGTTTTTATGGCTTGTCCTAGAAGCCTTTTTCCTTTTGTATATATAGAGAAGCTCATTTGTTTTGGAATACAATAGAAAGTAATATACAAACAAAAGTTAGTAGAAACAATAGTTATAATACTACTGTTCCCTATCTCTCTCTTTGTGTATCCTTTTCCTTTTAATTTGAAGTTTAGTTTTATTTTATAACACCTTATTAGCACGAGACTCTGTCATCTCGAGCAAATACTTTAAAAGCCTCGAAGGTATTGACTTACTTTTTTTTCTTAATTAATGGTGAATCTTTTTGTGAATTTGTAGCCTTGGATATATCCGGCAATAGCTATCTGTCTTGGATTCTTGATACCGAGATTCGCCTTGATGCGATGGGTCTAGCAGACACCGTCAAAGATAAAAATCAGGCATCAAATCAAGACCGTGCAAAGACAATGATATTCCTCCGCCATCACCTTGATGAGGGCTTGAAAATGAAATATCTCACTGTTAAAGATCCTCGTACTCTGTGGAATAATTTGAAAGATAGATATGACCACCTGAAGATGGTCGTACTTCCACAAGCACGTTTTGATTGGATCCATTTAAGGCTACAAGATTTTAAAACTATTTGTGCGTAGAATTCTGCCATGTTTAAAATTATTTCTCAGTTGAAATTATGTGGTGAAAATATTACTAATCATGATATGCTCGAGAAAACATTCTCCACTTTTCCTGCCTCGAATATGCTCCTGTAACAGCAATATCGAGAGATGCAGTTCAAGAAATAATCTGAACTAATTTCACATCTTCTAGAGGGTGAACATCATAATGAACTATTAATGAAAAATTATGAAAGCCGACCTACTGGTACTGTCCCATTCCCTGAAGTGAACGAGGTAAATTTTCGCCATTCTAGCGTGGAAGAGGTCGTGGTCATGGCCGTGGTAGAGGAAGAAATTTTAATCATGATTCTCGACTTGCACCAAATAATACCCTTCACCACCAGCAGTGTATAAAGAAGGATGAAAAGCATGAAGCTGTGCAAAAGAAAGATTCAGAAAATAAATGCTACCGATGTGGAGGAAAAGGGCACTGGTCACGTACCTGTCGTACGCCAAAGCATCTAGTTGAGCTTTATCAAGCCTCCCTCAAAAAGGCAGAAAAGAATGCCGAAGCAAATTTTATTTTTGAAGATAATATTTAGACCATGCATCTAGATGTGACAGATTTCTTTTGAATTTCCTGAAGGAAAAATAGATCATCTGATCGGTGATGGATCTGTAATAACTTAGATATTTTCATCCATGTTGTTTGTATTAGCTAATATAGTTATGCTTCCATAGTTATGTAAATAAAGTTTGTGTAATGATTTGTTTAATAATATTATCTACTTCAATGTTTACTTTGTCTTTTCGTTCATTTTGAAGAATATATGGAAATTCCTCAAATTTTGTTGGATCAATGACCAATCATGAAGATATTTGTGTAATTGATAGTGGAACAACGCGTGCCATATTCAAAGATTAGAAATACTTTTCTCACTTGCGTATAAAAATGGGAAATGTTAGTACAATTTCTGGCAATTCGAAATTGATTGAAGGCATCGGAAGAGCTACTATATTTCTGCCTAAGGGGACGAAACTTGTTATAGAAGATGCATTATTCTCTTCTAAATCCCCAAGAAACTTGTTAAGTTTCAAAGATATCCGCCTTAATGGGTATCACGTTGAGACATTAAATGAAATAAATGATGAATATCTTATCATTACAAAGAATGCCTCCGACCAGAAATATGTTTTGGAGAAATTACCAACTTTGTGTTCTGGCCTTTATTATGCAGAAATTAGTACAATTGAAGCACACTCGATCGTAAACCAGAAGTTTAGTGATTCAAGTACTTTTGTGCTTTGGCATGACCGAATAGGTCACCCTGGATCAATAATGACGAGACGAATTATTAAAAATTCAAATGGGCATCCACTTAAGAACCTGAAGATTCTTGAAAGTGGTGAATTTTCATGTGCCACTTGTTATCAGGGTAAATTGATAGCTAAGCCATCTCCAATGAAAGTTGGCATTGAATCTCCTGCCTTTCTAGAGCGTATATATGGGGATATATGTGGACCTATTCATCCATCTTGTGGGCCATTCAGATATTTTATGTTCCTAATAGACGCATCTTCAAGATGGTCTCATGTGTGCCTCTTATCGTCTTGCAACCTGGCGTTTGCGAAATTATTGGCATAAATAATACGCTTAAGGGCACAGTTTTCGGATTATCCCATTAAGGCTATACGCCTCGATAATGCCGGAGAGTTTACGTCTCAATCTTTTGATGATTATTGTTTGTCAGTTGGGATAATGAACATCCTGTAGCTCATGTTCATACCCAAAATGACCTTGCTGAGTCATTTATTAAACGACTACAATTGATAGCAAAACCACTACTTATGAAAACACAGCTGCCAACTACCGTTTAGGGTCATGCTATTTTATATGCAACATCTCTTATTCGTCTCAGACCGACTCATTATAATGAATACTCCCCGTCACAATTAGTATTTGGTCATGAACCAAATATTGCTCATCTCCGAATCTTTGGTTATGTTGTATATGTGCCGGTAGCACCACCACAATGCACTAAGATGGGCCCCCAAAGAAGGTTAGGAATATATGTTGGGTTTGAATCACCCTCTACTATTCGCTATCTTGAGCCATCAACGGGAGATTTATTCATTGCTCGATTTGCAGATTGTCGATTTGATGAAATAAACTTCCCACAATTAGGGGGAAACGGAAAAGAAATTAAAAGAGAAGTTGCGTGGAAAGTTTCATCACTATCTCATTTTGATCCACGTGCCCCTATATGTGAACAAGAGATCCAGAAGATCATTCACTTGAAAAAAAAATAGCAAATCAAATGCCAGACGCATTTACTGATTTGAAAAGAATAACTAAGTCACATATCCCTACAGAGAATGTGCCTATCTGAATTGATGTCCCAAAGGGACAATCTACTAGTGTCATAGCCTATGAATCTCATACACGCCAAAAGTGTGGTAGGCCATTGGGTTCTAAGGATAAAAATCCTAAAAAAAAGAAACACGATAAATGATTAGAACGACACTATGAAAACAATATCATGAAGATATTCAAGATCTGATTAATCCCGATACTCCTGAAGATATTAGGGAACCCGAGACTCAAGTGAGTAAAGAACTGTCATTGAGTTCTTCTAGTGAAGGGATAGATTTAAATCGATCAAAGATTATGGTGGATAATATTTTTGCATATAATGTTGCACTGAATATTATGAAAGACATTAAGGATTAGGAACCTCAATCTATCGAAGACTGTCGAAGAAGATATGATTGGCCAAAATGGCAAGAAGCAGTTCAATCAGAATTGAATTCACTTGCCAAACGTGAGGTTTTTGGACCGGTAGTCCAAACCCTTAATGGTGTAAAACCAGTTGGCCACAAATGGGTCTTTGTGCTGAAAAAGAATGAGAGAAATGAAATTGTGAGATATAAGGCCCGCCTTATTTCACAAGGATTCTCTCGAAGACCCGGTATCGACTATAAAGAAACATATTCACCTGTTATGAATGGCATAACATTTCGATATCTCATCGGTTTAGCTGTACATGAAAACCTTGAAATACATCTGATGGATGTGGTTACAGCTTACCTTTATGGCTCACTTGATAATGAAATGATAATGAAATCTATATGAAAATTCCTGAAGGATTTAAAATGCCTGAAGCAATTAGTTCAAAGTCTCAGGAGATATATTCAATCAGATTACAAAGATCATTATATGGTCTAAAACAATCAGGGCGCATTATGGTATAATCGCCTAAGTGAGTACTTGATAAATGAAGGATATATAAATGATGCCATTTGTCCATGTGTTTTTATTAAGAAAACAAAATCAGGGTTCGTTATACTTGCTGTTTATGTTGATGACATAAAGCTAATTGGAACTCTAGAAGAGCTCCAAAAGGCAATTGAGTATTTAAAGAAAAAATAAAACTTTGTCCATCAATAAAACTTTTAAATAAAGCTTTGTCATGGTTTGCAAGTTGAACATTTAACAGACGGGATCTTTATCCATCAATCTGCTTATACCGAAAAAGTTTTAAAATAATTTTATATGGACAATGTGCATCCGTTAAGTACTCCAATGGTTGTTCACTCACTTGAAGTGAGTAAAGACCCGTTCCGACCTCAGGAAGAAAATGAAGAGCTTCTTGGTCCTGAAGTACCATATCTTAGTGCAATTAGTGCACTTATGTATCTTGCTAATGCTACAAGACCTGACATAGCGTTCTCTGTTAATTTGCTAGCAAGATATAGCTGTTCTCCTACACGAAGACATTGGAACAGAGTTAAGCATTTATTGCGATATCTGAAGGGAACTGGCGATATGGGTCTGTTTTATACTAACAAAAGTAGCACAGATCTTGTTGGTTATGCAGATGCAGGTTATTTACCTGATCCACATAAAGCTCGATCTCAAACAGGTTATTTGTTTACATGCGGAGGTACTGCTATATCATGACGATCTACAAAGCAGTCCATTGTTGCTACTTCTTCGAATCATGCTGAAATAATAGCTATTCATGAAGCAAGTAGAGAATGTGTATGGTTGATATCAGTCATACATTTCATTAGGGAAAGATTTGACTTGAAGTGTGATACAAATATACCCACAGTATTATATGAAGACAATGTTGCATGCATAGCTCAATTAAAGGGAGGCTTCATAAAAGGAGATCGAATGAAGCACATATCACCAAAGTTGTTCTTCACACATAATATTCAAAAGAATGGTGATATTGATGTGCAACAAATCCGTTCAAGTGACAATCCTGCAGATTTGTTCAGCAAATCTTTACCATCTCCAACTCTTGAGAAGATGATATTCAAGATTGGAATGCGAAGACTCCGACAACTAAATTTTGGTCTTCGTCGGGGGGAGTGAAATACGTGTTGTACTCTTTTTCCCTTAACCAAGGTTTTGTCCCATTGGGTTTTCCTGGCAAGGTTTTTAATGAGGCAGCTCTGAAAGCGTGTTACTAAATATGTGTACTCTTTTTTCTTCACTAGGGCTTTTTCCCATAGAGTTTTTCTTAAATAAGGTTTTAACGAGACACATCATCTATTAACGGATATCCAAGGGGAACTGTTGTAAATATTATAATGTATGTCCATTTTACTTGGACACCAAGTTGATAACTTGGCCACCAAGTAGATAACTCGGCCACAAAATTAGTTTGGCCATTAAATTTTTATGACTTGTCCTAGAAGCCTTTTTCTTTTGTATATATAGAGGAGCTCGTTTGTACTGGAATACAACAGAAAGTAATATACAAACAAAAGTTAGTAGAAACAATAGTTATAGTACTACTGTTCCCTATCTCTTTCTGTGTGTATCTTTTTCCTTTTAATTTGAAGTTTAGTTTATTTTATAACAAGTACTACATTGTTTATGAGAAATTTTTGCCTTTGCTATAAATCCAACAATCGAGTATTTTTTCTCGCTCTCTGGACCCTACTGAGAACCACCAACCCGCAGCCTTTTTGATTAGTCGATTTAAAAATATGATCTCCCCACATTTCCTTTTTTTGGACAATTAACGATCCCAAAGTATCAATTAACTAATGAAACTGTGTAGAGATATATATTCAACGCATAGATATGTAAAAGGAAACTGAAAAACATCATTCAAGAAACAGAGGAAAAGTAAATTGTCTTTTATGTACGTACAATACAAACACTTTTTTTCCCCTTTCCATTTCTTCCTTTTAATTTTCATCTTTAAATCAGGTTTATTTGATGTTTAATTTTCAATGCTCTATGTACAGTTCATGCATTCTGAAGTGGTTTTGATTTCGAGAAAAGAAAAAAGTTCGAAGAGAAAAGGAAACGGAACAATAAAGGTTCACTTTCATTGGTGCTTCTCCCTACACATATATTGGGGCGAGAGCAGGTGCTAACTTTCTAAACAGGATTTTCTATGAGGTAGAGGTTGAAAAAAAATTACTAAATAAATAAAGCTTTTTGTTTAGTCATTACGTGTTAATTCTCGTTTTTAGTATCAGGAAATGTATGAAATGCATTGAGAATGTACGTATAAGGAATCTTCTATTTCTTCTGTATACTTCATTATTCTTTTGGGTGCAAGTTTTATATCAATGAGGACTAGTTTCTATGCTTAGGTAAAATCATTATGAACATTATAGGTCTGTTGGACTTGTTATTTCCTTTGACTGACCACTTTGCCTTTTTGAATAAAAAAAAATAAAACAGACCATGATTTACCAATAAAACCTCAATTTCGTTCATTTGGCATTTATTATTTTCCCTCAGAGATGTAATTTATTTAGATCCATATTTGTAGTAAGTTACCAGTGATGTTGTTCTTTCTGTTGATCCATTGCGATTATTTTTTAAAAATGTTAAAATGATAAACTGATAGTAAATGATCTAAAATGTCAAGCAAAAATCTTGGCCTTTAAATTTAAACACATGGTTTCTTATCTTAAGCTGTATCAATTTTCTTCCGTACTGCAATACACTATCACCCCTCTTGTTGGTCTTTCTTCCCAGATGAAAAAGGACAAAAATAAAAGTTCATTTCGATTCATATAAACATGAAGAATTTCACGAAAATGCCCTATGAAATAGGACGTGACTTGTAATTTTATGTCTTAATTAGATAAAATCCAACGTTATAAATCCGTTATCCTCTGAGTTTTATGGGGATGTACAAAGTAACCATTTCTATGTATTATATAGTCATGTATAAGATCTCATGTGAAATAAGCTACAGAACTATATGGACATTTGTCAATGTGTCATATCCTACGCACTATACGTTCTATGGTTCCATTTCATGGGACTCAACTGAAAAAAAGAGAATCCGCGACTTAAATAGCACAAAAAAAAAAGTTGAACCAAACTAGGACAAAAAAAAAGAACATAAGTAGTATTCACGCACGAATTTCGTGCGTGAAAGGACCAAACTGCAAAAACACAGTTTTGGCCTTTCACGCACGAATTTTGTGCGTGAATGGGGTCATAAAAAAAAAAGGAACATTAGTAGTCACGCATGAATTTTGTGCGTTAATGTTGGGGCTTTTTTTTTTTTTTTTTTTTTTTTTTTGCGTTACCTTTCCAATCACGTTTTTTTCCATACTTTGGGCAAAGATTAGTCATGTTTTAAAATCCCAAAATATCAATATTTTATATAACACTTAATATCTTTTTTTGCGTACAATAATGTCGGCTCATTACATGAAGTCCACCTAAACGTTTGGATCGTCGTTTTAGAGGTTCTAAAGTGCCCCGAAGCAAGTTTTGAAACTTGTAATATTTATAGGGTTTTGATTTAAGTGTTTTATTATATTTGAATGTATAAATTTAAATATTTGATTTAATAATAATTCATCCAATACGAGAGGTCTATACTAATTAAAAAATAATTCATTCCATTTAATTACAATACTAATTCAAAGCAATACAATAATAAATTACAATAACAATACAATCTTCAAGTTCTAGAGGCTCTATTACTTCGAGACGTGTTTGTACTACCACGGCCTTGTTGCCCACGCGAACGCTTGTCATGGCCATATTGCTTACATATAGAGCACTTGCGAGAGTAAGTTCTTTCACTAACATTCATTTGATTGGGTCTACGACTCCGTGAGTTAATGCCCAATTTTCTAATGTAATCCTTGTTAGCAACCATCGAAAACGGCTCGTTTGGCCAATAAGCTTCATTACCAAGTGGGTGGAATTGGCCGGAATATGCTCTAAGGTAACTGTGGACCTTGTATTCCCCCGCCACATAATTTGTTACCGTTTTCTCATTCTCTCGAAGCACTTGACAGCATGAGAACACGGCATGTGGTACGTTTGCCACTTACCACAAGTGCATGTTCTTGTTGCCTCATAAACGGTATGCACGTTTCCACCCTTACCGTTGTAATAACCCGTCCTAACTTCATACACATGTTGAATTGGGTCATACTCGGTCATTTGGTGACGCTCACATTTTTTCCTATAATGCTCCATAGTTTTGAAGGGCTTTGGCATCCATGTCCCGCTGTCGGCTAATATCGCTCTGGCCTGCCTTGTCCTAACAACAAATCGCTCCACCACCTGCTTGAAAGTCATTCTCACCATTGCAGTGACAGGTAGTCCTCGAGCAGATTTCAGCAAGCCATTGAAAGACTCTGAGCTGTTTGTTGTGAGCATGCCCCATCTTTTTCCTCCATCAGCATGAAGCGTCCATTTTTCAACATCGAGCTTCATCAACCAAACGTATGGGGGTTCACTCACTGACCTGATCAGATCCATTTTTGCAGCCCATTTTCGTTGTTGATGCTCCATCGCAGCATCAATTTGTTTAGAGTGCCATTGTGAAACGTTAATTGCAAATTTGCCTTCAAGTGACTTAAACAATAGCGATGGTAAACAAAGGGAGGTTGCCACCCTGGTAAATTATCCATATTGTGCAATATGCCTTTATGACGATCAGACAGCACGCATATGCCGGTACGATCCTTAATAACATGAGTTTTCAAATGGGTCAAAAAGATCCCCCATGTGTCGTTGCTCTCGTTAGCGGCAATTGCGAAAACAAGAGGAAATATTGACCCATTGGCATCCATTCCTATTGCAATTAGGAGCTTGATGTCGTAGGCACCATATACATGCGTACCATCTATGGATATCACTGGTCGGCAGTGAGAAAAACCATCAATGCATGGTTTGAATGTCCAAAATACGAAGTTGAAGATTTTAGCCTCTATAAGTCGCCACTCTACAACAGTACCATGATTAAAATGTTGTAGAGCTGCCATAAACCTTGGCAGCGATCGAAAAGCAGTATGCCAATTTCCAAAGACCATCTCAAAAGCGCGTCTACGCCCGAGAAATCCCTTTCTGTTGCTTATAGTTTTACTATATACGGCTTGAACGTTTCGAATACAATCTTTGATGGGGAACCTGCACAAGTTTAAACAAACAACATTTAGTAATGATCTTTCAATTAATATAAGACATATAATGTACTAGGTAGGATAAGTTACCTTGGCGTTTCGGCAATGTCTTTAAGTAACACTTGAGCAATCATGTTTGTATCTAAATTATAATGATCTGCTCGATTTTCTTCCATATCACAAGTGTGTCTTTCGCGGAATTTTGTGATAGCCCACATACCATCAGGCTTAACAATTCCCCGAAGCAGCCACTCACAGCCTTGATACCGTCGTTTACAAACTAGCCTCCATATCTTTGAGGTTGACAGATGAACCTTAAACTCCCTCATGTCCTTAAAACAATAAATTTTGACAGCCCGTTGCAAAGCTTTTTTGGATGCGAACAACATTCCCTTTGCAAGGTAGCATCGATCTTTGTTGAGATCCTTAGGTTCAATCCAGGTTTTTAAGCGACTATCATAATCTTCTCTTGTGAAGACAAATGCATCATCACGACCCTGCAGGCTATCAAGATAAGGGATATTGTTAGAATGCCACTGAATTGGGCTTTCAGAAGTTGGGTTTTCAGCCATCGATGGTGGTATGTGGTGGGGTATTGGTTCTTGTTGGTTTTGGCTTTGAGGAATATTGTTGGTCATACCAACTTGAACATCGTCATCGTCTTCATCATCGGTTACCTCTGCATTATTAGCTATTTCATCGTCATCACTTGATGATGACTCATAATAATTAGGAAAATCTTCATTATTAAGTGCATTCATCCTCCTACATGAAAAGTAACATATTTTAAATACCAACATCATACATATATATAGATAAATTAATATCAAGGTGATGAACTTACTGTTGTTCATAAGCACTGTCATGGTGTGGAGAATGATCAACTCCACCGAACTGAGAGGATTGACCAACATCCATATTTGGTACCACTGGTGAGTTTTGAGAATAGTTCCTATAAAGATTTGAAAACTGGTTATTTACCAATTCATACAACAAACACATGCTACTACACGTAATAATAATATAAAAAATTCATATTTACCAATTTTCATTGTAAGCTTGATTAAATTGCTGGCTTAGATTTTCCAGCGGCACTTGACCACTTAAAATGTCTCCATAAGAATTAAAGTCCCCATATGTGTTACCATGAATAGGCTGGATTTGAGGGATTTCTTCCCGAGGTATCTTTTCAACATACATCTCAAGAACATTAATGAATACTAAATCACGATATTCTTCCGGCGATCCCAAATAATCACTCAAAGATTCATCATCGTTGATATTGTGCATGCCATAACGCACTACACCGTTTGATATTGTTTGTGGATATCTGCCAGTTATTGAGATTCCAAACTCAGTGGGTGTAGTTTTCATTCTTTCGTGCATGTACATGAATAGTGTTTCATAATCTAAAGTTGTTGGAAATTTAACATGGGCTTTTGGTTTGGTACTATAACAAATGGAGTAATTGTCCTCGATGATATCTCCATCCCAAAATAGTGAAACCTTAACAGTTGAAGCATTTTGAGACATTTTTTCAATGAAGTTTGATTTTTTTTTTTATGACTTGTAAGACTTAGACTTATGCAATTGATGAGTTTTTCACTCGTCAAGCCTTCAAATTAAATAGATTCCTGAAATCGTCATGCGTGGTGTGTGTTGTCAAATCAATACTTATAGTGCGTTTTAAAATGGTGCGCAATACAAAACGGTTAAATATTGCAGCAACGTATTATCAAATCAAGCCTTTATGTGTCATAGATTCCTGAAATGTTGTCAAATCAATACTTATAGTGCGCATTAAAATGGTGCGCAATACAAAACGATCAAATATTGCAGCAACGTATTGTCAAATCAAGCCTTTATGTGTCATAGATTCCTGAAATGTTGGCAAATCAATACTTATAGTGCGCATTAAAATGGTGCGCAATACAAAACGGTCAAATATTGCAGCAACGTATTGTCAAATCAAGCCTTTATGTGTCATAGATTCCTGAAATGTTGTCAAATCAATACTTATAGTGCGCATTAAAATGGTGCGCAATACAAAACGGTCAAATATTGCAGCAACGTATTATCAAATCAAGCCTTTATGTGTCATAGATTCCTGAAATGTTGTCAAATCAATACTTATAGTGCGCATTAAAATGATGCGCAATACAAAACGGTCAAATATTGCAGCAACGTATTATCAAATCAAGCCTTTATGTGTCATAGATTCCTGAAATGTTGTCAAATCAATACTTATAGTGCGCATTAAAATGGTGCGCAATACAAAACGGTCAAATATTGCAGCAACGTATTGTCAAATCAAGCATTTATGTGTCATAGATTCCTGAAATGTTGTCAAATCAATACTTGAAATGTTGAAAATATATTTTTTCACTTTCACGCACAGATTTTAGGGTTAATGTGGAAGTAAGTGCACTTTCACGCACAAAATCTGTGCGTGAAAGGGTAATATAACATTTTTCCACTTTCACGCACAGATTTTAGGGTTTATGGTCCACTTTCACGCACAAAATCTGTGCGTGAAAGAGTATTTTTGCACTTTCACGCACAGATTTTGTGCGTGAAAGGGTAAAATATAATTTTTTCACTTTCAGGCACAGATTATGTACGCACAAAATCTGTGCGTGAAAGGGTAAAATATAATTTTTTCACTTTCAGGCACAGATTATGTACGCACAAAATCTGTGCGTGAAAGGGTAAAATATATTTTTTCACTTTCACGCACAGATTTTAAGGTTTAGGTGTAAGTTGTTGCACTTTCACGCACAGATTTTAGGGTTTAGTTGTAAGTTGTTGCACTTTCACGCAGAGAAAGTTGTTGTAATTTATTATTGTAATGCTTTGAATTAGTATTGTAATTAAATGGAATGAATTATTTTTTAATTAGTATAGACCTCTCGTATTGGATGAATTATTATTAAATCAAATATTTAAATTTGTACATTCAAATATAATAAAACACTTAAATCAAAACCCTATAAATATTACAAGTTTCAAAACTTGCTTCGGGGCACTTTAGAACCCCTAAAACGACAATCCAAACGTTTAGGTGGACTTCATGTAATGAGCCGACATTATTGTACGCAAAAAAAGATATTAAGTTTTATATAAAATATTGATATTTTGGGATTTTAAAACATGACTAATCTTTGCCCAAAGTATGGAAAAAAACGTGATTGGAAAGGTAACGCAAAAAAAAAAAAAAAAAAAAAAAAAAAAGCCCCAACATTAACGCACAAAATTCATGCGTGACTACTAATGTTCCTTTTTTTTTTTTTATGACCCCATTCACGCACAAAATTCGTGCGTGAAAGGCCAAAACTGTGTTTTTGCAGTTTGGTCCTTTCACGCACGAAATTCGTGCGTGAATACTACTTATGTTCTTTTTTTTTTTGTACTAGTTTGGTTCAACTTTTTTTTTTTTTGTGCTATTTAAGTTGCGGATTCAAAAAAAGACCCTTGCACGCACAAGTAAAGCTGTCAATATGGGCTTGGCCCGCGAGGCCGGCCTAATCCAACCCTTCATTTAAGTAGGGTTGGGCTAGGATTTCTTTGGCCCATATAGAAGTGAGGCTCAAAAGCCCAGCCTCTCTTGGCCCGCCGGCCTTAAGGGTTGGGTTGAGGCCAGCCCTTGAGGCCAGAAAAGAATAATAAATTAAGTAATTTTTTAAAAAATATAAGTAAATTAAACAAAAAGATAAAAAGTAATGATAAAAAAAGAATGTACTTACTACTAAGTAGTAAATTAGAAACTAGAGTAATACTTTTTAGTCTTAGAATTTATATGATGTTTAATTTCTTTTTAATGTGATCTGAATTAGTGATAAAAAATAATAATTTATATTTGTTTTCTTAAATTTTTTTCTTCTATGATATGAATTTGCGCAAGAATGGTGTGGTAGAAGATTCTATTTCATATTGCAAAAGTTTCATGTTCAAATTGTACCAAAAATCACTTAGAAAATGTTATTTCGGAAGACGAAAAAACTTGAAGGGCTAACCCATCCTAACCCGCGGCTCGCTTAGGACTAGGTTGGGCTGCCATTTTGCAAGCCCTTCAATTAAAAGGGCCAGTCCGTCTTAGCCCATTTAATTCTTTGGCCCTTTAGGGCTGGGTTGGGTTGGGCTGGGCCAGCCCATATTGACACCTCTACGCACAAGGTAAAAGACAGTTTGATGTTATCATTGTTGACACCTAATTTTGGCTCGACGTGCTTAAAATTAACGTTTTGGGGGGCCCTGATTCGTTAAAGAGCACGAAATACATTTTGTTTTACACATTTTTACATTTTTTCAACAATTTATTGATGATTATCCTTATTTTAGGAATTTTCTCAATTTATTGTCATATTTCAAGAATCTTTATTTTGCACATGTACAGCGTAATACTACCATTTTTTGTGCAATTAATAATTGTTTCTAAATTTTATAGCAATACATTTTCATATCTTATACATTAATAATTACATTTTATACTTACACATGTATTAGTACAGTCCGACAATGCAAAGAAAATCAGAGCAATTAATTTTTAAATGTAAGGTTTTGTCACTTTTTTAAAAAAAGTTGACATTTGAGGTGATGAGTTAGAATTTGATTAGTTAAAATAAATAAGGGGACAAAGGGGTATGGCTTCATTATTTTTTGGACAAAAAAAAAAGGTGTTTGTTTATATTATAAGAAAAGAATGGGGTTAATTTAATTATTAGACACACACACATATACTTAATTTTTTCAGATTTTTGCTTCTCCCTCTCTCTTCTAAAAAAACAAAACCCTAAACATTTTCTCCCTCCCTCCTCTTTCCACAGCCGCCGCCACCTTCTACGCCGGAGCTCCGAGCTCCGGCGAACTCCGCCACATCTCTCTCTCACCAGCCACGCTCCACCAGCCCACCGCCGACGAACTCCCACCATAGCTCCGATGAGCTCCACCACGAAGAAACCGCACAACCACCACAACGCCTCACTTTATCTCCTTCTCTCCCAAACGCTACTCCATCTCCACAACACCACAACCAGCAACCAAACGACACCACCACTAGTCCACTTCTTCTTCCTCACACCACGAACCAAACTGCCCCTTCCTTTCTTCCTCCATCTCCGTTCTCCTCATTCTTTTTTTTTTCTCTTTGCTAATCATGAGTGGAGCAGAAGTGGTGGATCTGCCACATCCAGGCTCCAACGAGCTCACCGCCACAACCAAACGCCACCACTACGACCCCTTTCTCCCCCCTGTTTTGTATTGAAAGATTTTGATCGGCATTCCTTATTTTGTTTATATGTATATGCTTGTATATATGTGTTGCTTCTCATGGCACCTTGCTGGTTACTATGGATTCAAGTCGGGTTTGATATTTGTGCAATTTCTCTTCTAACGTTTCCCTGCGAATCTTGTTGTCCTTGGAAGCCACCTCTTTGGTTGATTTATTCACATTTTGGTTACTCTGTTATTGTTGCTGCTATGTCATTCTTGGCTTGTCTTCATGTTGTTATTCTTGATTTTTTTTTCAACTTTCCCTGATGTTCTGTTTGTCACAGTGGAAGCAACACGGTTTTGAACGGAAAGATAAATTCCAGCGACCAACTTTTTCAATGTTATGAATATGCAGTGAACTACATGTGTCAGAATTTTGTTTTGCTTTTGGAACTTCTGAGTTGTTCTGTTTTAGTAGCCGGGTTTTTCGCCTTTAAATATTAGGAGCGCTAAAAGAGAAGTTTCTTATTTAGCATTTTGAAATAGTGGAAGAATCTGAGTATTATGATTTCTGTAGAATAGATATGCAGAGCCTATTAGATTTCGAATTCCCTTCTTAATGTTTTACTTTCTAAATTTGATTTTTTACCTCTGCTTAGTGATTGCTTTTTATTTTAGTTCGTTATACTTCAAGTTTCATCTGTTTGTACCTTTAAAATCTGCTATGTGGGTCCAATTATATAATTATTAGGATGTTGTGTTAGAGATTAAGGTGTATTTTTTTTCTCATTTGGTAATTTGTTACACTAATATTCATTCTATATGAAGTACAAATGGTGTAGAAACTGCCTCATCCTTTTTGGCCGATGAAGAAATTTCCGTCGATTTCCAAGGCCTTCCATGTACAAAGACGGGTTTTTATTTTAAGTTTATTCATTATTTCTTTAATTCATCCGATAGTTATTTATTTTCTTACTAACATTTTTATTAAGTCTCATGCAGGTATCCGGAGTTACTTTTTGAAGATGACACTCAAAAGAAGTTCAAATAGCTTTCTTAAATTCTCTGTTTATATTTTTTTTACATTCTTAAATTACACAAGCATAAAATATAGTGAAACTTTAATTTTTAGGGTGCAGGTTGGTGGTATTTATTTATGATCTGCTTAGGTGATTTAAATTTTATGTGTTTTAGACAAATCAATATTAGGCAGTTATTATTTTCGTAGCTAATATTCTTATAGTTATCATGTTTCGCTAGAGTTTTAATTCAATAGTTTAGCACACTTAAGTAAATAAATAGGGTGATTTGCCTCAATATTTAAACTTTAGAATGCACTCTCATAATTGATTGATTAGGCGTACATACTTAGCTAGTTAAATTAGTTAACTCACCTTGAGTAATTTCATGTCCATTCTTTATACCCTTTTCACATACCCAAGCTTCTAAGTTGCACATAATATTTTTTAAAATAATTATTATATCACATATGTATAAAATACGTATTGCATGATTATTTATGTGAATAGTCATATTAGTTATTCTTTAGTCTAAATTCTATTAATTTTTGTAAATAATAATCAAGTCTTTTTACACATCCCTCGTATAGTTAAATTGGTCCAGTCGGGAACCACATTTGTGGATTCTGCAGGATGCCTAACACCTTCCCTTCGGAATAATTTGAACCCTTACCTAGAATTTCACTTATTTTCGTAGACCTTGTTAAGCTGCATATATTAATAATTTATAGGTACCCTAGTATACCTTAAATGCTAGGTGGCGACTCTGTACATACTTAATTATTTCAGAGCTCCATAAGTTGTGCTTTGTTTAGCCTTTGATAAAAATGAGGTGCAACAATCATTATGTGCCATTCTTTAAGTATTATCAAAACGTATATATAATCAACTCACATTGATTATTCACAAAAACTTGTACTTTGTACTTTATATTTCATGTGTAATTATTTATTTAAAATTTTATTTTAATAATATATATTACAACAACATACTCCGTATGAGCTTAAATTTTTGTATCCCAGGGAGATGGGAGTCAAACTCTTTACCTAAAGCATTTTTTTGACTAACTAATGCACGTGTAATTTTCCTATTGCCTAACTAAATAAATGGAAATGTAATTAATTACATTTCTGTTATAATGAGCTGTACAAAGTGAATGGTTGGGTTCAAATCTATCTATTAGTGGCTCTTCCTCTGATTGTGCCACGTGTATAACCTGAGGGAGTACACCTTGGATTTGCTTTGTTTGCAAACGTAAATTTCATATTTTGAAAAGATAAGGGTCAAAAACACACCCTAACTATCACTTTTTTTTTAGTTTCATATCTAAACTATCATAAGTTTGAAAAAACTACCTAAACTATCACTATCTAGTTTGCAAAACACACCTGACCTAAATGTGTGAACTCACTCTCCAAAAGGCAAGTGAAGCTGAAATTTTCTCAAAAACTTTGTCCACACGGCATAAGTAATGCTACGGTGGCACTTACATGAAAATTTTAAAAAATATTTTTTTATAAAAAAAACTGTATATTTTTTTTTTTAAAAACTGCATTTTTTTAAAACAAATCTGGATTTTAAAAAAAAAAAATATCAAAAAATTTAGAAAATCAGAAAAAAATGATTTAAAAAAATGGAAGAGTTGATATTTTTTTTTTTAAAAGTGAAAACTAAATAATCAGTTTTCTTATTATTTTTTAAAAAAAAAAAAATTCCATTTTTAAACTATTTTTTTATTCTCTATAATTTTTTACAGAAAATATTATTTTTCAATTTGTTTTTTACAACAAATAAATTTTTTTTTTTAAATTCCATGTAGGTGCCATTGTGACATTATTTATCCATGTGGACAACACTTGGCAATATTTTTATATAAAATGGAGAGTGTAGATCACATGTCATTCAAGAATAATTTGAGGTATGTTTTGCAAACTAAATAGTGATAGTTCGGGTAGTTTCTCAACGTTTAGGTATGAAACTCAAAAAACAGTGACAGTTGAGGTGTGTTTTTGAGCCTTTTATCTCTATTTTGAATGAGGAAAAGGCTGGCTTCATATGGTATTTCTTTCTGTTTACCCCGAATTTGGATAATCAATTAAATTTGTAAGTGAGTATAGGATATGTGCTCGGGCCTCAATGTATACTAGATGAAGACAGCGAATGTATGAATATTTTGTAATAAAGTGGCTGACAATAGCGATTTGCTACGGATATGAACGTTTATGAGCACTATGAAATATTTGATGGGGAAATACGATAAAGATGAAAGCAGAAGGTTACAGCCGAATCCAATATTTAGGGAGAAATTATATATATTTGCTATTACAATTGTTCTTGAAAGTGAATAAGCCAACCCCCTCACAGGAGGGGAATGAGCTCTATTTATAGTGCTGCCTCCATGGGCCTTGTACAACATAAGTCATTTAAAAATAATAACAAGGACAACTCTGAACGGATTTGGTGGGATTAGGTTGGCCGTACGGTCTGACACACGCATGGTTGGTAGTTGACCATGGCAGGACGCTACCGAAGCATGGCTCACGCGCAACGGCTTTACCGGACCAATGACCACGGATAATCGGACTAACGGCCTCGATCGGTCCGGTGGCGAAGAGACCGGATCAATCAACGCCTCTGCTTAGCCCCGGTCCAAGCGTTCCTCCGGTTTAGAACTAAAATCCTCGTGTATGCTCTCGTCCTCTTCTCTCTTCGGTTCCTCGTTCTTCTGATTTGACTCATATCCGGTTTTTACCGTATACACTTTCATCTTCTTTCTTCCATTGATGAAGCTCAGCCAAATTAGGAGTAGAAATGTTATCAGCTTCAACATGTAATGACTTTAACCCATTCTATGTTAAGATAATTTTGGTACAAGGCAGCTTTGGGTTTTCATTCTCTCGTATAACTTTTTCTATTTAAAAAAAAAAGATATTAGTTTATAAGTTATTTACTCGACTCATGAATTAGTTTTACACTTACATTTAGCCTAGTTAATTAACTTAAGTCCGACCAATTAATCGTATTAATACTAATCTTAAAGGAGGCCTAGTACCTGCCTTTAGGATTGGTTGTGAAAGTGCATGAAGGGGGTGTGGAGGGGGGAGTGAATTTTAAATTTTTGCTTAGCTAGTCGACTGCCTTAAGTCATCAGTCGACTCATTAACAGTATAAGTGCAGAAAATAAATAACACAGGATGTTTTATACTGGTTCGAATTCAATGTGAATCCTACTCCAATCTCCTTTAGTTGCAAGGGTGATCTCTGCAGCTCTTTTGAAAGTATGTTTGGTACAATAGTTGTTTGAATTGAGCTCCTACGTCTACACTCAAACACTCTTAATCTTTTAATACAATATCTCACCAACTATACTATATCTCTCCTCTCTTTTTTGTTTACACTATAAAGTACTCAGTATTATAATGCTTATGAAAAGTAGAGTAGAGAGCTTTGAGAAGTTGAGACGAAAGTATGTCTCTTCTTATATAGCCTTGAAAAATCGGTGCTTAGGCTATTTTCCAGAGATGGCAACCCAAGAAAATTAATCCTTGGAGATAGGAATTGATTGATCTTATTTCTAAGAATAAAGATAGAGCTGTTGTGAATTTATTGTTTTCCTCGAAGAGATGTATTACAACAATCAATACTTTAACTTGGAATCTTTATTTCCTTGTTGAATACTCGACTTCATTTTGCCTTGATTGCTTCCCTTGTAGAGATGTGTTGTATCAATTAGTATCTTGACCTGTAAGCGTTATTTCCTTGTTTAATGCTTCCACGATCTTAGACTTCCCTGATTTGAGGATGCTTGGTACTCGACTCCTTAAATAGATTTGCCCGTTGGTACTGGAAAGAATATTTGATTCCCATGATCTCTTTTCTTTTGTTTCTTACTTGATCCCTATCTTTGAATAAGGTTTGCTTTGGAGCCCTTCGTATTTGTCCAATTACTTCTTTCGTCCTTCTTTTCTTTATGTACCTGCAAAATATATAAGTCATCATTAAAATATGTACGAACAGGTTGAACCTTTATCTAGAATCTAATTGGTTTAATAAACTTTAAAATAGAGTTTAACGTTAATTAATTTATGTGTCATAATTCACCTCTAAATAATTAGGTGGCGATGCTCTAACTTTATTTAAACCTTGGAATTACCTAAATGTTCTAATCCATTTTAACTAGTTTTAAATGGGGTATAACAGTGCCCCCAGATTGAAAGTTAGATCTACATTGGATTTTACCCGAATCACCTCATCGATCGTTTTGAGGAGTTTGGTTTCAAACTATTGCAGGAGTATGTCATGCTAATGTTCATTGAATGATCTACATCTCAAGATCAAACGTTGATGAGCACATTAAACTATTCATGTGGTAAGAAGATGAAAGCTTCTTCACATTAGACATGGGGGTGGATTCCCCGATCTTCGGTAGTGATTGATAACTGTTGTGATAATGATGGTTAGTGAAATTGATTGGCAAATAATGACTAGTGCCTTGTGGTAATTGTTGTTTGTGGTCATAGCGGTCGAGAAATGGTGAATGTTGATAGTAAAGAAAGGTAGACAGTGCTAGCGGTGATAATTTGATAATGGTGGACAACGACTTACGTGGCAATGATTAATTGTGAAAGTGAATAGATTGTCATCTCACAGAAATTATAAATGAATAACATTTGAAGATAAATTAAGACATGATTATAAATTTTAATCAATCAAATATATTCGAACCCATTCAATGGTGGTAAAATTGAAAAAAAAAAACACTGAAAAATTAAAATTGGACAGACTAATAAATACAAACTTTAAAACAAACGTTCTATAAATAAGTGAGATTATGAATTACTATGATTCATCAGACCTCCATATAAGTGGGAATAGATGAGGCCTCACCCCCTCAGCACATAGCACCGTAATGATTACGTATTTGTTTAATTACGTATTTTCCAATCTTATGCTTCTTCCGTTTCAATTTATTTAAAAAACTCATTTGACTGAACACGACATTTAAGAAAGAGGGAAGACTTTTGAAACTTGTAGTTCAAAATAAGCCTTGAAAATTTGTGTGACTGTAAATCATTCATAAAGTGAATTTATTTTCAAATTAGGAAAGAGGTCATTCATTTTGGTACGGACTAAAGAGGAAATAGATTCAAATATATTTAAACCAAAAATATAATGAGGCTGAGTTAATCCCTTTTCGAGTGGTACAGGGGTATATTTGGCCCTTTTCGGAACTTATAATGATCAAAAGGACAAACTGAATGATTACCGTTGCGTTTCAACCACCATGAGTATCTCCCTTATCCCTTCCTCCACCATCACCACCACAGTCCCTCCGCCGCCGTTGTTACGGCCGCCGCTGGTGGAAACGAAGTTATTCAGTCGTAGAAACGGTGTCGTTTGGCTTTCACTCATAATTGCTGCTCCTCTCACTTTCCCTAACTCCGCTCTCTCCTTCGGCATATGTACTACTTAATTGTCTCCAGTTTCTTCTTCATTTCTTCAACTACAATTAATTTAGAGATAATAGACAAAAATATACCTGTATCACTTTTTCGTGAGTTTCCTGCCTGCCTGAATTATCATGGATGTCAAAAACACACCTCAGAAAAGTAAATAACTAATAGTTGAGGTGTGTTTTGACGAATAGTTGGTGATAGTTTCCGTAGAAAACTCAAGCACCTTGATAGTTAAAGTGATACAAGTGTGTTTTAGACCATTAACTCACTAATTTATGTGTAAAAAAATGAATTAAAGCCTAATTGGTAACTGAATTGTTTGGTTTCTCAGCAGGACCAAAAGAATGGCTAAGAGATCAAAAGAAGAAGACTGCTAAGTACCTTTTGGCTCCAATCGATGCTTCTAGAAACATCCTTCGCTCTGCTTATCTCTTACTTAGTAACTACTAAATTTCTGTTTATTTGAAAATTGCCTCTTTTTTTTTTTTCATTTGTATTTCTTCGATTGATGAGTTGAGTTAAGGAAAAATTACAGTCAAATACCATTTGGCCATCTTGTTTACAAAATATGTACAGACTGTATAGGTAATGTAAAAAGTATACCAAATATACGTATACTATACACATGATATATATATATTTACACTTACCTATATATATAATATACATAAATGTACATCCCTATACATATAATATAGTATACATACCTATACAGTCGAAGTGTATAGGTAGTGTAAACTTTGGCCATGTTTGGTAAACTAGATGGTCGAAGGGTATCTTTATGTAAGTTTCCCTTTTTTTCTTTGTATTCCTGCGATTAATGAATTGAATTAAGGAAAAATTTACAGCCAAATACTATTCGGCCATCTAGTTTATGAAATATGTAGACAAGTCCATAGGTAATGTATTAAGTATACTAAATGTACATATATTGTACATACATATATGCATATAATAAGCATTCTATACATATAATATACTTCCCCTGTCCCAATTTAAGTGTCTTAGTTTGACTGGGCAAAAATTTTAAGGAATAAAAGGAGATTTTTAAATCTTGTGGTCCTAAATTAAAGATGTGTGTAATGTACTAAATGTCTTTTGAATTTTGTGGTTTTAGACTTGCCATGTGTGATGTTTGAATTGTTAACTTACTAAATATAGAAAGAGGTACTCTTTTTGGGACAGACCAAAAAGGAAAGTAAGACACTTGAATTGGGACGGAGGGAGTAAATACCTATACATATAATATACATACTTATACAAACCTATGCGCTCTACCTAGTGGCATAGCCAGAATTTTCACTAAGGGGGTTCAAAATATAAAAAAGTAAGCATACGAAGAAGCTACAGGGGGTTCAACATCTACTATATATACATAAAAAATAATTTTAATCATGTATAAACAGTTTTTTTTTTCCGCGAAGGGGGTTCGGACCTCGCCCCTATGTGGCTCCGCCCCTGGCTCTACCTATACAGCTGAAGTGTATAGGCAGTTTGTACTTCGGCCATGTTTGGTAAACTAGATGCTAGATGGCCGAACTGTACATATTCGTAACTTCCCTTGAATTAATTGTTTTGTATTTGACAGCGAAAGCTGAATCTGATTTTGGTGAAAAGGAACTTGAAGAATTTCAGAGCTTATTGAAATCTGCTGCAAGGGATTGTGTGCCTCAAGAGAGGAGTTCCTTCGTTCAGTTTCAGTCAAGCACAGGAGTTGAGGTTTGACCTCTACTTTGACTTTTGATTGAAATAAAAATTTACTAGTTACTTGTTGATTTTGATGGACTTCTTAATCAAATTTAATCAGCGAGTACTTATTTTGACTTTGCGCATTGAAAGTTTTGAAAAGCATCGTAGGTACCGAATTATTAATTAAAAAGGATGTGGAAGGTTGATGGATAATGTGAAAATGATCCAACGATGACAAATGATCTAATTATGGAACAGAATTGAGTTGCATGTATACAGATGATTCAAATGCCCCATTGAGACTACTTTGGGATCGAGCTGTGGTTGATTGGTTGAAGTGCGTTAGTGGTGCAGACATGTTAACAATTTCTATTACATGAAAAAGAAACGTACTAAGTCTCTAATCTAGATTGTGTTCTGTGGTAATGCAATTTTTTAGAGTGACGTGGAAGATAGGGAGACAAAAAGCCATAGAAACAAAGTAAATAATTGTGCAAAAAAGAGTGATAATTGGTTTACTCTATCCCTTAGTTCATGTATTTTGACCTTTATTATATGGGTTGTATGCTCTTCGTGACTCACATGAAACATTCGTAATTCTCAGGTCTGCACTTTCCAGTTGGTTGTGAAAAATGCTTCTTCTTTGCTTGCTGACAAGGACCCCGTAAAGTTAGCAGCTGAAACCAAGCTTATTGATCTCATAAGGTGACCTATAAACTTATTGTGATCAATTTATCTTGTATGTCGAGCAATAAACACTTCAAGAAGTGGGTTGATCTCTGTGCATTTTACGGTGGAAGTTGTATTAGCTGTTTATCAGCAGATGTCGTAGAATATGTTTTTGTGATAGTGGCTTGGTTTTGTGCCACATCTGGAAGCAGCTTATCTTACTTTTAGTACCTGCTGGCGGCTAAAAAGTGTGGATTGGGAAATTACATATTATGTGCTACCATGGAACTATCCTTACTAGTTACTGATTTAGTTTCTACAAGGATATGGAAAGTGTGTACATTTACTGCCTGTTTGCGACATTAAATGTGCTCTGTAGACGTTAAAAGTCAGTTTTGAATTATCACCATGACGTCTATGCATGTGTGTGTTAGAGAGATTTGACAGAAATTTTGTGACACAATACTTTCTGTATTTCATGGGTGCAGGTCTTTTGCTTCTCTCAGTGACATGGCAAATGACATTGATGTGCAGGTTGCTTCTAATAGGTATAACTAGTGATTTGCAACAATTTCTCTTTGTACTCTTCTCAAAACTTGTGTTGATTTCTTTTAAGTAAAATTTTCCATTTTATATGACTGACAAACATGATAGTAATAAGTTAGATATTTCATGCTTGATTCGTCCGCTGTCTTATCACTTATGAGGACATGCTTTTTCTTTTTACAGACAAAAGGTTGCAAATGCTCTCATGGATACAGTAACCAGTCTGGACAACTTTGAGCAAGGCATCAAGGAATGCCTTGAAGTTTGATAATCCTTATTCAAGTCAAAGAAGAAACAGGATGAATTCTGCGTTTGCCAATTTACTTTTGGGAGGGCAAAAAGAAAAACTGCAATAGGTTGTATCATCCATTTAATGTATAATTTTGTTCTTTCATTGTTTTGATTTTATCCTGTTAATTGCACTTTAATTCAGTCGCTATTAGTTATAGTGAGTGGACCTATCTCCATATTCATTGAATTTACGAACAAGTGAATCCTGATGCATAAAGCCGACACTTTGCTCTGCTTTTCTATGTGCAGATTTGATGGTGTTACAAGTTTGATGCTCTTTGATCAACAAGTTACATAACCTGCATCAAGTTTATAGTTAACATTCTAACTTCTAGTTTGTTCTTGCCTCATGATACTGAGAGATGCTCTAAGATATTCTGCTCACTTGACTTCATATAGTGGACTCTGAGTTCATATTGGTTCTTGCCTCATGATATAACTAGATAGTCTATTTGAAAATGTCTTTGTGGCAGTCCCTTTCTCTACGATGGCAATAAAAGACTAAAAATAGAGCTTGTAAGGTTTCTCCCTGGAGCTTATGTGTATTGTATGGAAAGAAAGAAATCTTAGGTATTTAATGGGATCGACAACTTTTTCTCACAGGTTCTTCAAAATTTTCTCTCTACATCCAGGGAGCACATAGCTGCTCATTGTAGAAAGTCATACTTATGTCCAAGACTTCCTGTCACTGTATACCTCTATGATTTCTCCCCTTCCGTGATTACTGAACTCTTAAATATTAAAAAGCAATAGAGCACAAGCTGGCCAAGTAATAATAGTTCATGTTTGTTTATTCGCGGAAATGCGAATGCTGCGGTGGATGTGTGGGCACACTAAGAGGGATAGAATTAGGAATGAAGATATCCGAGACAAGGTGGGAGTGGCATCGGTGGAGGACAAGATGCGGGAAGCGAGGTTGAGATGGTTTGGGCATGTGAAGAGGAGAGACACAGATGCTCCAGTGCGGAGGTGTGAGAGGTTGGCTATGGACGGTTTCAGGAGAGGTAAAGGGAGGCCGAAGAAGTATTGGGGAGAGGTGATTAGACAGGATATGGTACGGTTTCAGCTCACCGAGGACATGACCTTAGATAGGAGGTTGTGGAGTACTCAAATTAGGATAGAAGGCTAGGTGGCTTATCCTTTCACCATAGTAGTTGTAGTTTTGCTCACTTGTTTATTGCCATTTGATTTCTACATTTGATTGTTGCTTATATTTGTTGGGCCGTTGTACTTTGGTTATCTTATTTATCTATAGTAGTTAATGCTCCTTTCTTTCCGGATTGTTCTACCATGACTTTCTCGCTTTTGTTATTCCCTGTTTTCATATTGTTTTCGATATGCTTGGTCCTATCTGACCTTTTGTCTTGTTTTCCTCTCTTGAGCCGAGGGTCTTTCGGAAACAACCGCCCTACCTTTCAAGGTGGGGGTTAGGTCTGCGTACACTCTACCCTCCCCAGACCCCACATGGTGGGATTATATTGGGCTTGCTGTTGTTGTTGCTTTACCATTATTTTAGACTATTAAATTTCTTGCCAAATTTGCTCAAAGCTTCACTACAGTGATATGATAGTTATCGGAGCTGCATTGATCTCTTAGTGAGTAGATATCCGACGTGAATAGCGAAGGTGATTCTTACGAGTTAAGGAGAGGAAGACACAATCAGAATTTAAGGAATGCTATGCCTGCCAAGCTGTAAGTACTGAAAGATTGGATTATGCCTATCCGGTGGACTCAATCCTTTCAGTTCTGTTTGATGCTCTCCTTTTTTTTTTTTTTTTTGCTTCTTCTTTTGTTTGGGGCTCTTAAATAATATTTCAATGTCAGAGTCTGCTTGGTGGTTTCAGAAGTAAAATCTGTAGACATTAGTTATGTGTATGTGGGGTTTACGCCAAGAGTTATGCATAGTTCTTGTCATACTTGACAATAGCCACACTTTAGAGATTTACTCTTCTTATGCTTACTTGCTTCATGGATGAGTTTCTTTTCAACTGTATTTACTAAGGCATGTAACCTGGCACCGCTAACAGGATGATACAAAGAACTTCTAGCAATATTACAAAGAATTGGAGTCGCTAACTGGCTACTGGCCATAGAATTAAGCGCTTCAAGTTTTAAGTATATTGCAATAATAATCTTTATCAAAAAAAAAAGTATATTGCAATAATAAAGGATTCTAGTATGACAGTAACCGCTAAGTTCCAGACAATACAAAGAAGGTGCTTTTCATGTAGCCAATAGCTCACTTTTATGAAACTACACTGTTTCTTAGTCACCATTTGCTCATAACATGTTGCTTGGATCCTCCAAAAATGCCGTTGCACATTTTTGGAAGATCTGACACCGGCTCATCGACATTTCCAAAGGATGCAAGCAACATAGCATGCCACACAGAGGATATTTTTATTTTATGTTTTATACATAAAGTTTCAATCTAGCCAATTGCTTGTTTCAAGGATGCGTTCAAACATTAGAATCATGTGAAGGAGTAAGGTCTGGGATAATTCCTATATGAGTTTCTTTAATCGAATCCCTCTTCTTTAATAGGTGCTTTCAGGTAGCAGGTTTTAGTTATCTTTTTACTATTACATTTCTAGTATTCATATCTCCGCATCCCCATTCATCAAAGTCTAGAACTTACTGGCTCAAATCAGTCTCTTTAAGTGAAAACAATTGTAGGGGTTTCGGGTTTGAGATAAGTCTTCCTCTATCATTGGTAGGCAAAAAAAGAGTGAGTGAACCTGTCTTTGTTAGTAAATATGCAAATGTTTATGTAAGTGCAAACTGCATGAATCTCTTTCCACTTTCATGTGTGATCCTAGTCGCTCGGATTCTTTTTGTTTTGTGAGCCTTGAAAGTATCCGAAGCTAGGCAATCAGCATGAATTCCTTTTAAATAGATTTCTCTTTCCGGAAATAGAACAAACTTTCTGTGTGACTGGTAGAAAATCTAATAAGCGTTAAGAGTAGGTAAAATAGTGCTGTGTTGTCTCTTTTAAACTCTTGCAAAAGTTAGAAGTTGGAGGCGAATGAAGGGGCTGGAAACATGATGAACTTGTTTAAGAATTACCTAGATCTTGAAAAGATAAAAAGTGTACTAGCCATAGCTTAAATGACACTGTCACTGTTATAACTAATGCGGTAAGATGACAGTCAATCAATGAGGAGTGCTTCTAAGCTATAACAGCAAGTTAGACTTTACTGGTGACCCATTCTTATAATATTCACAAAATAGTCTGTTTTGGTGGTTCACCAGAAGCCTGAAGCAAATACAACCTACAACATGGTGTTCCATCATCTGGGTGAGTTTGAAGTGACCTGGGCAAGTTGCGCAACTTGTTGAACAAGTTTAGTGGGTCATGCAATAACCCGAAATGTGCATCTGGGTCACCAATTTGAGAAAGTCTGACATCAGAAAATCCTAGTGACGGTAATAACTGATCAGGATAGTCGCTATAGAAATGGAAATTTGAGCTGGACATTGTAGTTGATTGCTTGTTCATGAAGTCCGCTAAGAGTACTGTATGAACAGAGGTACAGTTATTTGCGATAATCTTCAGTACTTCCATGGCATTTGAGTGAGAGAGATAGTATAGAATGCCCTCTAATACCCACACTGTTTTCTTATTTAGCTTTAAGCCTGATTCTTGAAGCTTTTCAAGCCAGTCCTTTTCTCTCAAGTCAGCTGCCACTCTGTTCAATGATTTTGCCATCATAATTTGGTGCTTTCGTTCATCTGTTGTTTCTGTTGCTGCCTCTAGAATAGTGGTTTTCATACGCAAGACCTCAGGAAAATCAACCTCAAAAATGTTACTGTCTTTCAAGCAACTCAAGCGGTATGCCCTTGTATCCATACCTGCAGAAAAGGAACAGACATCATTGGTTTGCATTGGAACATTTTTGATAAATGGAATCGAATGGCTTCCGAGGGGTGAGCAATGAAAATGCTCGGTGAAATATGCAGACCCTCCTGTGATGGACAATCTAGGTTTATCATATTTTAATGAATCTGTCATATTTCCTGGTTGTTACTTGTTTTTTCTAGAATTCTTTTATCTAAACATAGTCATAGTTACTCCTAAATGAAAACACTATTAAAATGAAAGACTATATATCATTGGATAAGATTAGCGTGATGTCCAGTTGATGGCTAGTATTTTGGGAATTTAGAGCTGGAATATGTTACAACAACAACAACATACCCAGTGAATCCCACAACGTGGGGTCTGGGGAGGATAGAGTGTACGCAGACCTTACCTCTACCTTAGGTAGGGAGGTTGTTTCCGGAAGACCCTCGGCTCAAGAAAAAGCATAGGAAAAGTCAGATACGGGCAAACAATTCAAAGCAATTATGAAAATGAAAACAACGAAAGTAAATAAGTCATGATAAACCATTCTGTGAAAACAGATACTCGCAGAAATCAAGTGACAAGAAACTATAGAGCAATACAACTACTCATAAGAAAGGATAAACGCGACTATCTACTAGCCTTCTACCCTAATATGAGTCCTCCATACCCTCCTATCTAAGGTCATGTCCTCGGTAAGTAGGAAATGTGTCATGTCCTGTCTAATCACCTCTCCGTCTAATCACCTCTCCCCAATACTTCTTCGGCCTACCTCTACCTCTCCTGAATATGTTGCATCTTATTAATGTTTAGTTGGTCTATGGATCAAGGAGGATGAAAACTTTTGCCAAAACCAACAACAACAACAACAACTACGCCTCAATCCCAAACAAGTTGGGCCCCAAAATGGGGTGAGTGACATTTGATCAGTTCAGTGATCGGCTACTAACAGTGGCACTCACATGATTTTGCATAAGCTGTATCAGTACATTGTTACAATTGGATTTGTAAGATTATTTGGGTTTAGGGCTGCGATTATTTTAAGCCTTTACTCCCTGCCCCAATTTGATGTTGTGAAGTAAGTGTCAAATGACACTCCTTACTGAAGCGTGTCTCCGCCACTGGCTACTAATTACTAAAAGAGAAACTAGTCAGTTGCCATTGAGTTGCAAGAAGTATCCATCTGTTTTAATGTCACCGGGTATATACAGTACAAGAGATCATGTTGAAACATCACATACCTGCTCCAAGAATGACAACTTGTGCTCCTCCACCATCAAAAGAAGTAAGAGCTGCTTCAATTCTTTTATCAAACCATAGTGTCCTAACAGCAATGATTACTCCAGAAACCTCTCTAGCATTATTGAGGATGTCTTTCTTAATTTTCTCATACAATTTCTTCAGGTATGTCTCCCCTGCAAGTAACTCTGCTAGTGGATCATGGATCACATGTTTCCACAGTGCCCTTCCTGCTGCAGTTTGACATGCTGATTGTCGCAAAGAATCCCAATCCTGCTCTACGGATAAATGAACTTCTCTGATGGTTTCAGTGTACAAAGAATCAGGTAGTATAAACTCTGGCCAGTTACCATTTTCTTGATTAGACATTATTTTGCTGATTTTTAGTGACTAATAGAAGGGAAGAACTAAAGGGATAAGCCATGCAATATATGATAGAAACATAATGAGTACTGTTGAAAGGAAAAAGAGATTGTTATTAGGGATAAGGAAAGACAGCCACACACAACCAATGTCTCAGAAAAGTTGCTCAATCGTATCCAGCTATTTTCTGTGTTAAGTAAAGGAAGGCAATGATAATGAAGCAGGCCACGACTACCATCAATTTTCATCCCTTTGCTTACTACCTTTTGATTCATTCCCCCCTCTTTTAACAAGTTAGCAATTTTTTTAATTCAAAAAGAAGCTTAAAATGCATCCCACGTGTTGGATTGAGACAACCCAAAGATAGTATTAACACAGTGTGGTATTATCTTCTTTGGATCAATTTTTTCTAAAAGGTTTTTACATCATTAAGAGTATCACTACAATCTCCCCCTTTTAACTAAGTATACTATAACCAATCACCAAGATTTGTAGATTTATCTAGAAAGCCTGCGAGGTTTTTCTTTTGTGTGCCTCCAAACTACGTGTAAACTCCGTTATTTTGAACTCATTTTATTGAACAATCGGCTTTGACAGCAATTGTCTAGTTAAGACAACCAAAGATACTTTTAACATAGTTTGATATTGTTAGTTGGTCTAAGCTTGCATGGTTTTCAATGAAAGGCATCATATTATTATTATGAGTATCCTTAAATCATATAGTATATAACTTTTTTTTTTTTTCCTTAATCAACTTCTAATGTAGGATTTTATTCGACACTCGACTACCATCAAGGACGAATTTAGATTTTCTACAAGGTGCAAGCACATGCACTGTGTTAGGACTGGAGTCGGTATTTCGAATTCACTTGACGTTATCCACCACATGTGGTCTATTGATAGAGAACTTGTGGTCCAATCTTTTAATAGTAACTAATGATCAAGTACTCATTTGTTGCCTTTTTTTATGTGTCTTTGATAGGCTATATGTTTTTGTACACTGTGAGATAGCTCCATTGTTGGGTGTTAGATATTTGAATTAGATAAGGTTCTTGGAACCTTATGAATTCTGGTCTTTTTCTCAATATCATGTGCACCATATGATAAGTTAACATTTGCATTGGTATGATATGCACTCCTTTCATAACCTCATCTATATAAATTATAACTGCATTCGCTTGTAAACACACACACACACAAAAAAACACATGGAGGAAAATATACGACAGTATAGTTCAACAAACGGAGAAAAAGTTTAAGCATTAGTATAATAAAATACATACAGTATGTATTTACAGTCTCAGCTACCAAAGTCCTAATTACACCGTTCCAATTTATTTGAACTTGAGACCTCTTTTCTTTCAACCCACTTCATTGATCATTAGACCGCACCCTTGAATGTATTTCTATATTTTCTTAATTAGAAGTTTTTATAGTCATACAAATGTTATGACGTGTTTAAGACTACAAGCATAAAAAAAAATTATAGTCATTTACTTGTTGCATATTTAAGACGTACTACAAATTTCAAAAGTTCTCCTTTTTCTCTTAATGGTCGTGCCGAGTCAAAGTATGTCAAACAAATTAAAACGGAGAGTATAAGACAATTTTGTAACATAGAAAGTGGACAATTATAGGCGTAAAGAGCGTATGGAGAATTCTTGATACATACATGACATACGAATATACAATTTAAGAGGTAAGAGGTGTACGAGATAAAATCTCATCTACATGAATAACATCACATTTATACGAATCATTAGCAAAATCTCATCTATATGAATAACATCACATATGTACGAATCATTAGCCCATAAAATGTTAGCCTTCCGTAGTCCATTGAAGCAAGTTCTAAAATAAACATTTCTTTTATCTTTTAAAACATTGATCGTGAGTTGTGACCATCACTCCATTACGAGGAAGAAGATCAATAAAACTTACCCAAATGTTTACACCAAACTAATTAATGTATCAATGTCTTACATGTGTTTGTATATACATTTCTAGCCCTTAATCATGATTAATTAAGTTATGGTTTTACTTCATTAAATCACTTTCTTACGGTAAGTTGAATTAATCTGGTGTAAACGACTGGGTAAATATTTATGGAGAAGAATCCAGTTGTTAATTATTGGGTAGACTATGTTTGAGAATGACACATGAAATGTGAAGAAGTTGGTATCGTATACTGGAAAGAGCGTAACAGCTATTGTTTGTCCTTCTTTTGTGTGTGATTTAAAACGTGATAAATCGACGAAAACTGATTTAAACGCACTAGAAACTAAGTAAAAAACGAATCAGCCAAAAAGGAAAAAAAAACGAATAAGCAAACTCTATTTATTTATTTATTTCAAAAAAGAATAAAGAAACTCGATATTAAAACACTTATTTGCTGAATCCTCTTTAACTTCTTGTATTTTGTATTGCACATGACAAACAAATCAGAAATAAGTAATTAAATAATGTAACATTTTTATTGGGGGACTGAGTAGCTAGAATGATACTTGAATGTACCTTACCTTAAATAAAATTAGTAAATTTTTCTAGAAACCTATATATAATGACTGTGTTTACAACTGCAACCTTTAGAAATACTTCTGGAGTATTTGTAGATAGACGGATTCTTTATCGGGTTTCTCGTGAAATTAACTACTGGAGTAAAAAGAAATTTTGCATTTATTTATTTATTTATTTTAAAATGATGAGTAGGAATGTGCTTCTATTACAAGTGGAACTGTAGATACTTCATTAAGAGAAACAACTTTTTGCATTTTTTATTTTATTTTGGTCAAATTGTCTAAATAAAGGATTGGTAATTAAAATACATTTTGGATCTTAGAAAATATTAAGGAAATAGTGTATATATCAAAATCAAAATAATGGTCTATATTGATACTTTTCTTGATAGTATGAAAATACGTGAAAAATTGAACATATTTGCTGAACTTGAGGCTCAACTTGTAGCAATCTCTTATCCTTTTATAGTCATACATTAACGTAAACTTTTCTAGGCATAGAATGAAATCTACCTTCTACTTAACTTATAAGATAAGCAATTTAGGATTTTTGGAAATATCTTTTCATTTTATTTCATATTATATTTTTTTTTCAAATATTTTTTCATATTATATGATGTTTTTGATTTGACAGAATAGCGATTTTTTAACAGAAAGAATTTGTATGTAGTACCAATCATTTTTCTTGGAACAACTATCTCGTGCGTAACGGATTGCTCATGCTTTCATAACGTCAGACAATTTTTAGATCATTAGTCAATAGCTTCCTGGACAACTTTACATTATTTCATGACACGCCTATTTTCATTTTAGTCTCTCCCCGTCTACTTATCAAGCCATTTTACCTTTCACTTTTCTAGTTAAATTATGCACTTTACAAAGTTAAAGAAAAGTTAAGCTAAACAACATTTAGTGATTTTCAACATGTTACATCAACTCTTATGTGAGCATGCCAATAATAGTAAACTCAATATATTTCACTTTACTTCACTCTTAATATACACTTCTTACTAAACATATAGTAGTATGTACGTAGCATTTGATGCTATAAAGAATCATGATTAAAAAATTTCAAGTAGGAAAGTGTCAAACAAAACAAAAAAAAGCAATAAAATACCATAAAAACGTAATGAAGCTACTAGCCAGTAGGTAATCATAATTGAGATTTGAGGTCGTCCTACTCAACGTCACAAATAACAAGTGAAGCGGGCAATGGCTTAATTAAGAGGTTCATAAATATAAAGAAGTAGACAAACGAAGAAGCCAGGGGGGTTCAACATTACTATATATACATAAAAAATAACTTTCATCTTATATATACAGTGTAATTTTTCACCGAATCTTACTGGCTCCGCCCCTGGCAGCAGAAATTTATATGTTAACTAATCACGTATTTCATCCTTACTGACACGACTATTCCGTTATTAGGATTCAAACACAATATTCCCACTTAAGGATAATTTTGAATACGAGAGCTTTGATTAAGGGCAAAGTAATCTCGTTCATCCCACCCTCCAAATATGCTTTACTAACATGAAAAACATTGATTATGCCAATACCTCCGTTATAAAAAACTTATGTACAAGGTATTCACAAATCAAAAAATACATGACTATCACTTAATCATGATTAATTAATATTTATTCATTCTATCAAATCACTTAATTATGATAAGTTGCAACATCTATTTAATGTGAGTTGGTGTATGGACATAAAAATGTGAAATTTGAAAGAAAAAAAAAAATAGGAGTATGTGTTTTCAAGTTGAAAATCATATTTGGAAATTGTTTTTTTTTTTTTAAAGCAAATCCACTAGGCGTGCCTAGGGCTATAAATTGTGTTCGGACATTAATATAAATTGAAATTGTTTTTCAATTTTTGTGAGTGATCCGAAGTGAAAATTGTGAAAACAACTTTTGGAGTTTTACAAATTCCGAAAAATTTTGAAATTAAAATTATAACAATTCTATGTCCAAACAGCTTTACATAAAATTTCAAAAAATAAAATAAAAACTAAGGAAAAGGGGTCAAATATACCCCTCTACTTTAGTTTATTGGTTAACTTTGCCCTCCGTTAGCTAAAGTAGTCAAATATACCCCTCTCGTTACAAGTTAGGGTCAAATATACCCCTACCGTTAGCAAAGTTTCAAAAATATCCCTCATTTCTAACATATTTCCACATAAACAAGTCTAGTCATTGGAATTGGGGTGACATGGACGCCACATGGCATTTTAACTTAAAAAACAATCTGAAAAATTAATTTTTCTAAAAGCAAATCTGTTAAAAATGGCTTTTTACTAAAAATCTAATTTTTTTATTAAAAAATTTGGAAAATTATTTTTTTAAATCAGTTTTTCAGATTTTTTAAATTAATCTAGATTTAAAAAAAATTAGGACACTTTAAAAAAAATACTTTACAGCTTTCCAGATTTAAAAAAAAAATCATTTTCCAGATTTTTTAACTAAAATATCCAATTTTCGAGAATATATTTTAAAAAAAACAGGTTTTATTAAAACAAAAAAGTTTTAGATTTTTACTAAAAGCCATTTTTTTCAGATTTATTTTTAAAAAACTCAATTTTCTAGATTATTTTTTAAAAATTGCCACGTAGGCACCACATAGAATAAGTTAAATGTCATGTGGCGTTCATGTCACCCAATTTCAACTATTAGACTTGCTTATGTGGGAATATGTTAGAAATAAGGGGTATTTTTGAAACTCTGTTAATAGTAGGGGTATATTTGGCCCCAACTTGTAACGAGAGGGATATATTTGACTACTTTGACTAATGGAGGGCAAAATTAGCCAATAAACTAAAGTAGAGGAGTATATTTGACTCTTTTCCCTAAAAACTATTCATGGCTAACGAGCGCTAAACATTTTAACAAAGTTAAAGGGCAATCCGGTGCACTAAAGCTCCCGCTATGCGCGGAATTCGGGGAAGGGCCGGACCACAACGGTCTTTTGTACGCAGTCTTGCCTTGCATTTCTGCAAAAAACCATTTTCACGGCTCGAACCCGTGACCTCTTGGTCACATGGTAACAACTTTACCAGTTACGCCGAGACTCCAGTTCAAACATTTTCACAAAGTGTTTGATGTAATTTACCGTTACAAAAATAAGAAAACAAAAATTCTTTTTAGCAGTCGGAAGAAACAAAGTGCTTTCCATCACAATTTTTTTTTCCCATCAATACAATAGCTTGATTTAAAAGGGACCAGTACAAACAGATGTGGGGATAAGAAAAAGACAAAAAAAAATCTTGAATGGGAAAAAACAGCTCACACAAACAAAGATTACATAAAGATAAAAAATAAAATAAAAAATCACTATAAATAACTTTCTAAAGTTAGGTAGTTTGGACCATTTTTTGGGTTCTTGATCAAACAAATTGAGGTTTAATTACACAAAATCAAATCTTTATTCCAAGTTTTCAAACTTTCTTTGAACTTGGAAAAAAGAAAGAAAAAAAAAAAAATGGGAGCTGATGTGCCTTGTTGTGGAACAGAATTTTTTGTGTTTATTTTGGTAGTGATAGGATTGGTTTTGTTTGCTGGTTTAATGGCTGGGCTTACACTTGGTCTTATGTCACTTGGACTTGTAGACCTTGAAGTTCTCAGTAAATCTGGTCGTTCACAAGATCGTATTCATGCCTGTAAATTCTCTCTTTTCTATCTATCTATACTTTATTTTATGAAGAAAGTGTTAAAGATTGCTGATTTGGGGTTTTATTAGATAGTGTTAAAAGTTTGTTGATTTGGGTTTTTGTTTATCTGTCTGCTTGTTTTCATGGAAGTTTGATGTCTTATCCTTTATTCTTGATATTTACTTCATAGTAGTTTTGACTGGCTGATATCTACCTGCTACCTTTGTAACTTTGCCTTAAAGTTGTAAAGTTTTTATATATGACCAATTCTTGGAGTTCTCTATCTATCTATCTATCTATACTTAATTATGAAGAAAATGTTAAAGAATGCTGATTTGGGGTTTTAAAGTGCTAAAGTTGGCTGATTTGGGTTTTTATTTATCTGGCGAAATGAGGCCACCCTAGCCCATTGAGTGCTCTACCTCGGGCCATCGACATCATATGCTCTATTGAAATAGATTTCGCAGAAAACCGGCTATATCTGATCTCGGTTGGCCTTTCACCCCTAGCCACAAGTCATCCTTGATTCGCGTGTAAATTCCGGAACTATGGACCTAGTTGAACCGGAGAACCCCGAAATCTCACGGGTATCATAGAATTACGTTAGGTACCATATGAATAGGCCCGAGAAAACCCCTGTATAGCTTCTTGATTTCTCGATAAAGAGCAATATGTCTGTTTGTTTTTTCATGTAAGTTTGATGGCTTATCCTTTATTCTTGATATTACTTCATTTGTAGAGCTATATTTGGTGGTCTGTTGTTTCAATTGGCTAGTATCTACCTGCTACCTTTGTAAATTTGGTATAAAGTTGTAATATAGAATTGCCTATCCCAAGCATATTTTTCCATAGAAACTCTGCTAAAGGTTGAACCTTGATTTGTGCAAGGCGTCTATAAATCAAAAACAAAAGAGTGAATTTGTTGAATTTGTCCTTTGAAACTGAATTAATTGTCTAGCAATAACCTTGATGTGGTTGAACCGCAATGCAAACTGTGGAAACCTAAAGTAAAGAAATGATGGATCGATTATGTACCCGAACGAAGGTAATTGAATAGTTGAAGGAGTGAGAAAAAGAGTTTCATGATTCTTGACATACCTGGAATGGACAAATAGAAAAGTTAATCCACTTCTCGTATCATGATTCTACAATTGAAGCAATAATCACCGATATCAGAATAGGGCTTATGAGTTGTATGTATGTCTGCTTGGATTGTTTTTTTAAAAAAAAAAAAATTCTTCCTTTCTTTTACAGCTAAAATACTTCCAGTGGTAAAAAACCAACACCTTTTGCTTTGCACACTCTTGATCGGCAACTCATTAGCAATGGAGGTTTGTGTAACGTTGCTTAATAGTTATCCTTTTATTACCCGTGCCGAATTATTTATTACTTTCATCCTTTTCCTTTATAGTCTCTTCCTATATTCTTGGACAAGCTTGTACCTTCATGGGCAGCAATACTGGTATCTGTGACACTGATTCTCATGTTCGGAGAGGTGGTCTACTCTATTCTATTCATCAACTTAATCTTTCACCTTTTAAACTATGGCATTTGTTCGTCCCTTGTATTAACTTGGCATCGTTGCTTTTACGATTGCAGATAATTCCTCAAGCAATCTGTACTCGCTATGGATTGACAGTTGGAGCCACTGTAGCACCCTTTGTTCAGCTTCTTCTCTGGTTATTCTTCCCCATTGCTTATCCAATTAGTAAGGTATAAACTAAAACAATCACATCCGATAATTTAATCATGTAGAGTTGTTAAGTTTCCATGTTTTAGTATCAGAGTTACTTGGTTATAGTTATAATATCAGAGTTACTCCATTCCCTATCTCTCTCTATTTATTTTTAATTGTTACTGTAAGTGAGAAACTTTTCATGCTAATAATTGGATATGTAGAATATCCGTCATTTTATTTGTTAAGATATATGGACAGTCATCTTTAGCATTGAAAAGAAAGGCCAAACCTCATGCAGCAAACTGAGAGAATTTCTCCGTGCTACTTTCTGTTGTTAAAGATCTTATAGCTTCATTGAAAACTTTTAACTTTGAATTTGCTTGATAAAGAAAAGGGATCTTAACTTCATCCTTGGTTTTGCTGGTAGGTCTTGGATTGGATGTTAGGTAAGGGGCACGCGGCCCTTCTACGAAGAGCTGAGCTAAAAACGTTTATGGATTTCCATGGCAATGAGGTAATCAGTAGTCACTAGTTCTCAGTTTTTGTTGCTAATCTATGTCGCTTACACGATCAAGTTCATCTCACCAAGATTAGGTGCTATAGCTGAACCTCTTTTTCAAATTTGTTTGTTCCTTTTACTATGCCTCAGCTTCTTTGCTTCTTATTGCTATGACAGGCTGGAAAAGGAGGAGATTTGACACATGATGAAACAACAATAATTGCTGGAGCACTTGAGTTGACAGAAAAAAAAGCAAAAGATGCAATGACTCCAATATCAAAGGCTTTTTCTCTTGATCTGGACGGAACACTTAACTTGTGGGTTTATAATTTGCTGTTCAATCTGATTTCAAGCTTTCACAAACTTTTTATGTTCTAATAACACATCTCTCTCCTTCTCTCTCATGCAGGGAAACATTAAATGCTATAATGACAATGGGGCATAGCAGAGTTCCTGTTTACTACAGAAATCCGACAAATATTATTGGACTAATTTTGGTAATTATATCTCTTGCATGCAGAAATCAATTTTTATCTTCTTGTGGATTTCATTATTGTGTGTGTAACTTACTGATATTATGTTCAATGCTCTCTGTACCTGTCTTCAAATATTTCACGGGCAGGTTAAAAATCTTTTGGCAGTTCACTCAGAAGAAGATTCAGTTCCCCTGAGGAAAATGTTGTTAAGAAAAATTCCAAGGTAAGGATAAGTGCAGCGGTTCTTCCCTTTCCTAAATGTATATGTTTATTACCAATCAATTAACTATGCACACAATGTTTATTCTGAAACTAATTGTGCAGCGTTGGTATTTCTTCAGGGTTTCTGAAAACATGCCTCTGTATGACATGTTGAATGAGTTTCAGAAGGGCCATAGCCACATTGCTGTTGTATATAAAGATCTGAATGAGACAAAAGATGGCACAGTCAATGATAAAGGTCCGAAACCTTGAAATACCCAATTTTACGTTTAATTCATTTTGTGCTAAATGTGCTTCTAATCAACTCCTTCCGAGTCCTTCATATCCTGTAATTGCCTCTATCTCAGAAAATGAAGCAAATAGATATCTCCTTGGTGATTAACTTGATAGTTTTCTATTAAATTGATGAATTTATGATTTGCCAACTTTAACTGTTGTATGAACTGATAATCGCAGATGCTGATTTGCATGATATTAAGAGTGCATTACATAAGGAGGATGACGACCAAGTTGGGAAGAAAACTCCTCCCCCTACTCCTGCTTTTAAGAAGAAACACAAAGGTTGCTCATTTTGTATATTGGATTTGGAGAACACTGGAATACCAGAGATCCCTCCCAATCAAGAAGTTGTTGGTGTTATTACCATGGAAGATGTCATTGAGGAGCTTCTTCAGGTGCACAAGATTCCGACTTCCATTAATAATATTGTTGTTCTTTTTGTGGCATTGTTTTCCTTATACACATGTGAACTTTCTTACATGGTTATGCACTTCCATAACATTCTTAAAGATTCTGGCAGAACCTCTCTCAGTATTTTACTTTCTTATTTTGCTTATCTTTGCTGGTATTCCTTACACCAGGAGGAGATATTGGATGAAACTGATGAATACGTCAACATTCATAACAGGTATTGTTTGTCTGGCAGTGCCAGTTTCGTACTCTTCCATTTGGTTTAGCATTGACATGTAAATCTTTTTGTTAAAGAACTAGTTCTATGCTACTTCTCAAAGTTCAATCTTTATAGATTGCATGTAGGGCTGGTAAAATGGTTTAAGAAACAAGTGACCATCTAATCTGACCCACTAGATATATGGGTTGGATAACCAACTTTCTAAAAACGGATCAGATATGGATATTATCCACTAAAAAATGGATATCCCGATGATCAACACCCATTTTTGTCTGCTTGTTATTTTCCAGGAGTTCTTGCTTTCTGAGAGTCTAAGCTTATTTTGACTTTTAGCTTGTGTTCTCACTTGACTATTCCTGATGGGGCATCGGCTAAATCATTTCTTAATTGTGCTAAATATGGTTGGATCGGATATTTTATCTGTTTTTGTTTAACCCGTTTTCCACCCGCCCATATCCGATCCGCCCTGCCCGTTTTCCAATCCTAATTACATCCTTTATGAGACTGAATTGACAATATGTGTCTGATGGGATTGTGATTATCAACTTAATCATTTCAGGATAAAGGTGAACATGAATTCTTCACAAGATTTTTCAGCTGAGCAGAATTCCACTACTCAGCTGCTCCAACAGACCCTCTGACTGTTGAATCAGCTATCTTCAAATATTTCGTAATAGCTACCTCAAGTATAGCAACATGTTACATGTATAGTTTCTCTATTCTAGCATATCCTTATTCCAGTATTTTTGTATGATTATATTAACTTAGATTAGACTGGTCCCGTAGAGCGCGAATTCGGGTAGATAGTATAGTCCTATACACAGAGGAATAGGCTACAAATTTAATGGTGGCTTGTAATGCTAGAGTTTGAGACATACAAAGTTCAATTACTGGAATCTGATCAGTTTCCCTGTGTGTGTCATTTGATGAACTCTATAAGAAGTTAAATTGCTTGCAGTGTTATTAGGCCCTTACAATTTTCTTTTATTTTTTTCATTTAATGGAAACACTCAGCCAAACTATATCAGTTGAGGCATATTTCTTTCTTTATAAAAAAAGAAATAAAATTTGTTAAGACATGATTGACAAATGCCTAACTACTTTATAATAGATAAAAAGATTGCAACTGGCAAATGCCTACCTCTTGAATCCCAAAAAGCTTGTTTCCTCTTTCTTGATCTTTATAACAGAAAATTTGGTTCGCATAAAATTTCGCAATAATATAGATATATAAATGAAATACTCAATTTAGCACAACCCAAATCTTATTAAATTAATACTTTGACCACGACTTGAGCTTCAAAAACGTCAGAAATTGGGAAGTGACCTATCCAATTTATCCTTGAAACCATATAACATTCTGGATATGACGAAATAGCATAAATTAAGAGGATATTTTATAAATACATAATTATTTTGATTATCTCACCATTTTTATTTTCCAATTGGCTAAAAGGGATATAAGAAAGATCTTATTATTTTCTCAATATTTTTTTTTTATCTCATAGTAGACCTCTCAGCAAGATCAAACTTAGATAATATGACTAATCCAAATAAAGATCGAAAATCATGACTCATTTCGGTAACAAATTCGGTTTGAACGATATAGATAGTTGACAATTGAATCCAATTTTGATCATTATTTTGATATCTGTAATAGTGCGAAAAGAAGCCCAGCTCCAAGTTGTTCAAGAATATTGGCGTTGTGTTTCTCGGCCCTTTGACTTAGGATTAGTCAGTTCTATTTAGAGTGTCAGGAGACGTAGTGAAGTTCATCAGTTGGAGCCTAATTATCCCTAAGCCCAATGTAACTCAGAGTGTACATAAATCCCAAAATATTCCTAACACGACACTCTCGTTTTAATAGCTAGTTGTCACATATGGGACTCCGACAAACTAATAAAACTCCTCTCCCCATGTCTGCTCCCTCTCTTTTTAACTTTAAAACCCAAAAAAAATCTTCTTCTTTAATTAGTATAAATGACAATCCTTAATTACTAAACCAAATAACAAACCCCAGATAAAGACCATCTTTACTCAACATGTTAAACATTAATTACATTCCAAATTAGGGTAATCTCTATGTTTAAACTTAAACTCATCCTTTTACCAAGATGGTGACTGCTCCCTCCCGATAAAAAAAAAAGTCCATTTAGTCTTTTTTTTTTTATAAAAAAAAAATTCACTTAGTAAATTAAGAAAGAATTAATCTTGTTTTTTCATATTTGTCCCTATTAAGTGTTGTATGATCAAATCCTAATGCTTATTTAATTAGAGATAGTTTAGTCAAATTACCTATTTTGTTTAGGAGTTAGTATTTTCGTAAGAGTTGTGTAAATGGCTACGTGCACTTTTTTTTTTTTTTATCCGGAGGAGTACTAAACAGAACATCATTTAAATCTACTAATGAATCTTGGCTTTTAATTTACTTCACACTTGCTAGGTTCTTTTAGTTAGAACATCACTTCACTCTCTCATTTCTCTCTTTAACTGCCATGATTTTGTTTTGAGTCAACAAAAAGATTGTTCATTTTCTTGTTTTTGTTTCTTTGTAATTCTGGGTATGTCTGAGATTCTTCTTTGAGTTCAAATGAGGAAGCAAAACACAGCTTTAACAAGATTTGGTCGCAAGGTAAAAGGTTCATATCAATCTTATGGACTTAGTGTAAAGTTAACCTTTGTAGTAATCTTAGGTCTTTGTTTTGTATTCATTTGGTCTGTATTTTCACCTTCTTCTTACTCAGTTGCTTATCAAAGAGACACTTTTGATGATATTAGGGAACCCATTTCATCTGCAAATAAGAAAAAGGTCAGTTCTTTAAGTCCTTCAACCAAGAAAGAACAACCCCATAATAAGAAATTGAAACATAGATCAAATTCAGTTGAGAAAAAAAAGAAAAGAGTTGATGGATCTTTGCCATCAAAGCACAAAAATGAGAAAGTTGGAGCTGCTAGGAAGAGAAAGGGTGAGGATCTGAAGTTACCTAAAAAGGTTGAAGAAATATTGGATCAAGAATTGGAAGGATCTGATTCTGAGGAAGAGAAAATAGAAAATGATAAACAAGAAGAAGAGAAAAAAGTAGTTGAGGGTAAAGAGAATGAGAAAGAAAAAACAGAAAGTGATAAACAAGAAGGAGAAGGAGTAGATGGTAAAGAAAATGAGAAAGAGGAAATAGAAAGTAATAAAAAAGAAGGAGTTGATGGTAAAGAGAATGAGAAAGAGGAAATAGAAAGCAATAAAGAAGAAGAAGGAGAAGGAGATGGTAAAGAGGAAGGGGAAAGTAATGGTGAATTAGCTAATTCTGAGGAGTTGGATCAAGTGGATGAGGATGAGAAATCTAGAGATAATGGGAAGAAAAAGAGGTATTTAGGACCAATATTTGATCCAAAAGCACATTATACTTGGAATTTGTGTAGTACTAGAAGCAAGCACAATTACATTCCTTGCATTGACTTTGAAAGTGCTAGTGGGAAGTTGCATAATTTTCGGCATCACGAAAGAAGTTGTCCTAGAGCACCTCAAATGTGTCTTGTTCCTCTTCCTCCTGATGGTTATGAGACTCCAGTAAGCTGGCCTGAGAGTAAGTCAAAGGTATGAGAATTAATGCCCATTTTCATTAAATACAGCTTAATTCTTGTTTCTTGTATTAAGTTTCATAATGTTTACAGATACTTTATAAGAATGTGGCACACCCGAAACTAGCAGCATTTGTTAAGAAAGGGAGCTGGGTGGTGGAGTCTGGAGAATATCTCACTTTTCCAATGAACCAATCTATACCCAAAGGTGGAATTCAACACTATCTAGATTTCATAGAAGAGGTGAGTTTCTTTAGTTAATTCATAGTCTTGGTGCTCAAAGGTCTAATGATTATCTTGTACAACAAAAATACATACAAATGACAGTGCCAACATTGTCTAGCTGAAAGAAAGATTTCAAAAGAAGAAAGAGAAAAGAAAAGAAAAGAAAAAGAAAATAGAAAGAAAACATGAGTAGGATGAGATGACTGAAAAGGGCCAAATTGCCCCTAAACTATGCGGATAAAACAATTTTGCGCTTCTCTGTATGAATTTTTTATCTTTGTTAGCTGAAAGGGAAAAAAATGTCACCATTTTTGGTAATGGCACGGGCAAAAACAGCCTAACTATTAACGGAAGGCAAAAGTGCCCCTCGGCGGAAAGTACAGGGGCAATTTTGGCCGTTTTCTGTTAAATTTTTGTCAATTATGTTTCTCTTACTGAAGTTGCTAGATTCGAAAACTAGTTGTATGACTGGCTAGTTTGAGAGTATATTGCTAATGTAGTATGATTATTTATACTTATTTAGTTGTCAGTTTAATGTTAATTGCAAAATCTGTCCTTGTGTTTGAATTGATATTGGAGATTGGTAGATGGCACCAGACATTGAATGGGGGAAGAACATCCGTGTAGTGCTGGATATTGGATGTAAAGATTCAAGCTTTGGGGCTTCTCTACTTGAAAAAGACGTGTTAACACTTACTCTTGGATTAAAAGATGACCTTGTGGACCTAGCCCAAGTTGCACTTGAGCGTGGTTTTCCAGCAGTAGTTACCCCATTCGGAACTCGGAGGCTTCCCTTTCCTAGTGGCGTCTTTGATGCTATTCACTGTAGTGATTGTCATGCATCTTGGCATTCTAACGGTTAGTGTTAAGTTATTGCTAGAGATTTTCTTTTTCTTGTTTCTGTAATATCAGGAAGTTTAATTTAGTTTAACTTTCAGGGGGAAAGCATCTTATAGAAATGAACAGAATTTTGAGGCCTGGAGGTTATTTTATTTTGTCTTCAAAGCGCACTAGCATTGAAGTTGAAGAAGGTTTGCCCTCTACTTATGTTAAGGAAAACGACTTCTGTTTTTCTTTTTCTTTTCTTTTCTTTTTCTTTTTTTTGGGATGAAAAAGGCTTTTAGTTACACTTTTGCATGTTTTAGTCTAATGAGTATTTTCCTTCCTGAATGATGACAATGCCTTTACCGGACCTTATCTCCACTGTCACGGGATACTTATTATGAAATCCTCCCTCCTGATTTCACATTCAATTACAAACTTCTTGTTTTTTCTAATGAGGACTTCCTGACATTCTCATATCACTCCCAAAGGATTTGCTACTAATTCATGTTACTTTCACCAAAGAAACTCTCAATTTGGATGGGTGGATCATTCTCTGGCGTGTAGCTTGAAATTGTTTTGCATTGTTATAAAGTCTTTCTGCTGTGTGAAACTTGAAAAACGAGCCATCATTTTAAGATTTTCAATTTTGCGTGCTTTACTTTTTTCTTTTCAGCATGTATTTATGAAAGCATTTTTGCAGAGTATTCATGCTCATAACATTAACCTTCTTCTCCAGCTATGTCCACACTGACAGCATCAATTTGTTGGAATATCCTTGCTGATAAAACTGATGAAATCAGTGATATCAGGATTAAGTTATACCAAAAACCACAAGCAAATGACATATATCGATTGAGAAGGAAAAAAGTTCCACCTCTATGCCAAGCAAACGAGAACCCAGATGCTTCCTGGTGAGTTGGAAAAGCTTGTTTTGTCATACTTGTCTCTCATCGATTAGTGATTTCTCGGTTATCAAAAAAAAAATGTCATGCTTCTGTTAATATGAACACCATTTATGCAAGCAATTATTCCTGCTTTTCTTTCTTAGTACTCTCAACGCTAATTGATTTATTCGGAACAGGCACGTGTCAATTAAATCTTGCTTGCATACGCTTCCTGAATCCATAGAACAACGAGGAACCGAATGGCCTGAAGAGTGGCCAAAGAGACTTGAAACTTTTCCCGACTGGATGAACAGTAGAGAGAAATTGATTGCGGACAGTGAACACTGGAAAGCTATTGTTAACAATTCTTATGTAGTTGGCTTGGGTATTGATTGGTCCAACATTCGGAATGTAATGGATATGAAAGCCATCAATGGAGGGTAAGTCCCTATCTTGGTTCATCTTATGAAAGAGGCAGAAAAACTTAAACTCCATTAATATGTTATTGGTTCTTCCTCTTCTTTTGATAGTAATATGGGTTAATAGTTCTGTTGGTCCGTCAATTATTGATAAATTCTACTTTTAGCCCTTGAGATATTTGATTACAAGTTTGATCCCTTTGCTTATGAATATTCTCAAATTTTCAGAACGTTCCACTGTTTAATTATCTATGTATTATCTTGAACTTGTATTGTTACTCTGTATTTGAGGGTAATATACTTCTAAAAGTAGTCGAAATATACCAGATTTCCTACTAAAGGGACCAAAAGCACACACTTTAATTGGTTAAAAGTCAGATGTGTTGAGTCATATATCACGAGGACCAAAATCAGAATTTACCAATAACTGTGGGTCCAAAATTAATAATTTCCCTTGTAATATTGTACCGCATTCTAGTGCCACAACAAGGACGCTAACAACTGAGAAAAATATACACAGATTTGCAGCAGCTCTTGCACAGCACAAGGTGTGGGTGATGAATGTTGTTCCTGTACATGCACCAAACACCCTTCCGATAGTCTTTGAACGAGGACTTGTTGGCGTGTACCACGATTGGTGCGAGGCTTTTGGTACTTATCCAAGATCATATGACCTTCTACACGCAGATCATCTCTTCTCGAGGCTTAAGAACAGGTTAGACCTTTATTTGTTCACTTGGTTCAGTATTCCCCTCGTAAATTTTTACGGATCCTTCTCTTTTCACCAATCCTAGTGCTCAAGTAATTTTTCATTTAACTGTAATAATGAGACATCAATGTGGTTCACTGTAGTTCATTTCAGATTAAACTGTGAAAATGATTTTTAATGGCCTAGGCAAGCATGGTTATATTTGACATAATTGCTTATAATGTTCACCAAAACACTATTTTGTTTACTCCGTCGAACTTTTGTTGCAATATTAAAGTTGACTTGCTTCTTGATGTTTAGATTAAACCCCCAACGCTTATGGACTATTTCGTCCCTAGTCGTCATAATTAATGTCTCACGCGTATGATAATGGTAAATAAACATTTAAAGCATTTAAAATGACTTCTCCATCTGAAGTCAAAACCTTCTCCGGAGGCAGAAGTGGGAATAAATTGTACCTTTCCATTTCCAGACTTCAAAATTTTCTTTAGAGCTTAAGTGGTTTGTTTTCATGATCATTCATTACAGGTGCAAGCATCCTATTGTGATTGTGGTTGAGATGGACCGTATATTGCGGCCTGGTGGCTGGGGAATTATACGTGACAAGGTCGAAATACTCGATCCACTAGAGAAAATATTGAGAAGCTTGCACTGGGAGATACGAATGACTTTCACGAAAGATAAGGAAGGCATCCTTTGTGCACAAAAGTCCATGTGGAGACCTTGATGAATCCTTAGAGGCAAGTCATTTGATTATTTGGATAAAGCATAGAAAGATACCACATATATATCCGGGCTTCCAAGTCATTTTCTTGCAAGATCTGCTGTTCTATTCGATATTGTTTATACTTCGAGTAACACCAGTGCCATTATTGCCAACAATTTAACTTGTACCAATTTCTTGGCTTCCCTCTTCATATATTGAAAAAGAAATAGTGGTGGATCCAGAATATAGTCGCCGTGGTGGGTTGTGATTTTGAGAGAGTGGGTTCGGAAATGTATATCAAAACTTAATATTCATTGTTGGATCGTTGCTGAAAAGGAAGTATTTTCTAGCAACTAGTGCGTGAGTGATAATTTTGCTCTTATCATTGATTGACTCATACATCTGTGCATAAATTGAAATCTTTTTTTATCCAGCCTTTGGTCTGTTGTTATAATATCATGTGAACCTTATATTATGATGTGGTTTCGTTACTTCTTTTGTTGCATTGTTAATGAATGAATGATCTCGAAAAAAATGGAAAGTGACATTATCTATGCTGAAGTATCCATGTTCTACTTTATATAAATTTAGCATCATCGTGTTGAATTTAGCCATCTCTCTGTCCTGAACCCCTAGATTCATGAGGAACAATTGATGGTTATCTGGAGATTATGTATCGTATTAGTTAGTTCTTCAAGCAGAAAATTAATTTTTCTTCTTTGTTAGAGTTCAAGTTCTATGTACTAAAGATGTAAAAGGATTTACGCAATCTGGTGAAAGACTGAAAAGCAAGTAATTCTACATAACAAGCATTCATTTGTAACCTACAGTTAATGGTAAGTTTGCTTGCTATAGTAGGTTAAATAGCACTAATCGTGTAAACGTTAATTAAACTGTCGACACATATATACATAACTTAATCCTTTTCATTATTGTTGGTTTCCCAAGTTCTTAACTCAGATATTTTTATAGGATTGAAGTTGAAGGTTATCTTATTGTCTTGTTTGGGTAAATTAGAAACTTTTCTTCCTCTTACCTGCAAGGATGGTTCAATTGGTTGAGTTTCATAATGGAGGTCTCAGGTTCGAAACCCCCTGCCTACGACAGTAGGGGATTTGCCTTCTAGATTGAGCTCGTCGCACGAGACTTACCTAGTGCGAATTATCTCTCCTGTATAATTTGCGAGCTATTGCACAAGAGACGAGTTTACCTGTGCGCACTTTGAAGGGTAGTTGCTGCGGTTCCCGTGTCATCAAAAAAAAAAAAAAAAAAACTTTTTTCCTCTTTTCTGTCACGAGTTTGGTAGATCGAGAATTAAAATGGATAGCACCCAAACAGAGACTAAAAGTGAATTAAGAGTATATTCAAGAGAAACCCAGCTGAGAAAAAACTTGTAAAATGGCAGATGAGTTTCCAAACGTTCAACAATGGAGAATGGGGGAGAAAGACTAAAAAGGTTAAGTTTTCATCCTTACAACCTTTAATATTTAGTAGTGAGCACCAGGCAAAACTTAAGAATTTGGCAAGTTTCATTCAAGAGAATTTACAGACAAAAAACACAACCACCCTCAGTGCTAGCAAGCTATACGATTTTCTCCTCTTCTCTCCTGAAAAAATTGCAGAATTTTAATTAGATCTAGAAAAACTTCTGGCCACTGCAAACATATGTATTTACGAGGATGAAGATGAACAAAATGAAAGGGAAGAGAATGCCCACGCTATCCAGAAGTTCATAAGCAAAATTCAACTTCAAAACCCGTACTATGAGGCTTTATCAAAAATCAAGCTGATATTCATTTCTCAATTGCCCTTAGTCTAAGCTGATCATCATTTGCAACTAGCGTCAACTTTATACACGTTGCGGATCACCTCATCCCAACACATCATATGAGTTTTTTTCAGGAGCCAACGGATCTTTTGAATCATTCCCTTCATCAATTCCTTCAAATAGATCATCGTATGTGACAGGCATCCTCATTCTTTCATGAACAGGTGCACGTTTGGCTCCACTATTTGACTGCTCAACAGGAACTTGTTGCAGCAAAACATCTGAAGAATTGGCTGTAATCTTGTCTCCCATTGTCTGACTAGATCTCTCAAAAGAAGCTTCCTTATTTTGGAGCGGTTCTTGCTTGAGCTTAGCCTCCTGCTTAAACTGCTTCTGCAAAATTACGCTCTTAGTGAGCACTGGAATATAGGGACACACAAAGGACAATAAGCAACTAGCAGATCAACAGTTCAAATTATGAATGCAATTGTTTTAAAAACACAGCATAGTATGCTGGAAATATCACTAGCCATATGAGAAATAGCAAATAGAGATGCATATTTTTGATGGGTGAGATAATAATTGTCCTTGCAACTAAAAACTACCATGGCTATCTAAGGGCTGGAGGATTTAACCAATGATGTGCATTTTAATCTCGAGGAAGTTATCCACAAATAGTCACTTAAAATTCAAAACGAAAATTTCTAAAAATACTAACATATCCAAATATGAAGCGTGAAATTTAAGAGCATTTCAATGGAGCAATGAGAAGAGATACATTGGTAATTGCATTATATTTCACTTGCAATGAATACTGTAGAGTGCAGTCATAATATACTATATACAAACGATCCATATATATCCTAAACTAACCAAATAAAATTTAAAAACACCTCCATAAGGCCTTTACTAAAGGTTCTTTCCTTTCTTTAACGTTGCCTGCTTTAGTTTTCTTTTGTTTGAGATAGCACAAAAACCTTCAGCATTGTTGAAAATATTCATGCTTACCGGGGTCCTGATAATGGAATTCAGGGGATAAGTATGAACTAAATAGAGTGTAACGAATCATGACTCACCTCAAACTCCTTCCCTTTCTTCATTATCTCTTTGTATGCATTTGGATCTCGTACTTTAAGGATGCTCCACAATATTCCACCACCTGTTCGGTGACGCCTGCCATCAGCAGTCTTCTGGCCACCACATGTCTGAATTGCATCCACCTGTAAATTTTACAGTATATAAAATGGTCCAACAAGAAAGATCCTCCTCGAGGAGGACGGAAAGATGGGAACTCCCATGGAAAGTGAATTTATGCAAAATTTGTAACTTTTCTCTTTGATTTCACACTAGATATGCTGGAAAAGGGATATGATGACCTAAAGCATATTGTACATAGCCAAAGAATCATTAACACATACATGCTTTCCTACATTAACCAAAAGTCCCTTTTTTCTTGGATAGATAAGTATCATCTTCGTTAACTTGAAGGCAAAAACCTTTTTGGGTTATTAATCAAAAGGAAATTTTAACCCATTTATCTTGCACTTGTGTAAAACGGCATAGCAAAATAGGGCTCCAGAGCAAGATTTTCATTTCCAATCATAAAACTCAGAAGCTCTGCCTCTTCCAGAATCTTAGTTCTATTATGGCCCAACTTTTCCAGCTACACAAAAACTATGCAGTAAACTACTCACGAACCCTGATAACCATGAGAACCCCCAGGGAATCACACACCAACCCGCACTCACATACTCACAAAAACTGTATACCAGCAACACCCTCCCATTTCAGTTCAATTAAACACATCTTTGAAGATTGAACATTCAGTAACATAATTAATCATAGTTTTCGTAATTAAAAGTTAACCTTTAACTAGCGAAAAATAAATTTGAATGGTGATATTTCAAATCTTTTACAGGCTATAGGTTCATATAAAAGGATCTACGACCCATTCCAATAAGAGATATTTTATTCTTGGTGTGACATAACCAACATAAATTGTGTGAGGCATTTTCATTGATAGACATATGAAACAGGGGGGCCAAATCAGTTTCCTCCTTACCCATCCTCTCCTTGTTCTCTTAGTTTCACCTTGCCAATTCTCCTTATCTTTCACAAATTCACTCGTACAAGCATGCAATTTCTTCCCCTCTTTCTCTTTCACATGTACTACGGTTGAGTACACTGTGTCAATAACAATAGCAAGGGCAATTCAAATGTATCAAAAAGTCTGGGATTTCTTATATGTCTGAGTTTGGGTAGTGACAAAAACATGCACTTCTTTTTTAGGGGTGGAAGGGGGCAGTTTGGTGAAGTTATGCTAACACTATTTTCTAAGTGAAAATTAAGCTTATCAGTAAAACCATAAGGAGATATGACACAAGCAAAAATCATTCTTCAAGAAAACAAGCATATAGAAGAAAAGCCATACCTCTTTGACAAGATCACTCAAAGCAGATACGCCGAGAAGACCAACTGCAGTCCAAATGAGATAAGATTTTCTCTCTTTCAAGCGTTTACCGACATCCAAAACAAATCTACAGTAAAAGATTCAAAGAGAGCAAAAGTCAAAGCCTGATACACATATACAACAAATAAAAAAGATGCAAATTCGTGTAACAGACAAGGGTATACAAACTGAAGCAACTTTGACCCAAGGGTTAATCTTTGACACAACCATGGCAAAGTGGTTAATAACAATATAAAATTCCATGAGATTACTCCCCAAAGCAAAGGAAGGAATGTTAACAGGGACATATAGCTAGATTAATAAAGCAAATAAACCTATGCATCACTCATTTTGTATCCACGACAACTATCTTACTTTGATTACTCTAAGGCAATCATCTTGTCAATTATATCTAGGAGTGGAAAACAGGCGGATCAAAAACGGATAAAATATCTAACCTGCCCATATTTAACACGGATAAAAAATCGGTTAACCAACGGGCAATATGGATATCCATAATGATCAGGCTTCAGGAATACTCAGGTGACAACACAAGCTAAAAGCCAAGATAAACTTAGACCCCAGAAAGCAAGAACGCATGAAAAATAACGCAGACGAATGGGTATTGATAATATGGACATCCATATTATCCATGTGGATGTCCATTGTTTTACTGGATAATATTCTGTTTGATCCATTCTTAAAAAATCGGTTATCCAACCCATATCTAATGTGTCGGATTGGATGGTCACTTGTTTTTCTTGCCACTTTGCCAGCCCTAACCATGCACAATAAAGCCTTCAATATGGAAATAATCATAATATGCACTTGGTAATATGTGATGCCACCTTCTTCTTTTTTTCTCCATTAGAAGGTACAACGACTATGATTAGTGTAACAAACCTGTTAATGTCTGTGGCCTTTGAACCCGAAGAACCCCCCTTACGTTTGTTCTTCTTCTTCTTCTTCTTCCTGCGTCTCTGATTCTTTTTTCCTGGAAGAGGATTTGTGGAGCTGGCGGATGCACCAGCACTAGTTTCCTCTAATCCAGTCTTAGAAATCTTCTCAACCAATTCTCCTTCCTCAATATCATTCATTTTAACATCTTCTTCGTCGTCGAAGCTCTCGTCTTCATCAGAGAAATTTAAAATGCTATCCTCTAACTCCATCGAATTAGATGAAAACTGCAGAAGATTTAAAGAAATGTTATTCCTCTACTATGCCAAAAGAATCACAGAATGTTCAAGACACTATTTTTCAGGCCAAAGATTCATGGGTCATAGACGTCTCTATTAAGTATATACATGATTTTACTGATTTTTCCTCCAATCACTAATAAAACAACCCAGTTACTGGCCTAGCCATTCGATTTATTCAAGAAACATTCAAAATGGATATACGCACTTTGTTCATCTCTACTAGTACATGATTGACTAATTTTTACTCCAATCACTAATAAAATATCCCAGTTCTTGACTTACCCATTCGATTTTTACAAGAGACATTTAAAATGGATATATACAATATGGATGGAAAGAAAATTATAAACATTGTTATACAACAACAACAACAGGCTTCAAAACTGAATCAGCCAGCAAAATACAAACTGTGGTTAATAGCGAGATTTGATGAAAGAAAAGAACAAACCCTTACCAGTTCTAGAACCTTCTAGTTCTCTTTGTTGAGAGCTTTGCACTTATCTTCTTCTGTGTTTTGAGGGGTTTTATAGAGAGGGTTTTGGATGGAAATTTGGGGAAGAAGGAGGCGGTTTAAGGCTGACAGGTTTGCTGCTACGAAAATGGTGAACCAAAGGACCCCAAATTCTTGAATGGAGTTACTAGCCTTTTTTGTTTACTGTATAATCCAGGGAAACATATTTGAAAAAATATACGTAAATTACGAGCCTTCATTTTTATTTTCCTTAAAATGATGGCACAATTATTCTTAAACCCTGAGAGCTAATTTGCAGTGACGGAACCAGTATTTTCAACTAGGGGTTTCAAAAATATGAAATAGTGGACACATGAACAAGTTAAAGGAACGTCAACTATATATACATAACAAATAATTTAAATCATATAAAAACAGTGTCATTTTCAGCCCCCTCAGCCCTCATCATTTGACAGGTGGTTAGAGTTATGCAACTATTAATTATGCTGGTTATGGAATTTATTTATTAGTTATGCGAATTTCTAATTTGCAAATCAAATACTTTCTTAAGTGTGTTGCATTTTATACATAGCAAAATAATGTTAGCAAATATAGTAATTAACACTACTTATGCAATATTTAATACATAAATAACTTAGCTCCTAACTAGCTATCAAACTACCCCTAAATGAATTTAACTGTGATTAGGCAATATGTTTGTTTGCTATATAATAATCATTTGATCAGTATAAATAAAGTTTACAAGGGGCAAGTTAGAACGATTTAAGAAGGCTAAAATATTGATCTGTAATTACCAGGTAACTTTTAGATTCCTTATATTTTTTTTAAATATCTTTTACACCTAATGTATCTAGTCAGAATAGACTAATAGACTTTTAAATTTGTCAGTCTTATTTAGATACTTAAACTACGACCTTCTTCGAACATATCTAAGCACATGATAAAACGTTCACCCTAGATATTTCCAACCTAAAATTTGAAAAAGCTTCTAAACTTAAGCACACAACATACATTAGCGAATCACTTAGAATACTTCACCTGTTTTTATTATGCGCATTAGTCTTATTAAGCCGTAAAACCTTATCATGCTCCCATTGATGCCAATGTGTATAAATAAATAGGATGACATGTTATATGTGGTTAATTTTTTGTAATGGACCTTTGGAAAAAACGTGCAGAAGTTTTATTAAGATTTTAATCGAAAATGTCTAATCAAAACACCTTATCATATATTCAAGTGCTCAAATTTAAGGTTTTTTAATTTATTTGTCATCCTGTATCCAGTATCCACGTTGGAACCCGACTAATATATTCCGCCTTTATTTATCATGCATTAAAACTTAAAGTTTATATGTGCATTTGTGAAAAGCTTATGTAATTTTAATTTTTATTAAAATAAAAACTCAAATTATGTAATTATTCTGTTGCAACTGAACATAACTGGAGTATATATGTAATACTATATTAAGAAAAAGGTGCTCAAAAAGAGAGCGTTTCCAGCCCTCATAAGCATTTGCCGCCATTGATGCATTGACATGAAAACTATCTGCAAATCCAACAAACATCATCCTCTCTGTTGAACATGTAACTTTTTAACATAGTGACAGATCAAACAACAAAACCTAAAAATACCCAAACATGTCCCTATCACTATCTTCTTACCCCACGCGCCTCGCTATCCTCACGCTCCTCTCAGCTACCACAGTCTACTTCTTCTACAAATCTCGCCGCCACCTCACCAAACGCCTCAAATCCTTAAACCCTAATCTTAAAACCCCAAAAGGCAAACTCTTCTTTATATCCCAAACCAACACTTCTAAAACTCTAGCACAAAAGCTACACACTTTGTTAAAACTCAATGGGTTTGACTTTGATCTTGTTGACCCAAAAGATTATGAACCTGAAGATTTACATAAAGAAAGTTTTGTGTTGATTATTGCTTCAACTTGGGATGATGGGAAACCACCTAAAAATGCTGGCTTTTTTGTTGATTGGTTAAATGAGAGTGCTGATGATTTTAGGGTTGGTTCTTTATTGCTTAGTAAGTGTAAATTTGCAATCTTTGGTGTTGGGAGTGGATCTTATGGCGAAACGTTTAATGCCGTGGCGCGTGATTTTTCGAGGAAGTTGAGGAAACTTGGTGGGGTTGAGGTTTTAGGTTTGTGTGAAGGTGATGTTGATGAGGGTAATTTGGATGAAGTGTTTGGTAAGTGGAGTAAAAGGGTTGTTGGAGTTTTGAGTAATTTGGGTGAAAATGGAGGGTATATTGGGAATGGGGTTGTTGGTGATGATGGTAGTGAAGATGAAGTAGCAAGCGAGGGAGATGATGATGATGACGATGAGTTTGAGGAAAATGAGAAGGAGTCGGGGATTGTTGATCTTGAGGATATTGCGGGTAAAGGGCCTTCGAGAAAGAAAGGAGGAGTTGGAGATAATAAGTTAGTTAATGGGAAGTCGAATGGTGGAGTTGTGAACGGAGAGAAGAAAGCAATGGTAACGCCGGTTATTAGGGCGAGTTTGGAGAAACAGGTATTGTGGTTGAATAACTAACTTCTGTTTGTTGTCGAATTAGTTAGTTGGATTTATGTTAAGGTAGTTTATTTGGTGATGAAATTGCAGGGATATAAAATAATTGGTTCGCATAGCGGTGTGAAACTTTGTAGATGGACAAAATCACAACTTAGAGGGCGTGGTGGTTGCTATAAGCACTCATTTTATGGCATTGAGTCTCACAGGTGATTGTTTAATTTTTTATTTTTTTTCCCGGTATAGGTGATCGTTATAGTTTTACATTTTTACTATTGCAGTCTGTCTATGAGTTATGTGTTTGTTTTGATCCTTGGTTGACATGATTGCATTTGAGTTTCCAAAAATATCCCCTCTGTGTTCAAGTTCCAGCTTTATTGTAAAGCTTTTTAGAGTGCTAGAATTCTTAGAGTTGATGAAGTATGCAGTGAATAATAAAATAGTCTGCAATTATATTTGCATTTGCATATCCCAGAAAAGGGTGTTTTAGAGGCATTTGATAAGGAGTAGGAGTAGGATAGCAAACTAATTTTCCATATAAAGCATGTAAGTTGCTTTCATGCATTTGGCATCAAATTATTCCACTGAGGAAAACCTTCAATTTTACACAATGAACAACCAGAAAATGAAACGGCATTTTTAATTGTCTTAAACAGGGCTGCCTAATTAAGAGATCATGGAGCTAACAAAAGAAAAGGTCCTAGACTAGGGGTGTCAAATGGGAGGGTTGGGCTAAACTTAGGTGGGTCAAAATGGGATGAATTAATAAATGGGCTGGTCAGGGCTGCTATAGGTTGGGCTAAAATAGGCTTAAAAGCGGGTCATAACCCAACCCGCCTAATTCTTACTAAGTTTTAATTTCTATATTTGTTCTTTTATAATCTTTTCAGTACCTAATACAAAAAAAAAAAAAAAAAACTTTATTATGGCTATGTATAACATATCAAACAAAAAAAAAATGTCTTTTTGAAAATATTTTGACAAGGTTTCTCATTGGTCAATTTGGGCTACATATCAACCCAATCATTAGATGGGCTAAACAAGTTGGGCTAAAAGGGGCCCAAACTTGGGATTGGGCGAGTCATGTTTTCATGTGCTAATTTTGCTACCCCTAGTCCTAGTGCGCTGATCTCTTGTGCATCATTTAGTAGGCTCCGTATTTATGACTTCCTAGCCTTGTATGCTGATTCTAAAGTTGGATTTGCATTTTTTCACTGCATAGGTGCATGGAGGCCACTCCTAGTTTAGCATGTGCCAACAAATGTGTTTTTTGTTGGAGACATCACACAAACCCTGTGGGGAAGAGCTGGACATGGAAGATGGATGACCCTATTGAGATTGTGAACACAGCTATAGATTTGCATACAAAAATGATAAAGCAGATGAAAGGCGTTCCAGGTTTGTTTTCTAGTACACATGCACCTATATGTTTTTCTGTGAAGTTGTATGGAAGTTGAGCAAAGCCACATGAGAAATAATGTGCCTAGGTGAAGTCATTTGGTGATTTTATTGAACGTGGCTCTGTTAGGTCATTTTGTTTTCTCCATTCAAGAAAATGTACCTCGGTTGAGTTGTGTTTTATTTTGATTCAAGGGCCTTCCGATTTCCAAATAAAAATGGTAAAACTGATACTGCTTATTGCTGGTTCTACTTATATATGTACTTTTTCTTTATGAAAACCAATGTCCTTCCACCTTTTTGCTTGTTTGGCCCTCCAAATACGAAATAGGCTGAAAATATCAGCCATCCAAAATTAATACCAGTATTATCAACTTTCTGTTCACAACGTCATAGTTATTGACCAAAATATCCTACTCGTGCAGGTGTTAAAGCTGAGCGTTTGTCTGAGGGTCTTTCTCCTAGGCATTGCGCCTTGTCACTGGTTGGTGAGCCTATTATGTATCCAGAAATAAATTCACTTATAGATGAGCTGCACAAGAGGCGGATTTCGACTTTTCTTGTAACTAATGCGCAGTTTCCTGACAAGATTAAGTTATTGAGACCAATCACACAGGTCTGCTAGGGCTTTATTCTTGTCTCTCTTTGTCAATCTTTTAAGTATGTCAACATACAAATTCCATTTCTAAATCTCAATTCATCTTTAAATGTACAGTTGTATGTCAGCGTAGATGCTGGTACAAAGGACAGCTTAAAAGCAATTGACAGACCACTATTTGGAGACTTCTGGGAGCGATTTCTTGTAAGTGTCATGAATATAGAAATATTTATCAGATTTAAACTAAAGAATGAAGGAATATCCAATAAGTTATGTAATCAAACTGGATTTTGTGATATAACAGTGAGTGGAAGTTTAAAATGCTTACTTTTACATCAACAACATACCCAGTGCTTAAAAAGATTTGGCTGCCACGGGAAACAAAATCGAAATTTGCCGTAGTTTCTCGGGTTTTTTCATATTTGTATGCTACAATTCTGACTGGCTTATTATTGGTTTCTGTTATTTTGATTTCGTTAGGATTCCTTGAAAGCTCTCAAGGAGAAGGAGCAAAGAACTGTCTATCGTTTGACACTTGTTAAAGGGTGGAATGCAGAAGAGGTGGATGCATATTCTAGCCTGTTCAGCATTGGAAAACCTGATTTTGTTGAAATCAAAGGTGTCACTTATTGTGGATCGTAAGTTTTTCCCTCTTGCTTTACTATTGAAAAAATGATAAAAATAGTCCCTTGTGTTTGAGGGTAGGTTCAAAATAGTCCCTTATGTATGCATTTAATGGTTTTGGACCTTTAAGTTGCCAAAATTCAACATTTTTAGTCTCCATATAATATTTACCGAACTCTGTCTAGTATTAGATTTGATAGAAACAGTAGGAAAAAATTATTTAAGTATAAACACCAAGAAAGTCCCATCAAATCCTAAAATATAAAAACGACAAAAACTACACCAGATACGGAAAAGATGGTTTTTTTTTTCAAGAAAAAAGTGCTCAAGGCTCAAAAAGCTGCACCACCAGACTCTAGAAATACAACAACATAACCAATGTAATCCCACAAGTGGGGTCTGGGGAGGGTAGAGTGTACGCAGACCTTAGCCCTACCTTGGGAGGTAGAGAGGTTGTTTCCGATACCCTCGGCTCAAGGAAAAGCATTTCAAAAGTAGAGAGGTTGTTTTCGATAGACCGTCGGCTCAAGGAAAAGCATTTTAAAGCAAGTCGGAAAAGAAATAACGGAAGTGAAGAAGCCATAGAAATTTTTTACAGAACACCAGACTCTAGAAATAAATTAAAAATGGCAGAAACGACAAAAATTGTACCTCTAAATGTGAGCTCCCGCTAGTTTCCCTTTTTTTTGTTTTTCTTAGTTTTTGTTGATGAGGAAAGAGTTCGATGAATATTTGTCGGAGACTAAAAGTGTTAATTTTGGCAAATTTAAAGGACCAAAAATCCAAAACCCTTAAGTACATACTTAAGGGACTATTTTGAACTTACCCTCATACATAAGGGGGGCATTTTGTCATTCTCCTTTACATTTTTTCTTTTCTCCCCTCTTCTGCTCGGTTGATTTGATTTCAAAACTCAGTGCATGAGAATTAAGTAATAAGGAGTTGTTTTACACAGGTCGGCTACATCAAAGTTGACAATGGAGAATGTCCCTTGGCATGCTGATGTGAGGGAATTCTCTGAGGCCTTAGCTAAAAAGAGCAATGGAGAGTATGAAGTTGCTTGTGAGCACGTGCATTCTTGCTGTGTTATTCTGGCTAAAGTCGATAAGTTTAAAATTGATGGTCAATGGTTCACGTGGATTGACTACGAGAAGTTCCATGACCTGGTTCGTTACGTCTCTTGTTCAAATGTTATAGCCTGTTTGGCCAAGCTTCCAAGATTTGCTTATTTTGAAAAGTGCTTTTCGGAAAAACACTTTTGGAGAGTAGCAATATGTGTTTGGCTAATCAATTTGAAACACACTTTTTTGCTAATATCATAACAGTGCTTGAGCTTGGCCAAATGTTCTAAAAGGGCTTCGGGAGAAAAGCTACTTTTTTTAGCTTCTGCTACTATTAAAAGCACTTACTTTTTCCCTAAAAGTTCGGCCAAACAACTCGACTTTCTAAAATAAGCACTTTTGGCTTCCTAGAAGCTTGCCAAACAGGCTATTAGTACATAGTTCCCATTTCCGTTATTGTAATCAATGTTTTTTAAACCCTATGGTGCTACAGGTAGCTTCTGGAAGACCCTTCACCAGTAAGGATTACATGGCACCTACACCATCTTGGGCCGTCTATGGAGCTGATGAAGGCGGGTTTGATCCAGAGCAATTGCGTTATAAAAAAGAGCGACGCCACGGATCATCTCGTAAGGAAAATGGTTCTTAAAAGTGTGAAGCAATTTTTGTCACCACAGGATGGCCTACAGTTTTGTTTCATCGAGTTAAATTTTGGTTTCCTTCATTTTCCTGTACAAGTTGCATTTCTCCGTGAATAGGCCAGCTTGAGTAACTTTATCTTTGGGTATTTAGAAAATAACTTCCAGTGGGTTGAACTTGGAATTGATCGAATCAATCATCATAGGGATATCTTGCAGCAGACAATTGATGGAACCAATATAGTTGCAGAAGTTAAATTGTGGCAGACTTTTCTCTCAGCTGCTATACTCCATTACTCTGTATTAGTAATGTAGGACCATTACAGGATGAACACCATGTTTCGGTAAGTGTGCAACAGTCCTACAATTTTACTAAATTTACTCATCTCAACAACAAGCACAACTACTACTGTGTTTCAATTCCAAGCAAGTTGGCATCGGTTATGTGAATTGTCATTGTTCATGTATTCCAAGCAAGTTGGCATCGGTTATGTGAAATGTCATTGTTCATGTAACTCAATATACCCCAAATTTAATCATTTCAAAATGCACTAAATTTAATTGTCAAGTTCTACTCGTGCCAAGAGAAACTGAATTTATAGTTTTATAGACATCTAGGAGGGAGAATAACGTACCTTATAAATTTTCTGAATGAAAAGGGTACTCCGGGGAAAGTGAACATCAAAGTTTGTGGTGGGTTGGACAGGATCCCTCCCCCTTATTTTGAGTTCAAACATTGGATATAGAGAAACATTAGTAGGGAACGTTCTCCTTTAAAGAATTTTATATAACGTGAATCCGAATTAATTGAGATTCAATGAGAATGTCAAGTTTTTTTTTTTTTTTTTTTTTTTTACATTCTCTCAATAGCTGTCAGTGCACCTTTGGAAATGCTCCAAAGTGGGATCAATTACTTAAGTGCACATACAGAACCTTTGTCTACAAGAGTAATAATTGTATGTATTATAAATTGGAATAAAGGAAGAAATCAGTACCGATTCACAATATATAAGCTGTTTGATCAAATTTAGCGAAATATACTCTTTTTGGTTTAGTATACAAAAGCAATAATATTCTAACTAGTCTTTGCTGGAAATTGAAACGCTCTCTCATTAAAAACAATTTATGTAGAAAAACAAATCATGTAAAGAAATAAATGGGACAGCTTATTGACATCAATTGAAAATGCAAGAAAAAGTATATGAGATGCATTATAATCATAATTTTTGACATCAAAGACGGATGAAGGATTTAAAATTTATCGGTTCTATAATAACCTTAAGTTAATATTTCATATTTATGGATATTTGATGGTTTTCTTAACAAAATCTAAACAAAAGCTATTGAGTTCACGTGGAATTGTAAATTAAGTACTAACTCCACCGCAATCATCTACTTTCTCCGTTCCATTATAAGTATCACCTTAACCAAAAACACGCATATTAAGAAACTAATAATGCAATGTGAAGTTTACTAAATTACCCCTAGTTTACTAAATTACCCCTACGTAATAAAAATAAATTACTTTTTCCTCTTGATTAGAGCATGCACAAATAGTAATCCTTTTGACAATGAGAATCCAATAATATCAAGTTCGTATGTGGCTTTTCCAATCATCTTAGATGTTATTTCTAAGTTGTCAATTTGTGTCTAAGGGTAGAGTTGAGAAAAACTAATCAATTTATGTTTTGATTTGTTAAGATGACGCTTTGTTATGGGACAATTTTTTTTGTTGGTAAAAGTGACTTATTATGGGACGGAGAGAGCATTATCTAACTACCCTCCTTTTGAATGCTTAGATTCAACCAATTTTTACGTGACAATCACAAATTAAGCAATGGTTAAGTAATATTTCCTCTGTCTCATAATAAGCGTTATCTTAATCAAAAAAAATTATCCCTTAATAAGTGTCACCTTAGAAAATCAAGACATAAATTGACAAGTTTTTTCAATTCTACCCTTAGATAAAAACCTAGTCAAAGTAACATCTAAATGATGATTGAAAAAATCACATAATAACATGATATTGTTGAATTCTCATTATCAAAAAGATTATTACTTGTGCATGCTCTATTCAAGAGGAAAAAAATAATTTATTTTTATTATAGAAGAGTAATTCAATAAATTTCATATTGCATTGTGAGACCGAGGGAGTAGTAGTACAACTGTATGAGTTTATACATAAAACACATCTCTACGTTTATTTATCTATCGCAGTGTGAATAATTTTACTTAAGTCAAAAAGAAAAACTGGTTGGTCCCTTCATAAGACACAAATGATGAACTTATCACTGCAGAATGCAGAGAAGAAAAATGCCACACGTCTACCAAAACGAAAAGGACATCCCTAGCCACAAACTTTTTGACAATATATCACCTCAATTTGCTCTTTAGCAAAAGCAAATAGTTAAGGGAAAAAAAAACTCTTACAACCCTGATCAAGCAACTTCTTTTATTTCTTTTCGGGGATATTAATACAAATAACCGGTTAAATTTACTGTTTACTTTTCTTAATTGGTATACATAAATTATACACAGTTATATACGTATTAGTCCAAGTGCATGCTGCATGAATTTGTCTCCACAGTGTTGATCCAACTTAGTTGAATTGAGTTCACGCTTACACAAGAGTCATTACAGGTCATACCACAATTAAATCCAGTGTGTGAAGCTAACCAATTCCTTCCTAACTAAATGTTTCTCACAATTAAAATGGACATACTAAGCCCAAAACAAAACAGGAAAAAAAAAAAAAAAACTAACAGCGCTAGGAAACTAGGAAAGGAATAAAAACCAGTAGTAGATGAAATTAACTTGTTCATCTTTCATACTTAGTTTCAGAAATTACCTACAATAAAAAGGAGATTCTTCAAATTAATTTAGCAGCTCTTTCTTGGTTTGCTTTTTCTTCTAGCTCTACTCCTTGTAGGTTGCTCCTTTTGTGGCTGTAAATTTTTTTCCTCTTCAAATTCTTCTTGTTTTTCTTTCTTCTTTTCTCCTTGTTTATTTTCTGATTCTTCTTCAACTTCACTTGTTTTGAGTTTCTTTAATTCTGCAGAAACTTCTTCTTCATCTTTTACAATAATTTTTCTTGGTCTTCCTCTTTTCCTAGGAGTAATTTGTTGTTGTTGGGAATCTCCACTCATTGCTGATGATTCTGCTATTGCTACTGACAACTCCTTTGTCTTCTTCCCAACTTTCTTCTTTCCCATCAATCTTTTTTGACACATTAAGCTAATTTAGTCATTTAAAAAGCTTATAGTATCAGAAAAATACAATCTTGAAAATTACCCAGAAATAAAAATTTAATCTTTAATGTTTCTAGTGCTCTCTTTTGCATATATACACTTTAAAATCCAATCTTGAAAACTACCCACAAAATAAAAATCCAGTCTTTAAAGATTACCCAAGAAATAAAAATCTAATCTTTAATGTTTCTGGTGCTCACTTTTTGCATATATACCCTTAAAAATCCAATCTTGAAAACTACCCACAAAATAAAAATCCAATCTTTAAAGTTTCTGGTGCTCTCTTTTGCATATATCTATATACCCTTAAGAGTACATGATAAGAAAATCCAATCTTGAAAAATACCCAAAAAGAAAAATCAAATATTTAAGGTGTCTGCTTCTCTGTTTTGCATATATCTATAGGAAAAAAAATGAAGACACAACATATCCATAGCAAAGATGACAAAAAAGAAAAAGTAAAGTAATAAATAACTTACTTTTTTTCTGAGATGCTAGAGCCAATAATCATAAGAAATAACTCATATGTAGCTCTTTTGGTGCTATTAACCAATCCGCTCAAAAGCAAAACCTTTCATTTTTTCATACAAAACCATAGAGAGAGTCAGAGAGAGACTTGAGTTGAACAGAAAAAACAAAGTCAATTATATATGTATATGAAATATTATAAGCTACCAAGCAAATCTTCCTTTTTTTTTTTTTTTCCTTGACTTATCTATTCATTCAACTTTCTTTTTCCCCTCTTGCTGCCAACATGGAAAACAATAGTACCATTAGAAAAGAAACTATAGTATAGTATATACTATATGTACAAAACGGTGCAAATTACAATTGGCTGGACAGCTGTTTAGCAAGGTGGAAACAAAGAGGAAGAAAAAGAAGTGAGACAAATAAGGGGTACAAGGGTCAAGGAAAAGAGATTTTAAACATAGATTCTTCTAATATTTTTATAATAAAATTTACATATTTGAAATGTACATAAAAAATATTATAACTTTGCATAATTAATAATTAACAATATATAAAAAAAGTTGGAGAAAATCGTAGTCGAAGAAAGAGTTGTTTGACTTTCCAAACTGATCAACCTTAAAACTATCTTACTAACCATGGTTAGTTTGAACTTTGGTCAAAACTAAAATGGAGGCAGTGTGAGAGACTGTGGGCTACGGTTTATTTTTTTAACTTATAATACTAATATGATTAACAAAGTTTTACATTATTAATAGTTGCAAACTTGCAATGTATGTCTTATTTTCATGTTATCAATTCTACTTATTACCCGTAGTTATCAGTTATTTTGAGTATATTTTTTAAGTGATATGATCTAATGTTTTTTCTTTTTACCTTGAGAGTGTATATATGTGAAAAATAGCAAAAGGGTGCTTTGAAATGATAAAAAGTCTCTCACTTTTAATTAGAGTTTTCCGAATGGAATTTTTTTTTTTTAAATGACGCACTAAAACCCCATGATGTGCTTTTTACGACGTAAATCCAATTACAAGTACTAATCAATAATTTCAAACACATGATAAGTGCTGAGGGAGTGGGGTATTTTGTTAGTGATCTGTAGGAGTCTAAGGTCTCATTTGTTTGCACTTATTGGAGGTCTGAATCTGAATGGTTCAGACCTTAAGTCATTAAGTGCATTTGTTTGCATTAAGATCTAAGCACTTATTGGGTCTGAATAGGTTTTAATCATTAAGATCTTGAACCAAGTCTTAATATCATTAAGAGGTATTTTTGTATGGAACTTTTTTATCACTAACCTCAACCCGCCACCTCAACCCCACCCCCACCCACTCTCCACTTCAACCCCACCCATCCACCTCAACCCTACCCCACAACCACGCACCCTCCCTCCACTCCAACCCCCCACTCCCCACCACCCCCACCCCACCACTAACCCCAATCCCACCCCTACTCCTCACCACCCACCCCCACTTCCCACCACCAACCCCACCCCCACTCCCCACCAACCCCTTCATCAACCCCTACCCCACACCACCCACCCCCACTTCCCACCACCAACCCCACCCCCTCTCCCCACCAACCCCTTCATCAACCCCTACCCCCACACCACCCACCCCCACTCCCCACTACCTCCACCTCCCTACCACCAACCCCACCCCTACTACCTCCTACCCCTCACCCCAACCACCCACCACCCCTCCACCCTCACTCACCACCCACCACGACTACAAAATATCTCTACCATTACTAGTGAACATAAATATTTCATTTTTTTTATCAAATAATATTTTTTTTATTAAATTTGTATTTATTTTCTACTATTTAGTTATTTTTTAATTTGAATTGTATATTTATTATGTTTATATAAACACATTATGCACATTCAGATATTGAAAAACAAACAGTCTTAATCATTCAGTGTTTAGACCTAGAGACAATATCTTAATGATTTAGATATGCATTCAGATTCAGACGTCTTAATCTTAATGAAAACAAATGAGGCCTAAGAGTCTCAATGTCACAGTCTGACCATTTCTGACGCCTTTGGGTTATTTGGTTTTTAATCTTTTTTTTTTTTTTTTTTTTTTTTTTTTTTTTTTTGTTCTTGTGAGTTGTGAATAAAAAGATTTGAGTAAAATATGGTATCATCTATGGATAAAAAGCATAGTTCATTTGCTCCTCTGAATTTATGGCCGAGTGCACAATCACACCATAAAGAACTTGTTTTTTTTTTCTTTTTGGAACAAAAAAAAAAAAAAAAAAACTCAAATGGTTATGTTGAAGATATGTCTTTTTAAACCCCATCGTATGTATTATCTAGAGCATTTATATGGTTTTTAAAAAATTTACAAAAACTAAGTATATTTTGTCTAATCTATGGAATATCCAAATGAGACAATAAAATGAAGAGGTACTTACGGAGTTATGTTTGGACGTGCAAACATAATTTCATATTGATAGTTAAAAAGAAAAAAAATATATATATAACAATGTAAGCGTGTAATGTCTTTTGAGAATAATTATGTGGACAATATCTCACCATGTTATGAGTAGATTTTCGAATAATTTTAGCTCAATAATTGATATCAAAGCTGATGATTTAGCGAGACAAATATGAAGATTGCTAAGTGATGGCATGGGATCTAGCTTACTACATTTGCTCATATACGAGCCATTTTATAGATACTACATTGATAGCTTGGAGACGCATACACAAAAGAAGTGGGTGGGCTTTGATGGTAATAAATATTCAAATGATATGAGTGACATACAATTAATCTCCGAATTAGTCCATTAGTAATATACATATGGAACTTGGTTTAGTGTAGAAATTATTAAGTGTGGGAATAAAGTCTCGTATTGATAGCTAAAACTTAAGTATAAAATGTAGTAATGCTGTAAAGGAATAGCTAAAACTTAAGTATAAAATGTAGTAATATTGTAAAGGAAAATTTACTTACGTTAGCTAACTCTAAGAGTTATTTATGGATCATAACTACCTTTTAATTTAATTACTTTTCATATATACAATAATTTTCAATTTACCCGTCATAGTTATACCAAATACATAAAGTTATTTCACAGTATCAATTCCCCCCCCCCCCCCTCCCTCCCCCACTCTTTCTCTCTCCTCTTCTCCCTCAACCCTTAAAATCGCTGCCACCCACCGTCAGATTCAGATCTGAAATCAAGAAAGTTACGATCAACCTATTACCCGCAGCGAAAACAATGGAGGAGGAAGATCGGAGGCGTCACCGGATCTGGATTTGACGGAAATGCTGGAATCCATGATTTCTTCTCCTTGTTCATATCTCAGATCTGAGTGTATCCGTCTGGCAGGAAACTTCTTCCTCCACCACTGCTTTTCATGTCGGAAAGAGGAGCCCCCTCTTTCTCCTCCACTACCTATCATGCGGGAAAATTGTTGTATACATACAGTGTATTTTGTATTTTGTCAGAGATCTAAGGTGTATTTTGTATTTTTGCCGGAGATCTTATTGGATTTGATTGTATTCTCCATTTTTAAATACAATATATTTTGAATTTTCATCCGAAATTTTTTACTAGATTCGATTGTATTTTTTATTTTCATCGAAGATTTGACCGAATTTAAGTGTAAAATAATGTATTTATTGTGTATGTTGATTGACCGATCTATATACATATGAATTTGATTGTATGTGTTGTTTGACTGTTATATATATAGATATGTATTTGATTGACTGTGTAGTTGAATACACGCGAAATAGATAAAAATATAACTATATTTGGCTGACTGTATTTTGGAATGATATATTTAGATACACTGAAAAACATGTGAAAATACTCAAAAACTAGCTACGGACAATAATTATTAAAAAAAAAAATAGCTATAATTGATTAGAAGCCTACAAAATGAAGTAATTATTTATGTAAGTTGCCAAAAGCGTTACTGTCACATCATATTGAAAGTATAAAAACTCTTGTGGAAAGAATTTCAGCAATAATTCATTTCTGTACTGGTCTGTGCATATTCCTTGCTTGCTTCATTAGGTGGCCGTAGCATTTAGTGCCAAGTTGAGTCTCGAGAGAGGAGCTATTTTTAGTTTATGCATACACGTGAAATTTCAATGGGACAAAAAGATTTTTTCTTAATTTAAAATAGTGCCATTAAGTAAGTGGGAGAATAAAGCAAAACCAATAGCGAATAATAATTAGAGCTAAAGACATGAATCATGATTACAATTTTATTTTATTTTGTTTTTGTTTTCGACTTTGCAAATTCGTGGTTGAGTTTTTGGTCCGAAAGTATTTGTGTAAAAAAAATTTTTTTGGAAAAAATTGCTACTCCTATATAACTTTCTTAAAAAAATTTGTGGTCTCGGTTATTCAAATCCGCATAAGCTAGTTTTTAGAGTTTTTGAAGAAAATTTGAAAATATTTTTTTACAGCAACTCTCAAACAAACACTTCAAATAAAATCAACACAATGAGTTTGCAAACTCTAAAAACTACTAGCAATATACTCATCATATCTATGTTACTAAAGTTTTATCAGTTTGTAGCAGAGGCGGATTCAGGATTTGAACTCTATGGGTTCAAAACTTAACATTTTTAGCATTGAACTCATTATATTTTTAAAGTTAGGAGTTCATATATATTATTTATTACAATTTTAATAAACTTTTACATATAAATTTATGCTCAGTGTCGAAAGTTAGGGGTTCAATTAAACCCCTACATACTATGCTACAGACGCCTCTGGTTTGTAGCAGTTTAATTTTACGAAATTTGTCAATCTAAAATTTTAAAACGTTAGTGCTCCATTCCAAAAGAGGTTACGGTAATCAGAGTATGAAGATTCAACATAGGCATCTGTGATTGTTTTTTTTTATTTTTTTTAATGTATTTATTATACTATAGGCAGGTTTTTACAATTAAACTATTACTCCAATATCTTTAGTCAAAGAAAATGGTTATTTGAAGTTTTGGCCCCGCAGAAGATTTGAGTGATGGGATAGGCAATGCAAATGACCAATGAATATTTCATCCTTGGATTTTGGATTAGCTAAACAATAAAATAATGTAAGAAAAAAGACTTCAGAAAGTCCACGACGGTCAAAATTGGAGTCACGCATTTCGTTCGAAATCACCCTCCACAAGATATTTTCATATCCATATCAATTAACAAAGGAAAAAAAAAAAAAAAAGAGGACAACAAGTATTTCCATGTCTCACGTAGAAATTAGTCCATCTGTTATCATTAAAATTTGTGGTGGAGTAGTAAATACTCCTTCAATTTATGTTAAAATACAAGAGAGTATAGTAGGACTTCTCAATACGAATCCAAACTTGTGGTGGAGTAGTAAATACTCCTTCAATTTGGTTAGCGTTTTTGATGAAAATCATATATACATATATTCCTATCATTTGTTTATTTCCTTACAAAGAAGCAAACGGTGTACATTTTGTTCCTTTTCCTTTTGATCGTCAGTTAATCGGTTAAAAGATAATTTGCACGGACAAGGCTCATATAACTTGTAAATTTCTTTTATTCACCATACGTAATGAAGAATCATATTTACGAAACTTAAAGTAAAACTTATTAGCCATCAAATTTTGACTAAATATGAGAGCATCTAAGGAAAATAGTGGGTGAGTGCCTATTAACTCAAACGTCAACAAGGGTTGTGCTAGAGTGATAAGTACTTGTTATTCTTTAATCCGAGGTATTGGGTTTGAGTCCCCCTGAATACGGAGTTGTCTTTGTTAGGAAGCGCTTTGCCCCCCATTGTGGGACTTCTCGACCTGAATTCGAATTTAATAGGGCCCCAATATCCCTATATTTTAGCCCACTGTGGAAAACAGATTTGGAAGATGATCTATTTAGTCCATCAGCCAGGAGCCCACTCTGCAAAGAAAAAGGTTGGGCTTTGTTGTCCAACTTTCGAGCTAATGTCCAATAAACTGATCCAATAGTTGACTCTGCATATTGTCCATAGAAATTGCACCCAGTAACCTATTTATACTCTCTTTATCAAGTATTTAACTTATGGCTACTATTGACAAATTTCAGGCCTACGCCAATGCTTCTTTTTTGCTAAATATTAAAAACCACGCATGCATCGCAGTTTTGTATGTTTTTTGTTTAGTGGCAAGACCAATTGGCTTTGGTTCTAACAATAATTGAAATCATCTTCAGTCATGGTTCAAACTTAGGAAGGTCAACTTTGAAATAGAAAAATTCAAGAGATTATATGGACCGAGTTAACATTGCGTCTATGATCACATTTTATGTCTTTCATATTGACGATCAAAGTTTAATTTGACAAAGCGACAAGCAAAGTTTGTAAGTTATGGAAAATAGAAAAATGCCAAACCTACAAATCATTGTTGAGTGATAAAAGCTTAAACTATAATAATTATATATGTTGTATATATATTGATTAATTTCTTTTTTCGGTTGGTACAAACAAAAATGCCGTAAAATGTATTCATTTATTGTAAACGCTGAACATATAAAAGTTAAATGTCACCGCGAATTGTAGTAACATCCAAGAAAGCAAAATTTGTGTGGATGGTATCCGAGTTACATTCATTGCATCCAAGAGCATTTGTACAAAAAATTCACAACTCTGATAAGATAAATTCATAAACTCCACGTCTTCCACAAATATGTTGAGAACCACATTTTTTCCTCTACGTTGAAATTAATGCTTTGACTTTACAAACAAGCACCTATGTTACAATAGCTGATGGTGGTGTTTAACTAACAATGGAGTAACAAAATTCTAAATAGACGAAAGTTAGTCTCTTGGTTAAGGATAATAAAAGTTATTAACGCAACGTAAATACCGGCCATGTTTATTTATTTTTTTCATCCAAAGTGCCACTAAAGTAGTGGCTTATTTATTAGAACAAACCAACAGAATAGTTTTACAAATGGGGAGGGAAAAAAGGAACTAGAAAGTTTGCTGATCAAAAGACCAACATAAGAAGAAAACAGAAAAAGCAGTTAACCTGGTCAACTGATCAAAATAACAGGAAGTAAAAAAACAGACATGGAAGCGTTAGCAGAAAATTGCGTAGTAGACTTGATACCTTGGGTTGATGCCATGTTTGAACACCTCAAAGCTCTCACCAGGTGCAATGGAATCAAAACCAAACGAATACTCTTCAAGCTATCAAGACTGTTCTACACTGTTTCAACTTCAGCTTTTGATATTTGAGCAGTAGAGAAAATGAATCAGTAGACTGGTTCACTGCATTGCCAACTTGTACATCAACAGTTCCAACGTAATGGAATGAACATCACAGATGTTAATACCACCATTCAGGTCAGTTCTGTAGATAGTACAAATTGCCCCAACAATGAACACTAAGCTAAATTGACTCCACTACATCACTGCTATAACCTGCAAGCAACACTAGCTGGCATTCTTTCTTGTTATAGACATTGTTCTGACTCTAGGAGTATGATATTTATCCAGGTTAAGTAATCTTTTCCCGGTAGATGGAATATCTTGAAAAGTATTAAACTGAAAAGTACCTGCAACATCAAAAACTAAGTTAGTAAAAAAGTCTGCCAGTGTGTTCCCTTCTCTGAGCACATGTGTAATTTGCACTTCCACTCCTTGTCGCATCCTATTGATTGCTTTGATCTCCATTGCCACACTCCAAGGCACCTCCCAACCACCATCCAACATATTCTTCATTGTCAATGAATCAGTCTCCAAAATTATTGGTGTTAACTACCTGCTGATGCAAAACTCTAGACCCTCTTTAATGGCCACAGCCTCAGCAACTATATTTGTAGAATCAGGTAATCTTCTCCCTTAACACATATCAAATCTCCTTCATGGTTTCTGACACAAAAAGCAGCTGAACTAGGACCTGGATTTCCTCTAGATGCACTATCTGTATTACATTTATACCATCCAAAATTAGGCCTGTTCCATTGAACCGGTTTCAATCCTATAGATGGCCTGCATTCTTCTAGGCACTGCACCAAATAAGGCCATGATACAGGTAGACTCTGTAACCATGGGTATCTATATTTAGTCAACATATGTAGAGTATTATCAATATCATGTAACACCCTATTATATGAGTAAGAGCCTTCATAGAGCACAGTATTCCTTCTTTTTCAAATATACCAAAGAATAACAGCAGGCACAGCCTGAAAAATAGCTTTGATCTTCTCATTTCCCTGAACCTCCCACCATTTATGAACAACTTGTTTAACTTGAATGAAAGGTCCTTGAATTCCTGCAGCATCAGTATAGTATTTCCACACCCTTGTAGCAAATATACCTGTAAGAAAAAGATGATCCATTGATTCTAGCTGTGGAGAGGGGCAACATAGACATCTAGAGACCACAGAAGTGCCAGTTTTAGCTAGAACTTCATCAATAGGCAGTTTTGCTTTCCATAATCTCCATAAGAAAAAGGATATCTTAAAAGGTAGTCCTTTCACCCATATATTTCTAAACTGATATGCAGCATTTCGTCTATTTCTCAACAATTCCCATGCACTACTTACTGAAAATTTTCCAAAAGTTGTCATCAACCACCATGGATGATCACATTCATCAGTGATTGTATAATTGGAGAAGTATTGTTTTACATGTTCCACTACATAACCAGGTATCATAGATTGCATCAAGTTAATATTCCATCCTCCTCTTTCTAATATGTTTTTTACTTCAGCATCAGGATTATTGATGTGAACACCATCTTGCATGTGCAGTGGCCCTAACCTACTCCAATTATCATACCACAAACTTGCTGCTCCATTTCTAGGTTCCCACCACATCTATTTCTCAATCACTTCTCTATTCTCCAACATCATCTTCCAGAGTTGGGAACCTCCTTTCCCTTGAACCAATGAGGGAATATGTTTTTTACAGTATTTGTTCCACATGAAGTTGACCCACAGAGATTTACCTGTCCTAAATTTCCACCATAATTTAGCAAACATGGCTTTTGAAACATCAAAAATAGACCTGAAGCCCAAACCACCTTCATCCTTTGGTAAGCAAACATTAGGCCAGGATGACCAGTGTCTACTTTTACCTTCTTCCTTATTGCTCCAGAAGAACTTTGCAAACATGTTATGAATCTCAAGAATGACACATTTGGGAGGAACAATTACAGACAACAAATGTATAGGGATGCTCTGAAGAACACTAGCTATTAACACTGCTTTCCCACCATATGATAGTATTCTACCCTTCCAAGCTTGTAGTCTATCTTTCACTTTTTTGATAACATCAGCATAATACAACCTTCTCTTCCTAGCATGAGTAATTGGACAACCTAGGTATATAAAAGGGAATTGTCCTCTAGTCATGCCTGTGCACTGTTGTACTTGATCCACCAAAGCATCTGACACATTTCTATGCATATAAAATGCACTCTTCTGTTTATTGATCTTTTGGCCAGATTGATTCTCATATTCATGAAAAGTCTGCATTATCATATCCAGAGATGTTTTATCTGCAGAAACAAACATGATGGTATCATCTGCAAAAGCAAGATGATTCAAATTTGTACTCCATTTTGGCATCCCAAAGCCTTTGTACAGGTCATTATCAAACAAAGCATTTAAGACTCTTGTTAACACCTCTGCTGATAATATAAAGAGAGTTGGAGAAAGTGGATCTCCTTGCTTCACACCCCTGGTAGAATGAAAAAAACCATGAGCCTGCCCATTAATTAAAATAGAATACCAGTTGTTAGCCAATAAACTCCACACCATATCCAAAAAACCATTGGCAAATCCCATTTTCACCAAGACTCTTGTAAGAAATAGCCATGATACTCTATCATAGGATTTTGTCATGTCAAGTTTGATGATAACATTTGCTGGCTTGCCCCTTTTTCTTATATCAGTAACTATCTCCTGTGTCAATAGTACATTCTCTATGATGTTCCTCCCCTTAACAAAACCAAATTGATTAGCAGATATAAGAGAAGGCAGGACTTTCTCCAATCTATCATGCACTACCATTGACAACACCTTGTTAATGAAATTACTCAAACTTATGGGCCTCATGTCAGAAAAAGTGATCATTTCATTCTTCTTTGGTAGCAAGATTAGATTAGTGTGAGTTATTGATTTTGGTAGTGTATGACCAGAAAAGAAAGCCTGTGTAATATTCAGCACATCAGAACCCACTATCTCCCAACATGTTTGAAAGAAACATCCAGTGAATCCATCAGGACCACTAGCACTATCACCATTCAACTCAAACACTGCCTTCTTAACCTCTTCAAGATTGGGAAATATACAAAGGGCAGAATTGTCTTCTGCAGAAATCAACTCAGGAATATGTTGAAGCAAAGAGAACTCAGTGTTATCACCTTCTTGAGTAAATTGGTTCTGGAAAAACCTGATAGCTTCATTGGCAATTGTTTCCTCCTCCTCAAAAACATGTCCTTGCTCATTTTGATTTTTTTAAGATGTAATCTCCTTCTTCTTCCATCTACCAGATTATGAAAAAATCTAGTATTTCTTTCCCCCTCCTCAAACCAATTATAACCAGCTTTCTGTCTCCAGAATTCTTCTTCAAAGTGTAAGTATCTCTTGAATTCAGCCTGAGCCTTATGAAGTACCATTCTATTCAAATCAGTTGGAGCATCTTCAAACAGTTGTTCTTTGATCTTCACTATGTCCTCTCTAATTGTCAACTGCTTAAATATATCTCCAAAAGTCTCCTTACACCATTGCTTCAATGCCAATTTCACATTCTTCAATTTCTGCTTAAAATCAATATAAGGATTTCCAATGGCCTCAGATATCCAGTGTTGTTGTACCACATCCTTGAACGTTTCATTTTCTACCCAAAATTTCAAGAACCTGAAAGGCCTGGAAATGCGTTGAACCTGCTCACCACAAGTAATCAAAAGTGGTGCATGGTTTGATCCTGTTCTTGAAAGATGTTCAACCTCCAAATTACCAAACCAATTTTGCAATTCTTGATTCACTAGAAGCCTGTCTAATCTTTCAAAAATACAATCATCACCAACCCTTCCATTCCACCAGGTAAAAGGACTACCTCTATAACCAACTTCGAATAATTCACAAGCTTCAATGCAACAAGCAAAATCTTCATAGTCTGGTTGAAAGACAGGCAGTCCTCCAATTTTCTCCTCTTCATTCAAAACCACATTGAAATCCCCCCCCCCCCCCAATGAGCCAAGGGAAATTCATGTTGTTTGCTAATTGGTAAACATCATCCCACAATTCTAATCTCTCATGTGCATCACACTTAGTATAAACTAGAGCAACTATCATGAATCTATCCTTCTCCAATAAGTGTAGCTTAAGAGTGACTTGTTGTGCAGTATCCATTAACACCTCCACATCTACAACATCATTTGTAAAATACCATATCTTACCATTACAATTTGCAGCAGCCAGTGGCATATTCAATCTCCTTCTGTACTTATGTATATGCCTAGCATTTTGAAAAGGCTCCAGTAATGCAATGAACATAAACTTGTGGTGTCTGTGTAACATTTGCAGCCTATGAAAAGCTTTTTGAGTCTTCACTGATCTTATATTCCAGATAAAGGATTTGATCATCATTTAACTGAATTTTAGATACAACTCTCCTTGTGGTCACCCTGGTGGACTGACTTATTTCACTTGTACCTTGTTTTTCCCCTTTTCTTGTAGCTTTACTGGTAGATTTAGGGGTTATCTTTGCTTGTGTTGCAACATTATCAACAGACTGATTACTGCTTTCTTCCCCTGCCTTCTCTTTTGAGCTACTTTTTTATTCCATTTCCTGATTATTACTTTCCTTTATCTCTGGAATACAATGGGAAACTATCTCATGTAACACTTTGTTTGGAGACTTTTTCCTTACAGGTTTCACAGGACTCTCCACCTGATTATCCCCGAAAATTGAAATACTCTCCATGTAATTTTTATTCTCCTTCTCTGACCCTACATGCTGAACTTGTGCACGTATATCCTGCTTCTCTATTGTTGAATCCTTCTGAACCTGAGACTGTTCTGCGCCATTTTCATTTACATGAGTCGGCTGTACCTCTACAATATCTTCTTGTATTTTCACAAGTTGATTGGCAAACTCTTCTTCTTCTTCTTCTTCTTCTTCTTCTTCTTCTTCTTGATTTACCACCTCTTGGTGATTAGAAAAAACAACATTTGTCTCAATAATTCCATTCTCTATATTTTCTCCATGAGTTTGACCTGTCCCCTCTACATCACACACTTTTCTGGAACTACCCACACTATCTGCAACTTCCTCCCTTGAACATGTATTATAACTTTTCCCACCTGCATCATTGTGTGTTTCTTCTTGTGACAAATGTTGCTGATTACCCTTGATAGCACTTGAAGCATCTTCATTTTGTCCCATCAAAATCTCATTATCAGAAAGATTTAGTCCTTTCTCCTTGCCTTCCCCCTGTTGAGATTCTAATGTTTCTTCTGAGTTGATTGTCTGCTCCACCTCTACAATCTTGCTAGTGTTTGCTTTAATATCTTGCTTCTTGATCATATGAGCCTCCACCCTTGTATTTGATTCCTTCTCTACCTCTGTAATCTGATCAGTATTTCCTTTTTTCTCTTGGATATTGTCTTCACTGCTTAGAGCCTCAAACTTGTTCTGCACAACAATCTGACTTTGTTCTTGTTTATTTTGTGTTGTTTATTTATCAACCCCTCCACTTTGTTGTGTAGCATTATTGCATAATCTATTATCCTTGACTGCCTTGTAATTTCCCGGGTTACCAACAAACCTCCCACTTGAAAGCATTCTTGCTGAATTATGATAATTCCTGTATCTATTGTTGTCCCTCATATTTTGCTCCTGAGTTTTCACAACCTCATCTAACTGTTGTTGTTGCCGTTGGTACTTGCCATAAGCCTGCGATATTTCTTTCTCCTTATTCTCAATTTGCGCCTTGTTGTCCACCTTGTTAGATTCCAATGTAATAGGAATATCCTGTCGCCTATCATCTTTGACTGAAGTTAACTGTGGATTCAAAACTCTACATTCCATTTCATTATGCCCTTGTAGCCTACATTCTTCACAATACTTTGGTAAATAATCATACCTAATCTTCACTGGAATAGTTCTCATCGTTTTTGTTTTCTCATCTAAGATATCCATCCATACGGTATTTGGTAAATCCGATAATAAGTCCAGCAATACCTTAACCTTCGCACAACTAGGTCTGGTTTTATTGATTGTTGCCATATCCAACTGCACTGGAGTACCCACTGCAGATGCTAATGAAAATAAGGATTCTTTAACATAAAAGGTAGGGAGTAGGTCAGAGTAAGAAATCCAGGCCATGACTTTGGATGTTTCTTCATCAATCTTAAAACGAGAGTCGTAAATTAATGGCCTCATTTGATACGAATAACCATCCTTATCCATGATGTAGTACACTCCACGAAAGGTTAAGTTAATGAGATCCTCAAATAGTGATAATCTAATTAAAACATGTCGATGCCGGAAAAGGCCAACTGTGCAATTACCTTTAATCCCACATTGAGTAGGGATTGCCTTCCTAAGATAATCCAATTCTGGCCATCCATATGAAAACTTGCCTACCACAGCATATTGCAAATTTTCCAATATATTCATACGTTTAACTTCTGCTTCCGTCCATGACACTCTCGATTCACCATTGATCACAGTGATCTTTTTCACCGGAATTGCTTCTATGTTCATAGTTTGCATGGTTGATGAAGGTTTGAGTATATTTGCATAGTTCAAGGATGAAGTGGCATGATTGGGTGCTGACGGAACATTATGGTCCGAAGAAAGGTTCAATAAAGGGAAATCCTCCTCTTGGATAACAGCAGAAGGCAGGCCAACCACCGGAGGAGGCTGGCCGCCGACCATATTGGCCATGAAAGATAGGGTTGTGTGATAGGTTACTTTGATCGCATGCAAAATTTTCAGAGCACTCCACCAGCAATTGGATTCACTTATTTTATGACAAAACCAAAGTAGTAAAAGAGTTGTCAGTTGTCTCGGGTTGGCATACTATCAAACAGCTTAGGTGCATCAGAGTTCATAATGCCTTAAATGTTTGTAGAATAAAACAACAATCCCTGAATAGTCAAAAGAAACCCAATCACTTCTGTTTCCATTCTCTTCAGCTCATCTTCAAATTTCCAAAATTCCACTGTTGGGATTAAGATCTATTATTGAGGTTTCCTAGCGAGGCTCTTTAAGATGAGCTATGATATACTCTGTGTTATTTTTCTAATTCCTAGATGATTCACCAACTGAGCGAGTTTCGCTCCTGTGAGGTAAATACCATCTGACTTCTTTCCTCAAGATTTAATGCGTCGTGTCAATGACTATTGGCCAATTTGGGGCGTTTTTCATACCGGCCATGTTTAATTATATGAGCAATTGGATAAAACTATGGGCTTAAAGGAAAATTTACCAGTTCCTTATAAGGCGCAGTATAGTTATTATTTTATGTTAATATATATATTTCTAACTCATTTATTACTTAATTACAATAAATTAATATAATTTAATACACATACAAACGATTCGGGTAATCATGCAAGTTTTCTTGACAAATACTGGAATAATTCGCTTAGACCACATTTCACTTACTAGTTATGCTGGAATTATAATTGAAGGATAATTTTATGCGATAGCTAATATTGAAGACAGTTATTGCAGTTGGGACACTTCTTTTCTCTCTCAAAGTCAATTTTCTCGCTAGTTAATCAAATTCGTGGAACCACTAATAATCACGAATTAATATGCTATGATGAATACATACTCGGACTCTATACACACCATATGTACGTCACACGATTTCGTCCGATGCATTGGACCAATAATTACCTATGATTTCTGTGGCACACTAATGCCACAAAGCCTTTGATGGCCTTATTGGAGCATACTTCGGTGGAGTCGTCAATTGGTGAAGTCGTAACAAGCTATTTATGTAGTGATTAACAAAAAAAAATTATGCAGTGATTAATAATGAATGAATTGCCATACATGAAATACTTATTTTAAGAATATATATTTTTTAGTTTAAATTTCAATTTTGATAATATGCATGTTCTTATTTCGCATTTATTTCGTATAAAATAATACATAAAATCACATAACACTTAATACATGTAGCATTTAATATCGCCAACCAAATGCTACATTAGTTAGTAATAGTTGGTTTTTCTTGTGTAATCAATCAAATACCATATTATCTTATATGAAAATTCATAGTCACAACCAAACGATCCCTTATTTTCAGGTGTGGCCTTTGGGTAAAGCCGTTGAAGCTTGGGCTTTAGGCCCTCAACTTTTGGAGGCCCCACTTTACACCACAACAATTCTATAAGGTTTTGTTTTTTTCCAAAAAAAAAAAAAAAGTACTACAAATTTTTACTAAAAAAGGAGTGTATTTTTGGTACTTTAATTTGACATAATGGGGCCTTAAAATTAACTGTAAAACAAAGAATTTATGAAGTGAATTGAAAAAGTAATTATTAATTTTTCTTTTTACTTTTCAATGAGAGTAAGACTTTTCATTTTCTTTTATGGACTATGCAAAACTCACTCATTTTCCTAAACATCAACTTATAGCTTGTTTAGCCAAGCTTCTAGAATCAGCTTATTTTGAAAAAAGTATTTTTTTAAAAAGTGCTTTTTAAAAAATATTTTTTGTGAAAATTTGTTTGTGTTTGGCCAATTAAATTTAAAAAGCACTTTTCAGCAGCAATTAACGTTTAGCCCAACTTTTAAAAAGTGCTTTTAAGTGTATTTTTCTCAAAAGTGCATTTCAAAAAAGTGCTTTTGGGGAAAAACTATTTTTTTTAGCTTTTGAAAAACTGTTTCTGTCACTCCCCAAAAGTACTTATTTTCTCTCAAAAGCTTGGCCAAACACCTCACTTTTTTTAAAAAATAAGTACTTTTGGAGAAAAATAAGCTAGGCCGAACAGGCTATTAAACTTCCTCTCTTTTTATATTTTCTTTGTTCTTCAAAAATTTTCTCTTTAGCAATATTATTATTGAAACAAGCAAGAGAAAAAGTGTGGCAAAAGAAATTATTGATACGTATTTTCTTGAATATCAAGCATTATTGAAAGTTTATAAAGCAATAAGTTCTTATTTTGAGATCAAGTTACTTGAATCAGGTTCTGTTTCTTCATTTTCTTTAGTATTGTTTTTTCAACAAAAGTTTATTATGCTTGATATTTCTATTACATAGGCATATATTGTTCTTTTATTATTATTAAAATTTAACTATTTCAACTAGAAAATACTTTAATCGATATACTCAATCAAATAAGAAGATTTGATTCTTTTTCAAATGCCGATATTGCCTATAAAATAATGGTAACAGTTCATGTAACAGTCGCCGCAGCGGAAAGAAGTTTTTCAAAACTAAAAAGATAAAATCTTACGTAAGATCAACTATGTCTCAAGAGAGATTGAATGAATTAAGTATATTATCTATTGAAAAAGAATTATTAGAAAAAATTGATTATATGACGATTATACATAGCTTTGCATCTCAAAAAGCTAAAAAAAAAAAAACACTATATATTATATAACTTTTTTCTTTAAATTAAAATATTAATGCCTCTCATCGAAGTTTCGCTTTAGGCCACCAATAGTGTTGAGTCGCCCTTGCTTATTTTCATGCTTTAATAATGTAGCAATTTACGTAGATCATCATAAAAAAAATTAAAAAAAATTACATAGATCATGGTTTTATTCGAGCTTTAAGGTTGAAAGCCCATAGTTTTGTCCAATTGCTCATATAATTAAACATGGCCGGTATTTGCGTTGCGTTAATAACTTTTATTATCCTTAACCAAGAGACTAACTTTGGTCTATTTAGAATTTTGTTTCTCCATTTTTAGTTAAACACCACCATCAACTATTGTAACATAGGTGCTTGTTTGTAAAGTCAAAGCACTTAATTTCAACGTAGAGGAAAAAATGTGGTTCTCAACATATTTGTGGAAGACGTGGAGTTTATGAATTTATCTTATCAGAGTCATGAAATTTGTGTACAAATGCTCTTGGATGCAATGAATGTAACTCGGATACTATCCACACAAATTTTGCTTTCTTGGATGTTACTACAATTCGCGGTGAAATTTGACTTTTATATGTTCAACATTTACAATAAATGAATACATTTTACGTGATTTTTATTTATAGCAATCGAAAAAAGAAATAAATCAATATACATACAACATATATAATTATTATAGTTTAAGCTTTTATCAATCAACAATGATTTGTAGGTTTGGCATTTTTCTACTTTCCATAACTTACACACTTTGCTTCTCGCTTTGTCAAATTAAACTTTCATCGTCAATATGAAAGACATAAAATGTGATCACAGACGCAATGTTAACTCGGTCCATATAATCTCTTGAATTTTTCTATTTCAAAGTTGACCTTCCCAAGTTTGAACCATGACTGAAGATGATTCCAATTATTGTTGAACCAAAGCCAATTGGTCTTGCCACTAAATAAAAAACATACAAAGCTGTGATGCATGCGTGGTTTTTAATAGGGAAACTTACACAAATAGCTACCTTTTAATAGCTTTTAACTAGTTATAGCTATAAGTTGAAGATTTACCATTCGTAGCTGCTTTTGGCTGTATTTCAGTTGTATCCCGCATTTTTTAAATAGTTAAATATAGTGAAATACAGCGAAATACGAAACATGTTAGAGTAAATTTAGCCTCTATTTTTGGAACATATTTTTTTAAAAAAAAATCTGAGAGAAAAAATAGGCTATAGTTTTGGAATATAATATTCTTTTCCTTTTTAAATAGTAAGTCAAATTAAATCAACCATATTTCACACAAATGACTGAAGAGTAAAATCAAGCCCTATTTATGGAATAGTTTTTTTTAAAAAAAAAAAATCATGGGATTCAATTTAAAACTTCCCATAAATCACGCATAACGGTTGTTCTTCCATAAAAGCTTACGAATCTCTCTCAACTTTTATCACAATCAAAACTTTTTGAATTCAAAGACCACTAAAGATCTAAAAACTTCCAAATACAGAAAAGTATATACTAAAATATAATGAAATATGGTTGATTGTTTAAGAAATATAAAGTTGTAGTGTGCGTATATACAATGGAATATAATGAAATATCAGAAACTGTTTCATAAATTATAAATACAAAATGCAGAAATACATTGAAATACAGCGAAATACAAAAGTCGTGAAAACAAAGTGTAGTAAAAATAGGCTCTATAATTGGAATATTCATTCCCAAAAAAAAAAAGATAAATACATTGAAATACATCGAAATAATATATTAAAATACACTGAAATATACTGAAAATTAAATATACTTTTTGTTAATACACAGAAATACACCAAAATATACTGAATTATACTGAAACATTTTATCAAACACTTGGTGGGCATGAAACTCCACAACTCTCATCAATGGTGTTCTTTTTCTTGTTCTTTTGAATTCGATACAAGCATACTTTTTTCTCCAATGTCTCAAAGCATCAATGTTATAAAGACGTACGTCTCTCGATTTATGAAACTGGTGTCTTTTTAATTGGATCCTATTTTGTAAATGGATTTTGGTAATATGCTTCCGAAGTTTTGAAGGAATTGTAGCTAGTTTATCTATTTGGTTGAATGAATCTTTCTTTTAACAAATTGCAAATGTCTTCCTGTGACATCAGGTAGCTGCAGATGTGGACATTGAAGAAGTAGCTCGTAAAACAGAGGGATATAGTGGAGACGACCTCACAGATGTTTGCCGAGATGCTTCTATGAATGACATGAGGCGAAGATAGCTTGGAAGACACGTGAGGAGATTAAGAACATGGCCAAGTTAGAGCTCTTTTTTTCGTCGACCATGGCTGCTGCTACTACTGTAGGATTCTTCTGATTTATAAGAAAAAATGAGATCTAGGGTAGGTGATGGAACAGAGAGAGAAAGAGGGGTGAGAGAGAAAATAAATTTGATAGGTGAGAGAAAATCAATTTAAAAGACTAGGAGATGGAACGGAGAGAGAAAAAGGGGTGAGGGAGAGAATAAATTTGATAGGTGAGAGAAAAATATTTGGAAAAAGAAAAGGATTGTGGGTAAGTGGGAGAGAGGTACCTTATTTTTAGAGAAATACATTGCAGTTATAAAAACAAGTTATAGATGATAATTTGATAAATAATTAAGCTACCAAAAATCTTTAAAAAAAAAGGTAGCTATTACTAATAAATAAGTCTTAGAGGTAGTTTTGGGCTGTAAATTTTTCCTTTTTAATATTTAGCGAAAAAGAATAGGCCTGAAATTTGTCAATACTAGCTATAAGTTAAATACTTTATAAAGACAGTAAATAGGTTACTGGGTGCAATTTCTATGGACAATATGCAGAGGCAACTATTGGATCAGTTTATTCATTAGCTCGAAAGTTGGACAACAAAGCCCAACCTTTTTCTTTGCCGAGTGGGCTCCTGGCTGATTTTTTCCCATTTTTTCCTCTACGTTGAAATTAAGTGCCTTGACTTTACAAACAAGCGCATATGTTCCAATAGCTGATGATGGTGTCCATTTAACTAATAATGGAGTAACAAAATTCTAAGTAGACCAAAGTTAGTCTCTTGGTTAAGGATAATAAAAATTATTAACGCAACGTAAATACCGGCCATGTTTAATTCATAAACTCCACGTCTTCCACAAATATGTTGAGAATCACATTTTTTCCTCTACATTGAAATTAAGTGCTTTGACTTTACAAACAAGCACATATGTTACAATAGCTGATGATGGTGTCCATTTAACTAACAATGGAGTAATAAAATTCTAAATAGATCAAAGTTAGTCTCTTGGTTAAGAATAATAAAAGTTATTAACACAACGTAAATACCGGCCATGTTTAATTCATAAACTCCTAATCTTCCACAAATATGTTGAGAACCACATTTTTTCTCTACGTTGAAATTAAGTGCTTTGACTTTACAAACAAGCACATATGTTACAATAGCTGATGATGGTGTCCATTTAACTAACAATGGAGTAACAAAATTCTAAATAGACCAAAGTTAGTCTCTTAGTTAAGGATAATAAAAGTTATTAACGCAACGTAAATACCGGCCATGTTTAATTCATAAACTCCACGTCTTCCACAAATATGTTGAAAATCACATTTTTTCCTCTACGTTGAAATTAAGTACTTTGACTTTACAAACAAGCACATATGTTACAATAGCTGATGATGGTGGCCATTTAACTAACAACGGAGTAACAAAATTCTAAATAGACCAAAGTTAGTCTCTTGGTTAAGGATAATAAAAGTTATTAACGCAACGTAAATACCGGCCATGTTTAATTCATAAACTCCACGTCTTCCACAAATATGTTGAGAATCACATTTTTTCCTCTACGTTGAAATTAAGTACTTTGACTTTACAAACAAGCACATATGTTACAATAGCTGATGATGGTGGCCATTTAACTAACAACGGAGTAACAAAATTCTAAATAGACCAAAGTTAGTCTCTTGGTTAAGGATAATAAAAGTTATTAACGCAACGTAAATACCGGCCATGTTTAATTATATGAGCAATTGGACAAAACTGTTGGCTTTCAACCTTAAAGCTCAGATAAAACCATGATGTAATTTTCTTTTATGATGATCTATGTAAATCACTACATTATTAAAGCATGGAAATAAGCAAGGGTGGCTCAACATTATTGGTGGCCTAAAGCGAAACTTCGAGGAGAGACATTGATATTTTTATTTAAAGAAAAAGTTATATAATATATAAGTGTTTTTTTTTTTAATTTTTTTTTTTTTTAGCTTTTTAAGATGCAAAGCTATGTTCAATCGTCTTATAATCGATTTTATCTATTTTTTTTTTCAATTGATAATATACCTAATCCATTCAATCTCTCTTGAGACATGGTTGATCTTACGTAAAATTTATCTTTTTAGTTTTGAAAACTTCTTTCCGCTGCGACAACTGTTACATGAACTGTTGCCATTATTTTATAGGCCATATAGGCATTTGAAAAAGAATCGAGTATTTTTATTTAATTGAGTATATCGATTAAAGTATTTTCTAGTTGAAATATTTAAAATTTAATAATAATAAAAGAACAATATATGCCTATGTAATAGAAATATCAAGCATAATAAACTTTTGTTGAAAAAAGAATACTATCGAAAATGAAGAAACAGAACATGATTCGAGTAACTTGATCTCAAAATAAGAACTTATTGCTTTATAAACTTTCAACAATGCTTGATATCCAAGAAAATAAATATTAATAATTTCTTTTGCCACACACTTTTGCTCTTGCTTGTTTCAAGAATAATATTGCTAAAGAGAAATTTTTTGAAGCTTAAAGGAACAAAGAAAATATAAAAAGAGAGGAAAAATCTTACTTTCATTGAAAAGGTAAAAAGAAAAATTAATGATTATTTTCAATTCACTTCATAAATTCTTTGTTTTATAGAGACTTATTTTAAACCCTCGTCATGTCAAATCAAATTACAAAAGATACACTCCTTTTTTAGTAAAAATTTTTAGCACTTTTTTTTTGAAAAAAACAAAACCTTATATAATTATTGTGGTGTAAAGTGGGACCTCCAAAAGTTTAGGGCCTAAAGCTCAAGCTTCGCTTTACCCAAAGGCCACCCCTGGAAATAAGGGATCGTTTGGTTGTGACAATTAATTTTCATATAAGATAATATGGTATTTGATTGATTACACAAGAAAAACTATTCACTAACTAATGTAGCATTTGGTTGGCGATATTAAATGCTACATGTATTAAGTGTTATGTGATTTTGTGTTATTTTATACGAAATAAATGCGAAATAAGGACATGCATATTATCAAAATTGAAATTTAAGCTAAAAACATATATTCTTAAAATAAGTATTTCATGTAGGACAATTCATTCATTATTAATCACCGCATAATTTTATTTATTTATTAATCACTACAGAAATAACTTGTTACGACTTCACCAATTGAAGACTCCACCGAAGTATGCTCCAATAAGGCCATCAAAGGCTTTGTGGCATTAGTGTGCCACAGAAATCATAGGTGATTATTGGAGCCCGAAACTTTTTTAACCAAAAAATAACTTTTGGAGTCAAACTAACCCTTTGAAAAAAAAAAAGAACCAAACTAGGCTTCACGCACAAAATCTGTGCGTGAAAGAGGGTATTTTTTTTAAGCTATCAAAATCATGTTTTTTCCATACTTTGGGCAAAGATTAGTCATGTTTCAAAATCCCGAAATATTAATATTTTATATAGAACTTAAATATATTTTTTTGCGTACAATAACGTCGGCTCATTACATCAAGTTTACCTAAACGTTTGGATCGTCGTTTTAGTGATTGTAAAGTGCCCCGAAGTAAGTTTTATTTGCTTGGAAACTTGTCATCTTTGTTCTTTGGAAATCAAACTCAAAATTAAGCTTTTTTATGTACTTTGACCGAAGATTAGTCACGTTTCAAAACACCGGAATATAAATATTTTATATAGAACTTCATATTTTTTTTAAGCGTAAAATAATGTCGGCTCATTACATCAAGTATACATATATGTTTGGATCGTCGTTTTAAGGGTTGTAAAGTGCCTCGAAATAAGTTTGAAAACTTGTTATCTTTAAGTTTTTTTTTTTGTACTTTGACCGAAGATTAGTCACGTTTCAAAACACCGGAATATAAATATTTTATATAGAACTTAATATTTTTTTTAGCGTACAATAATATCGGCTCATTACATCAAGTATACATATGCCTCTTCACTCACGTAAATAAAAAATAAGGACAAGAGCATAGGTAGAAAACTAGTTGTAAATTGTTGAAAATTTAAATGGTCATAACTTTGCGCTCGGATGTTCGATTTACGCGATTTTTTTTTGATTCATGGTATTTTTTCGAGATCTAGCCGGTCAAACGCAACAGGCGGTTTGGCCAGGCCGATTTTCCAAAAAAAGTCCATTATCCCATTCAATTTGAATTTTTTCCCAAATTGATGCACAATTTTCATTCTTGCTTGGTGAAAATCTGATGATAAAAAGTAGATTTCAAGATGAAAATCTCGTGGTAATGATGTTTTGAATGTCAATTTCGAGGTTCGAAATTCAATTTATGAAAACGAGTTAGATAGCATTAGTGAACATTATAAAAAATAAAAAGTTTCTACTTTGTAGCATTCACCAATTTGGCTTGGTGATTTAGCCTCTTTTTTTCACTTCTTTTTTATGCCAACAACATAGGATCAAACCTTGGTGGGAGCATTGAATGAGATATATTATACCTTGGTTGAACCTCTCGTATTTGATGAATTATTTTTGAATATAATATTTTTATTTCAAAACACTTAAATCAAAACCCTATAAAATATGACACTTAGATCTAAAGATGACAAGTTTCCAAGTAAACAAAACTTACATCGGGGCACTTTACAATCCCTAAAACAACGATCCAAACGTTTAGGTAAACTTGATGTAATGAGTCGACGTTATTGTACGCAAAAAAATATATTAAGTTCTATATAAAATATTGATATTTCTGGGTTTTGAAACATGACTAATCTTTACCCAAAATAAGGAAAAAACGTGATTTTGATAGCTTAAATCAAGAATAAAAAAAAAGTACGTTCTTTCACGCGCAAAACCAAACTGAAAAAGTTACAGTTTAGTCCTTTCACGCACAGATTCTGTGCGTGAAGTCTAGTTTGGTCCAAAAGTTATTTTTTGGGTTAAAAAAATTCCGGGCTCGTGATTATTGGTGCAATGCATCGGATGAAATCGTGTGACGTACATGTGGCGTGTACGGAATCCGAATATGTATTCACCATGGCATATTAATTTGTGATTATTAGTGGTTCCACGAATTTGATTAACTAGCGAGAAAATTGACTTTGAGAGAGAAAAGAAGCGTCCCAACTGCAATAACTCTCTTCAATATTAGCTATCGCATAAAATTATCTTCAATTATAATTCCAGCATAACTAGTAAGTGAGTATTTGTCAAGAAAACTTGCATGATTACCTGAATCGTTTGTACGTGTATTAAATTATATTAATTTATTATAATTAAGTAATTAACATAAAATAATAACTATACTGCGCCTTATCCGGGGTAATCTATTTAATTACTGTACAACTTTGGATTAAGCTCTGTTTATTTATTCAATTCAGTGATAAACACTAATTTATATGATAGATGTGGTTTAGGTTCAAAGTTAGTCAAAGCTGCATTTTTAAGCATAATAAAATCTTCAAACCTAAACATCACTTTCAATTAAATTAAATATGCCGGCCTCGTAATCTGGAAATAATAATAACAATTCCCCTTTTAGATAAGGTTCAAATATAAACCAATTACCATATCTGACTCATCCCCCTTGAATCACCATCAAGATATTTTCTTGCTTATAAATTTTCTTTATTTTTTTTAATGTGTATATATCTTTTACAACAACCTTAATATTAAGTGCTATGTGCATTCTTTAAATTTCTCCAAAGATCCAGAACAAAAACATTGGATCTTTTTGTAGAAATATTAAACCTTGTCTGATTTTAAGTCTATATACGCACACCAAAGAGACATACTTGCCTCTGTTTCAATTTATTTGAATCTATTTCTTTTTTAATTCGTGTCAAAATAAATAGTCTTTTTTCTAATTTAAAAATAAATTCACTTTATGAATGAGCCACACAAATTTTCAAAGCTTATTTTAAACCACAAGTTTCAAAAATCTTCCTTCTTTTTTAAATATGTGCCCAGTCAAATAGATTCATATAAATTGAAACGGAGTACATAAATGCACACCCACAGAAAAAGAAAGACAATTGGAAAAAGCTGATTTGATTGAAAGAAACACTCCAAAAAGAAGCATCAATATACTTAATTTTAGGCCACAAGATTTAGAGAAGGCAATCAAAAGGAACTTCCTCTTTGATTGGAGTTTTGAAAGTGATTTGACAGATAATTTGCAATTTGGAAGGTGAGTTTGTGGATGCAATATTTCCACTTTGTAAGTTTATTATTATGTAGAAAAGAGTTCAGCTTTTGTCTTTATTAGCCTTTTGTTTTAATCTATTTTATTTCTTGGCTATGGAAGTGTGTTGGAGGTGTTGATTGGCAGCTTCTGAGATTTGTATTTATTCTTGATAGCCTGCAATTTGTTGGCATATTTTTTTTGTTTTATCAATCTCTGAGAAATAAAAAAGTGGTAGAAAAAAGATTCAATTTTGATCACCTTTTAGACTTCTGATCTGTGGAATTACAGGTGGGGTGGTGTTTAATTTTGATTATTTTGTGTTTTCACCTTTTCTTTTACAAGATTAATGATAATTTTGTGGACAATGTTGTTTTGATGTAATTTTTAATAAAGCTTTTGTGTGAATGACCAAGTCATATGAAGCCTCTTTTTGTGAATATTTATGTTTCTTGTTAGGTGATCCCCTCCATCTTTGGTTTTTGTAGCTTTCTTGGATTAAGTTACCTTTTAATCCTTTTTGTTGGGTAGTCTTTTTCTTTTCTCCGTCCACTCTTTTGTGAGGTAGTTTAGTTTTCTTTAAATAGCCTTTTCATTATTGAATTCTGTCTTTTCTCTTCCTTGTATTAAGGCATTCTGTTCCTGGAACTCTGGTTATATTTGGTAGCTGGCAAAACCTTCATGTGCATTTATGCTTTCGGTTTCAATTCTTGTTTTATTTGGTTATCTGATTAGAAACTTGATGACGTTTTATTGCCAGCGAGATTCAGATACTCCTGAAGGGCACCGTGTTGACTAGGGATTTACGGTTCTATCGGGTTCTTATATCAGTAATGGTGAAGGATTCTAGTGAGGGATAAGCTAAGACACATGGAGAATTCTCGTGATTTTCTAAGCAATGGAAAACCAGCTGATCCTGGTCTCCAAATTATAAGGCACCCTTCTTACCAATCTTGTGGGAAATTATCGTTATCTTGGTTTGATATTAGAGTTTTCTACATCAGAATCAGCAATTTTATGGTCGATGATTCGACCCCAGAAAGTCTTACTCTTAACCATATCCCTCTAAGCCCCGATACGCTGCTTGAAGTAAACGGTAAAAGATGTTCCATGTATTCGGAAGGAGCCTCTTGCCTTCTTCGAAGAGACCGTGTTGATAAGAAAGCAGAAGAAGCTACATTTGTGAGCACCGATAGCATAAGATTGACAGGGAATGTGAACTTTGAGGTTTTGCATAAAGACGATCTTGTCCTGTCTGGGGTTTTAGAGATGTCCGACATCAACGGTTTTTCCGGGGAGTCTAAGAACTGTCTTAGGAGATGGAGCATGAATTGTGAATCAGTTATGACAGCTGGCACAGGCTTTCTAAAAACTGAATCATTGTTGCCGACAGTTGAAGTCTATGTTGCCGGTTGCTTCTGTGGGACACCGATCATCTTAACTAAGACTTTGCAGCTAAATTACAGGAAGAAGCATCATCGAAAGGGTATGTTAGACTCCATTCCGGAGCATGAAACAGCTGAACAGCATAAAGAAGTCTCGTCTGGACATGATCTGCAGGTATTATTTTTTCCTCTAACCTTGTTTCTTACTTCCTCCGTTTCAATTTGTTTGTCTTGGTTTGACTCCACACGGAGTTTAAGAAAATAAAGAATGACTTTTGAATCTTGTGGTGTTAAACTAAAGATGTGTGTAATGTACCAAAATCTTGTGGTCTTAAACATGTCATGTGAGATTTCGAAATTAAAGAGTTGCTAAATTAGAAAAGAGGCATTCTTTTTGAACAGAGACCAAAAAGGAAAGTAAGACATACAAATTGAAACAATGTTTATTGTTGTATTATCAGTTGGTGTTCTTGAATTCTCTTTGGTGGTCATTGTAATCGAAATGTTAACTATGTAAAATTGCTGATATGGCATATGCTTACAACCAAACCCTTTACTAAATCAACCAATACGTGGAATGAGTTGATTGACACTGATTGCCTTCAGTTTATTCAGTGTCTTTCTGATATTTATTTGAGAAGCCTAGAAATGCTTGTGATCCTTCTTCCTCTTATACATCTTGCTTTTTGATTCAAGCTGGATTTGAACAAAGGCGTATCTAGCCTACAAGGTAGGGGTTCAACTGAAACCCCAACTTTCCGTGCGGAGCCTAATTTTATGTGTAAAAAATTATTAAAATTGTAATAAATAGTAGATATGAACCCATCACTTTAAAAATATAATGGGTTCAATGCTAAAAATCTTAATATTGAACTCATAAAATTTAAATCCTGGACCCGCCTTTGAATTTAAAGTTATTTAGCGGTGAAAACAAGCTGGAAAAGTTGAAAGTGGGAAAAGAAACTTTTTAAGTCGACATTAGGTCATGTTATCTCTGAAAGTTTCCAAGTGGTTAGAGCTGCACAAATTACCAGCTATAGTGACTTCATAATTTCTACAATTTTCCTATACACAATTTCACTTGTGCGGATTGTCTTTCCAAAGTTCTTATATGTCTAAGCCCTGAAAGGTTTGTCTCTTTTCCCTGTTGGTGATTCATCAAGAAGTAACTGCTTTAATGGTATTTCCTTTAACGTACTGAGATTTCATGCTATATTTTACTGACAGAGTGGGGATTAATAAATGATAACATGACCCTGACAACTCCTTATGGTTACTTTACCATTGTATCTAGCTTCATAATGTTTCAAACCATGAAACATGTTTATTTGTCACAACCTACAAAAAGAATCTTATCCTAAACATGTCAGAGGGTATGGGCAGTTCATACTTTTAAGTAATTGTTAAATTGATTTCTCATTCTTTCCTATTGCATTGTCTCTATCCTTCTAGATTTTGTTTACTGATTAAAAAAAAGCTGTCCCTATCTTTCTAGAAGCTGGCGTGCATGGGGGTATAGCAACTGGATGGGCAGCCATCTTCCTCTAATTGCATTCCTTTTCAGCTCATCAAGAGTACTTAAACCATTCTGGTGTCTATTTTGAGCTAATCAGAATGATTCTTCCCTTATAATCTCCTTGAATTAGTGGGTTTTTTGTTGCTGGTCTGAATGCGTAGATATACTGAAACAAAAATTCAGACGGAATGCAACTACACCTTGACCCCAACTCCTCACTTCTTCATTTAAGCTCATCTCATATTGTGATCATACTAAATAAAATAAAAGTGAAAAATAAGTTAACAACAACAACCACCCAGTGAAATCCCACATCGTGGGGTCTGGGGAGGGTAGAGTGTACGCAAACCTTACTCCTACCAAGGTAGGACGGCTGTTTCCGAAAGACCCTCGGCTCAATAAAAACATAAAAAGAAGTCAGATAAGGTTAAAAGATTCGGATAAGAGATTCAAAGCGAAAAGCGAAAAATAAGTTAAATATATATAAATAACAACAGTTATAATAGTGATTTTAGGAGTTCTCTAACAAGTCTAAAAGTTATCCTCGACTAATAGCTATCACCTATATGGACCTTTGTCTCCCATTGTGCCCTATCTCTAGCCAAAGTCGTGTAGATCTTTCGAGACAACTTCCTGGCAATTGTCTTTCAGTTGGGACAATATTAATGTGTCAGCTGCAAAATCTAAGGCCGTCGATCTATTAGCCCATGTGTAAATATTCCCATCCACTTAATTCTGTGGGAATTCTTCACGTGCTATCTATCTTTTGCATGATGAACTTTACAAGTGCTATGATATATGAATTCTTAGTACTTATTTATTTTGAACCACAAATTAAGTTCAATAGGTTCAATTAATTAGATGAATCTGATAGCTTCTCAGACGCGTGATTACTTATGGGAACTGCACAGCTTCTGAAGTTTGTTTTGTGTTACAGGTAACAGAATACCGAAATTACAAACCAGAAAGTGAAGAAGACTACAACAACATGTACTGGAGAGGAACAGAACTTATGGATGGTGAAGACGGGGAAATGTCCTGGTTCAACGCTGGGGTCAGAGTTGGTGTGGGGATTGGCCTTGGCATTTGTGTAGGAGTTGGAGTAGGAGTTGGTTTATTAGTCCGCACAACTCGAAACTTAAGAAGGCGTCTTGTGTAATTACATAGCATAAATATAAAGGCTAACAGAGTGTATTCTACTTTAGACATTTTCGATGTTGCTAACCATTCTCTTTTTTCGTGTGTAATCCATTTTCTACTTCCTTTCCCCCCTTTGGCGCCTCCTAGTTTCTTGTTTAGCTTTCCAGTTTTGCTGCCTTTTGGTGCTGAGGAGTGAAGCAGTTGCTAAAGCTGTATGGACATGTTTAGGCAAATATCATATCATGTTATTGTCTGTTTATGTGTAAATGTCTTTTTTTTAATTTTTTTATGAGAACCTCATGGCCTGGTATTTGTGCCTTTTAAGCATTGATAAAATCAATTTTGTGCATTTCAACGGTTCATTTTCCCAACTTGATTTATATCTGAGGAGTCTTTGGATACCAAAAAAGCATTCTGTATTTTGTTCCAAACAAATTTAATCCTCTAAAAGCTTCAGTTTAGGTTTGTTTCTCAACAAAGAGCTTCTCCTATGGAGGTGTGCTCGCTGCGGGACTCGCTGGAATTTTACAATGACCCCATTGAAGCTCAATGATCAAATGATGCCTTAAACCGAAATCTCAAGCCGTTCAATCTCAAACCGAATGGATGTTGTTGGAGCTCCCTAGAAGTTAAAATTTCAAGCATGAATTTGATTTGTTTTGTACTGCCATGGGTATGACCAATGTGTTTTGAACTGTGAATGCTTTATGTTGAAATTAAGCATTACTTGAAAAGAAAAAGAAGGTTTGAGAAGGCATCTGAGTGTCATTGCCTGGTATAAGGATTGGAGTTCTGCGGGTAAGCCTTGAATCTTGATTAATGTTGGTCGGCTTTTAAATGATATTAAAAAATATTTTCTTCCTCTTCTTTTGTGCCGGTTGGATACATAAATAGCTATGGAATGTCAATTCTTTTAGGCTTCAATTTGCTAAATAAATCTGTATACTATAAATTATGTCAATTATATCTAGTGTTTTATGTATATACTAGTTTAGCGTACGCGCTTTGCGCATGACAAAACACGTACCTCATTTGACAATAAATGTTTTCAGAAAAAATTGGACTCAGCTACAAGTGTCGTCATTAATCAGTTATTAAATTGCTCGTAGCTAAATTCTTTTATTTACTGTTGGTAAGTCGATTTAATATGCTCATCTGATAATTCTTGTTGATATTTGTGTTCCTTTTCACTTAAAAATACTCATATCAATTGATTTCTTATACTCAATGATAAGCCTTGTTGAAAATATTCACTTATAATAATCAAGGCCAGACCGAACTTATATATTGCTATAATTTTTTTTTCAAAGAATTCAATTTCTTATGATTCATTACATTGTATATAAGGTAAAATATTGATAAGGTAAAATTTTCATTGCAATTTAAGTTAAATGTATGTAATAGAAGAAATCTCCTCATGTCTCATTGTCCTTACTTTTCCGTTCTTTTATATTTCTCTTCCTTGTAAGTTGTTCTTTATCAAAGACATAAAAAAATCTACTACACATGAGAAAAAAAGATAGAGGCAGGCAGAAATCATGATATCGAACAACAATTGATGCAAATTATATGTAAAAACCATAATAAGCAATTTTTATTTATTTATACAGAATATAGATTCATTACTTAATTAGGGATCCATTACCAAATAGGTATAGTTGCCGCTGGTGATTTAGTTAAATCTTAGTGGACAAATTCTTGAGTAATTTTGAGTCCTATTATAACTCTAAGTAAACTCTATGATATTACAATTTTTATTCAATATGAAGTTATTTTATTTACTTAAAGAAAGAACCAAACATTTATCTCCTTGCTGAAAAGAAGTCATGACAATAAGGGTTAAAAAAAGGACTCCTAAAGTTAAAAGGTATGGCAAGAAAACCTAAATTTAAGGATAAAATTAAATGTATCACTAAATATTAGGGAAAAGAGACACCGGGCAGTTATTAGTTTGCAAAAAATAACGGTGAGTTATTTTTTACTTTAACAAAAAATATTTACCAAAGAAAAGAGGACTCCAAAAATAACGGCAGGTTTCCAAAGCCAAAAAAGATTCGAAAATAGGTGGAATATTATAAAAATAATTAGACAATAATTTGAGGAAAATAGTAAATAACAGTTTTATCTATCATAGAGTCTTTTAACAAAAAACAAAAAATTCAATCAATATTACTAAAGCCGTTCATCATTGATCAGTAGAAATGCATGCATAAGCTCATTTCACTAAAATTTAAATTCTTTTACATATAACGACGCGTCTATGACTCAAGGATCCCGGAAGCCGAAAAGGGGGAGTGTAAGTCGAAAAACCAGACTCAGTTCTATGGGTGGCATTTGACGGCCAGAGGGACGGATCGACGGTCCGTCAAAATGCACCATCCCTAGGAACCTTGTTTTGCAAACTCTGTGGACTTTCTCAGAGTACCAACAGTACGGTCGAATTGACGGACCGTCAAGTGCAATGTCAATCCTCCCCTACAACAAACAATATAAATACGATATTTCATTCTAGAAAATAAGTTTTCACAATTCCCAAGCCTTAGCACGAAGGTTTTCTTCTCCCATCAATCCAAAACATCAAGGCAAGTCATTCCAAGCCTTTCCAAGTCAATTTTAACATGTATTCATGTAATCTAACAAGGGTTTATCATTTCTAGCTAGTTTTTTCAAGAAAACTCACCTCAAGGTTCAAAGTTCAAGCTTTTGGAATTCTATTTACAAGTTTTAGAGTGTTTACAGGTATGTAGGATTTCTATATACGTGTGGGAACATCATTGTTCTTCCACACGCCACGTTCTTCGTGATTATACGAAAGTTCACCAGAAACTAGGGTTCTAGACATGTTTATGATAACCCTAAGTTCATGTACCATGATATACCATGTTTGTAAGATTACTTCTTTATTATGTTCTTAATATTTATTATGATTATTGAGAATCTGTCTTTAATCTATGAAAATCAATACTTTGCATTCCATGGGTTCTTACATGCAAGATATGAACTACTATGCTTATTTTCATGAAAATCCTACATGTCTCCAAGTTTCGCACAAGTTATATTATATATTATCTTTATGTTGTAATACAAGCAAGAATCATGTTTACAAGCAAGTTATATAATTCATGGTCTACTAAGACAACTATATCTATGTTCATGTTTTGGGAGTTGCACAGATTATCGAGAAAGTTCAGATAGCCTGAAACTACGTATGTCAGCGCCCACCCAGTTAAGATGATACCTTCATGTTTACCCATTGTGGTTATTGGATCTATTCATGTTCATGTTCATGTCTTGTACCCCATCAAGGTACAAGATGGCTTAGCTGGTCGGGCAGAGATCGGACGCCACGTTCTTACGTGGTGGTTACATGTCGATTATACTAATGCTCTCCCACATATATCCTTACACACTTAAAATATTTTACTCATGATATATATACTATTCATGTCAGATTATACTCATGTTCATGTTTAGTTTATAGTTTCAGTTTCAGTTCTATTATTTTATGTGCCATGTTTATTTCATTCAGTTTCTTTAAATACTAGTACAATTCAAGTGTACTGACGTCCCATTTATTTGCAGATTTATAGGACGTCGGATCAACACGTTAGGGCTCAGCACGTATCAGCTTTTGGTGAGCCCCATTCTATTCGGGGTTTTAGCTTTATTTATGTTTATTTCAGTCATGTAGTTAAGGTATGCCGGGGGCCTTGTCCCGGTAAACAGTTGAGTAGTCAGATTCATGTCAGAGGTTCATAGACTGGTCAGTTATGTTATGTCAGATACGTACTCAGAGTCGTCTAGCCATTTTGGCTCATTATTATCATGTCTATTCAAACTATTTCGTGTTATGATATTATGATATTTTTAGACTAATGATTTGTGGTCCCATGCTTTACTTAAAATTATGCATATCTATAGATTATTGAGCATCAGTTCATGCCCATGTTGAGTCAGCAAGCCATGTGGTTCGCTCGGTCACATGTAATCAGGCATCGAGTGTCGTGTTACGCGCAAGCCATGATTCGGAGCGTGACAATAAATGTTTGAAGTCATTGAATGTGTCTCACTACACAATCCTTTCAGCAGCTTCAGAATAGGAAAAAGTTATTCCCAATATTTCAAAGTGCCTAGATGCAAAACTATTTTTTTTTCTTTGCTTTTCCTTTCTAGTAATTTAATTTAGTGTTAGTTTTCGTTTTACTTTCACAATAAATAAATAATTTTAGAAGTCTTTTAGACTCCTTTTATAAAATTATAAAATACTTTTTTAAGGAGGCATATACTCCTTTCCAACCCATATTTAGAACAAAGTCTTGTATTTATAGTTATTCCCCAATCCAGAAGATTAAGGTAATTTTGAAATTAAATTATTAGGACTTCCTACATAATTTAAATAAGGAAAAATTTAATAATTGATTTCAAAATCCTAAATATTAGGAAAATAGTTAAATTACTATTTTGTCTAGTGTGAATATATTTTTAAAAGGTAAAAAAGGCAAACGACATTTTACTAACGACATTTTACTAAGGCCTTCGTGAAGCAGTAGATATTGAGATGCATACATGGAATTAATTTTGATTTCAAGAGAGAATTTATGTCACTAAGAAAAAAAATTACCTCAAGGAGGACCGATATGCCGTGCATGTAACAACAATTGATTAAAAACTTATAAACAATGCAATACAACAATTAATCCACAATAGGTGGGAAATGTGATTGGGATTAGTGTTACTATGCCATGAAATTATGTAGTGATTACAAGTGCAATAGTGCATAACGGCAATTAAGCAGCCATGTTTGTGTATTGGTGTAACTTTTCTCAGAATCCTACTCTGTGTAGGACAGAGTTACACTAAAAAAAAACATAAAGCAAAACTCACCCCTCAAGGTTCTTCTTTCACAAAAATTTATGAAAGCAACACAATCATTCTTTACACTTTGTGCACCAATAATGCAAAACAAAAAGGGGCCTCTAATCAAACAACGAGCTCAATATGCTAACGACCAGTTGAAAGATTTATACAAAATTCCTAGATAATCATATCTAAATTCGAACGACAAAAGCAGAATCCTAGGTCAATTGTTGACTGAAATAAGAAAAGTTACTCTTTAAAAGTAATAAAATAGAATACTTACCTATGGCAGTATTGGATATTGGACAATATATTTAATACATCGAAATAACCAAATCGAATACTTACCTATGGCAGTATTGGATATTGGACAATATATTTAATACATATTTAGTCAACTTTAAAGTAAAGTCCAAGAAGAGTAACAAGTATTTTATGAGCTACTTCTACTTCTTTACTTAAACAACTAATGTTGTCTTGTACTTCAGAAGTTGAAGAGAAAGTATGATAAAGAAACCATCATAACAACGTCTTACCCTACAAATTACAATTTCCTTATAATAAATTATTAAAAATATGAAACATTAACCAAAAAAGGTATTGAGACGGACAAAGATAGTGAGAAAATTTTATAGCTTACTACGTTTTAGGTTGCACTTCTCGAACATACTGATTTGAGATGAACTTGAGCTACCGTAAAAAAAATTCCGACGAAAAGTCCAAGCACTATGATTTTCCATTGATACACCTCCATGCCCGTTGAAGCTTTCATCTAAAAAAAAAGGACCAAAGAATTCTTGAATTGCATATGCCTTCATATTACGGGAAAATTTCTAATCATATAGATTCAGAAGTAGTGCAAAAGAGACAAAGATTACACAAGAGGATGAATAATTGTAGCTAAAATAAAAAGGAAGAGAAAAAATGGAAGAAGTAATATCATCACTAATAACGTGTTGCATAAAATCTCCATATAAGGATATTCTTCTATTATTAATTGCATGAAAAAGGTAAGAAATTTTAGGAAAGGTCATTAAACATAAGCGAGAAAAGGTACAATTTGTTAGCTGCATTAACGTACTATATATTTGTTTATTCAATATATATATAAAATTGATTCCTATTCAAATAGATACTCTTTAAAAGTAATAAAATAGATTAAGAATAGTTTAAATAAGGAAAGATTTAACAAACATAAATCTAATTGATTTTAAAGTCTTACATATTAGAAAAGTAATTGATATATATTATTAATATTTATGTATATTAATTTGAGGAAAATAGTAAATGACTCTTTTATCTATTGTGGAGTCTTTTAATAAAGGGCAATATGTTCAATCAACATTTCTAAGGCTCTTCATGCTTTCAATATAGTATAGATAGATTACTTAATTTTTTATACTCTGACATATTGTAGCAACTATAGGAAGGCTCTCGTTAGAAGTGGGCCAAGCCGGTCGGTGCTATATTTAAGTTTATGGGCTGTAAGACCTAATAATACCTAGTTAGAGCCCGTTTGGATTGACTTATAAGTTGTTTATAAGCTGTTTTCAGTTTTTTTTGAGTGTTTAGATGGCCAGTTTAAAGTCATTTTGTGCTTAAAATAAGCTCAACAAAATAATTAGGCCCATTTGACTTAGTTTATCTAAAGCAGCTTATAAGCCAAAAAAAAAAAAAAAAAAAGTTAGACTATCCCAACTTATAAGCTGTTTGCAGCTTATAGGCATAAGCCCATCCAAACAGGCTCTTAGTTGATTTCGTTTCTTCAGTTTCCTTGCTTTTTCCCGTTCTCCGCAGAGTTATGGAGACGCATGAACGTCTCTATGCTGACATAGTATCAGAGATCTTACCATATCTTCCACCCAAGCCTCTCATGCGATTCAAGTGTGTTTGTAAAGCTTGAAATACTCTTATACAACATCCCAACTTTGTCCGTTCACACTATGCTCGTTCTCGAACCCGCCCCTTAGCCACCCGACTTTTGTTTCAACTCCAAACATATCCTAAAAAGCAGTAATATGATAGGTATATAAGTGAATCGGAAGGATTATTGTTACAACTTGATTATTTTTGCTACGATGGAGAGATGACTATTTGCTCAAATCATTGCAACGACCTTGTTATGCTCAAGTTTATTTATACAATGTCACCACTAGGGAGATAAAAGCTTTGCCACCCTCCGTGAATCTGGAAATAAAAATTAAGCAATACGAGCACCTATTTAATCCTAAGTTGCATCTAGGGTTTGATCAGGTGACTGGAAACTACAAATTGCTTCTTTTGTTTCCTCATCAAGGAGCAAAGGAAGCCAAAATTCTAACGCTAGGAGTAACCAACTCCTCTTGGAGAAAAATAGGTTTGTTAAATTATACTGATAACTCATATCAAGGAATGTATTTTCCTTAATGGGGTTATTTATTTGATTTGGTTCACTTATGTGGCCTACTTCAACTTTGGCGAAGAGAAGTTTGGGTATATTTCACCCCCACCACAAGCTAATTTCGAGAGGCCAAGTATCATGCAAACTGCCTTTTGGGGAAAATTGGCTATGTATTGCCATTATATTGCCGGTCCTGGTGGTCTCTTTTTGGGTACGATGACGCTAACAAGGTTCTTATTCCTCTTGAGATGACAAGGCCGACGTTTATTGATGTTGCGGTTGCCTTGCTTGGAGCAGAAAGAATTAATGACAAGACAAAGGAAGCACATGTTTTGGCAACAACAAGTGTAATCAGTGCCCCTGCATCTCTGCTCTCCTCCTCCTCAAGGCCTTGTTGCATAACATTTGTTAGAAGTTTTGTTGAGCATAATAACAACAACACGAGGCCTCGTACCGTATTAAGATTTGCTAGCAGTTTCGTTGAGAACATTATCTCATTAAAGTCTTTACTAGTTTGAAGATAGAACTTATGTCTAGTTTCTACTCATAGTTTTTTCAAGAAGTTAGCTGTAAACACTGCTAGCAGGTATATCGACAAATCTAATTATGGATTGTGCATTCTTATTCAATTTCAGTTTCAAACCAGTTTCTGTTTTAAATTGATATATGTTTACCCCGAAACCGGATAATCAATTGAATTTGTAAGCGGGTATAGGATATGTGCTGGGATCTTGATATATATGAGATGAAGAAAATATGTATGCAAGTGTTCTTTGATAAGACGACCAATGATAATGATGATGATTCGTTTATGAGCACACTCGTTATGAACAATATGGAATGCTTGATGGATTGAACACACTACAAATATGAACAAAACGGCCTGGGCCGGATCAGAGACTAAAGGAAAGATCGTATATATGAACTATTATATCACAAATGTTCTTTTAAAATGAAAAAAAGCCAACCCCCAAAGAGATGGGGATATGCCCTATTTATAGTGTAACATCCTCCTCTCTCATACAATTGTGAACCAATAAAATAGTAATAGCTAGGACAGATCTGCACGGATTTGGTGGGATTTGACTGACGGCGCCGCCTGACACACGTTTGGTAGGTAGTTGACCATTACAAGACACCACTGGCGCGTAGTTCCCATACACCGTCTACACGGACCAACGGCTATTCGGTCCAATGGCTTATTCGGGACAACGGTCACGAACGCTCGGATCAGCGGATTCGGCTGTTTTGATAACGGAGAAGACAAAATCGTTTAGCTCCGGTACAGACGTTTTCCCCGGAAATGACTGGATAGCATCTGGTATGTCCTCGTTCCTTTCCCATCGCCGGTTTACCTTACCACCGGTCTGGTTCATATCCGGTTTTCACCGTATACAGATAGCCCCTCACTTCTCGTTATGCCGGTCCATTGGAATAACGGGGAGTGAATAACTTTTGAAACCGGTGGTTTGGCCAGCTCGTCCTTATATCCACATTTTGGCGGAAACGGTTACGTAACGTCTCCCCTTTTGTCGGCCACGTGTCTTTCCCCGGGTGGTCCGTTTCTGTCAACCGCCTTTTGCACGTCGTTTCACGTTGCCTTTCATTAATAACGGGGCACGTGGCGCCATCTGATTGGTCGCCCTTGGTAACCGTTCCTTTCCCACGCCTATATAAGGCCCATCATCCCTTCATTCTACCATTTTCATGCTCTGCCCTTCTTCAACACCCCTTCATTTCTGCGTTTCTTTTCATTTGCACCAAACTCAACTTCCTTCACACTTGATCTGCTTATCGATTCATCGCCTCGCACTGCGTAAAAAAGGACCAACTTTGCCACTCCTTTTGTCGAATATTTCTTTGCATGAGTGTTGCTGCCTCGCACTTTGTTCCTCGAACCGCCAGTTCCTTCGTCTCTCTTAAATTCCTGTCTCGAACCCTCTTTCTTTCCTATTCCTAAGATGTCCGAATCCACATCCCCCGATGCTTCACCGGTGTCGTCCCCGGGGGCCGAGCCAGCGTCTCCGGCTAAGTTCGAGCCCACGGCTTCGGATATTATACCGACCAAATTCAATTTCAACAAAGACCTTGAGGTCGATAAGCCTTCCTCCGTTTCGGACAGGGGATACGACGTGAGGCGATATCCCTCATCTGTTACCGAGAAGAGGCTCGATGTAGTTCGGGCTAACTGTGGGTGGGACACCCACTCGGTAAGGGTCTTCGCGCCTGGGCCGGATGAATCTATCACCGACTACCGAGAGGGACTTTTGGACGTATACACTTACCCCTTCACCCTCAAAGTTGATCCTCCGATTGATCAGGTCATTCTCGATATGTGTCGGACCTATGGCGTTGCTCTGGCACAGATCGGCCCGATCGTTTGGAGAGTTGTCGCGTGTCTCCGGTTACTGGCCAACAACGCCGGGAAGGAATTCTCTTTGGCCCACCTGATACGTCTGTACTCCCCGAGGATCTTCCGGGGCGGCGTAGTGAAACTTGTCAAGCGCAGCCGGAATCCGTTCTTCTCGAAGATGGATGAAGACCGGGACAGGGGCTGGTTAGAACGATATGTCCGGGTGAAAACTGAGGACATCATTCCAGCCGATCACCTGCCTTTCCCGGAGAAGTGGAGTGACAAGCGTAAGTCCGAAGTTTCGAATAATTGCCTTAGCCTTGTTGCGTCGAATTTTGATTTTGCTTTCTAACTGTTTCTTTCTCACCTTGGTCAGCCAATGGATATGTTCCCCCGGTCATTCGGAGTCTTAGTGAATGGATCACGGCACTTCTCAATCAATATGACCATGACAACCGAAATAGGGCCCACCTATCTCGTGGTCGATGGGTGGCCCAGAACCATGGTAGCATTCTGTTCCCATTCGAACTTACCGTCTTTCCTTTTATTCGCGATCGTTACTCTCTCTAGATTCTACTAATATCTTCTATATCTAGGTCTGCCTAAGGGCTCGGTGGCCGCTAGACCGGAATCGGCGGGTACACCCTCAGCACCGGCATCTGAGTTCTATACGGCAAGATCGGCTCGGGTTCTTGCCGAGGTCTCAAAGAGAAAAAATCCCTCCGAAAGAAGGCAAAGGCCGAAAAAGAGAGCGAGGAGTGTTGCCCAGCCTTCGAGGGAAGAAACAGAGCCCGACATCATCGTTCGGAGGGTCGGCGCATCTCCCTCCGTGGCTTCGATATCGGAGGAGGCTGTTTGCATTCAGCCCTTGCCTTCTGCTGGCGAAGATCTCTTGGTGTGCGGAAGATATTCTTTCCCCGGCTCCTCTTCGGTCGATTGACTTTGTCAACATTTCAGATGAAACTTCTTCGGAAGATACTCCTCTTCAAAGAACGAGGAAGCCCCGGGAACCGGCCTTTGCCGAAGGAGAACGAAGTCCTGGGAAGGAACTGGAAGTCGAAGCCCCCAGAGCCGTTCAATCGATTTCCGAGCATGCCCCTACTGTAACCGAGGAGCCCCCGGCTTCCGCCCAAGATACTGGGGCTGGTCCAAGTTCCTCTATCCCGGCTCCGAGGGTGGATGAGTTTGAAGACATGTTCGCGGGCACTCCTCTTGCAACCGGTGAAGCTGCCGGATTCGGGCACCTTATGATACCTCGGACCACGAGGTCAACCAGCCGGACTTCCAAGTCCGGGACTAGGGAAGGCTTGGTATGTGTTTTCCCAGCCCCGAGTGTGGAGCCGAGAAGAACAAGATCGGCTATTTTCACCGTTCCCGAGGACTGCAGCTTCCTCTCTCACCCGGTAGGCGTGGTCATCTATCTGAGGCCTCTTGTTTCTGACTCGAACAAGCGCAAAATGACCGGGGTCTCTTGGCAGTGCCTTATGAATGAGAGTATGCATGCCGATAACCGGGTAAGATCTTTAGCCGTCTAAGTACCTCTTTGTCGAAAGTTTTTAGTTTATTTTATCGAAGTTTTTAACTTTGCTTTATTTACAGAGTGTGGTACTTGCGAATGAAGCCTTCATCCGAGCCCAGCAAGAGACGGATGATCTTAGGGGCCAGTTGGATTCCCAGGGCCGCGAGACGGAGAAGTACCTGCACCTCCTTCGAGAGAAGGAGGAGGAGTTGAACCGGGCGGTCGCTCTCTCCAACCTCCGACCCGACCTTGATGCGGCGAAGGCCGAAATCAGTCAGTTGAAGAGGGATCTGATTGCGATGACCGAGTATAATCGAAGTCTCGAGGCTGACAAGATCGGCCTTAGCCGGGACAATGCCCAATTTTCGTCGAGGCTAGATGGGCTTGAGACCACCGTCTCTCAGTTCCGGGGCGAACTGGACTTGGTGAAGGGCGATGCCGCGAGCTTAGCCGATAAGAACCGACTGCTCGAATCTGAGGTTGCCCAGTACAAAGAGCGTATGAGGGTGTTCGAGGAGAGGGCCGAGGAGCGATCTTGGATTTGCGAGAGCTTAAGAGCTGAGCTCGGGGTGACGGTGAGTGCCAACGATGCCCTTAAGGCCGAGCTGGAGCTGGCCACCCGTGCGAATAGTGTCGTCGATGCGGACCGGGTTAAACTGGAAGCCAAGCTGGCCAAGGCAGAGGCCGATCTGGAAGAAGCCTGGAGAAATTTTGGGGCGGCCGAGGCTCATACTGCAATTGTTGCCAAGTATGAGAAGTGGAAATCTCGGCGGATCACTCTCGAACAAGCTGAGCGCGGCTTTTCGGATCTTCCGGCCCTGATACTTGAAGCCAAGGGGATGGAGGAGGAGGCCAACCGTGCTCTCGGGTCCGAGTTAGATGACTCCGAGCGGACCGAGTCTGATCATTCATCCTCCTCTAGTCATGCCGGATAGCACAGGGCCTGTATTTGGCCTTTGCCTTTTTATCTTTTGTCCTCGTAGGACTTTGCTTTTCTTTTGATGTAAAGAACATCCGTTGTATAAATGAAGATTGCATTTTTCTTGCTTCTTCGTTCGTATGGCTGTTATTATTTTTGCTACAGTCGTTGATCTGTTTCAGGACAAGATGACTCATAGTCGTTGACTTATAATGCCCGTTTCGATTTTGTCCGATTTTTCGAGCGTTCTGTCGCCTCCGAATTGGGAGAAGCGTTTTATTGGGGCCGACATTTCTCTTCGGCTATATTTTAGGGCCGGTAACTTTTCAGCCTTGGCTTAACAAAGTTTTTGATGTGACAGTCCCCGTCTGGGGAGTTTACCAAATTTTGGCCAATCGCCTTTGCCGAGTTTCGACCTCAATGCGGGGTATGCGAATGAGTACATTTTAATAGAAAGTCGCTAACTGTGATAGCTTTTGACAACTTTGCTTTTGTAAAACGTTTGTACATATGAGAGTATTGACTTTTTCTTCCTTTGTCGTAGCAAGCGTAAAAATGGGACACGATTCATTATGATCGTTTGGCCCTTACATCGAAAGCTATGGCCGGTGGCCGAGTCTTTATTTTGCCGTAGCAAATGTTGAATGGGACACGATTCATTATAATCGTTTGGTCCTTACATTGAAGCTATGGCCGGTGGCCGGGTCTTTGTTTTGCCGTAGCAAATGTTGAATGGGACACGATTCATTATGATCGTTTGGTCCTTACATTGAAGCTATGACCGGTGGCCTTGCCTTTGTTTTGCCGTAGCAAATGTTGAATGGGACACGATTCATTATGATCGTTTGGTCCTTACATTGAAGCTATGGCCGGTGGCCTTGCCTTTGTTTTGCCGTAGCAAATGTTGAGTTTCCCTGTCTACATGGTACTCCTCCAGCATTGATCCGAGCTCTGAGGTCGGGTGAGTGCTGTTATGTCCCCCATCGGAGGACGTGGCATCGGGTATCCGGATGTTCGCCCTTCATATTTGTTCAGTAACACGTTGTACTTGTTGCCTCATTAAAAACCTTGTCGGAAAACCCTTTTTGGGACAAAATCGTACCAAGGAAAAGATTGCAACACGTGCTTTCAGGCCTAAATTCTATTTTCCTCTCGTTCTCGACCCCCTGCAAAAGAGAAAAGTTAATAAGAGAATATGGGTCATACCTTAGCAGTAGTATCTCTTTAGATGGGCCACGTTCCAGTTATTGCGTAGACGCTGCCCGTCCATTGACTTCAATTGGTACGATCTTTTGCCCGTTATACCGGTTATCTTGTACGGGCCCTCCCAGTTCGGACCTAGCTTTCCTTCGTTGGGGTTCTTGGTGTGTATGGTAACCTTTCGAAGCACCAAGTCTCCAACTTGGAAATGTCGAAAGTTCGCTCTTCGGTTGTAGTATCTTTCCATTCTCTGTTTTTGGGCCGCTATGCGGACAGACGCGCTTTCGCGTAGTTCATCTACGAGGTCGAGCTTCACGGCCATGGATTCCTCGTTCGACTCCCCGGTGGTATACCTGAAACGGAGGGTCAGTTCACCGACCTCTACGGGTATAAGGGCTTCGGCCCCGTAAACCAACGAGAATGGAGTTTCCCTGGTGCTCGATTTGGATGTGGTTCTATAAGCCCACAGTACCTCCGGCAATACATCCCTCCAATGATGCTTTGATGCTTCAAGTCTCTTCCTCAGATTTTGGATTATCGTTTTGTTCGTGGATTCCGCCTACCCGTTCGCACATGGGTGATACGGGGTTGATACGATTTTCTTGATCTTCAAACCTTCGAGGAAACTGTTGATCTTGCTACCCACGAACTGAGGGCCATTATCACAAGTTATCTCGGCAGGGATGCCGAAATGGCAGATGATGTGATCCCATATGAAGTTGATGACTTCCTTTTCTCTGATTTTTTCAAAGGCCTGCGCTTCAACCCACTTAGAGAAATAGTCAGTCATAAACAAAATAAAACGGGCCTTACCTGGCGTCCGTGGTAACGGGCCCACAATGTCCATTCCCCATTTCATGAAGGGCCAGGGTGAGACCACCGAGTGCAGTAGCTCCTCGGGCTGGTGAATCATCGGGGCGTGTTTCTGGCATCCGTCACACTTTCGGACGAAACTCTTAGAGTCCTCTTCCATCCGGTTCCAATAATAACCGGCCCTGATGATTTTTCGGACCAGAGCTTCGGATCCGGAGTGGTTGCCACAGGTTCCTTCGTGCACCTCTCTCATCACATAGTTCGCTTCGCTGGGGCCCAAACATTTATCCAGGGGGCCGAGGAAAGATCGTCGATACAATTGACCGTCTACCAAGCAAAATCGGGCTGCCTTTGTCCTTAATGACCGTGATTCCTTTGGGTCGTTTGGGAGCTTACCATCACGCAAGTAGTCAACGTACCTATTGCGCCAATCCCAAGTCAGGACCATTGTGTTCACCTCGGCGTGTCCGTTTTCTATGGCCGTGCTTGACAGGTGCACTGTCGTCCCGGGGCTGATTTTCTCCCCGTCGACCGAGGACCCCAAATTTGCCAAGGCATCGGCCTCGCGGTTCTGTTCCCTCGGTATGTGATGCATGGTCTATTCTCTAAATCGATGAAGCACCACTTGAGTTTTCTCGAGATACCTCTGCATCCGCTCATCCTTGACCTCAAAGACGCCGTTCACCTGGTTTGCGACCAAGAGCGAATCGCATCGAGCTTCGATGACCTCGGCTCCCATGCTCCGAGCTAACTCCAAACCTACAATCATAGCCTCATACTCGGCTTCATTGTTAGTCAATTTAGTAGTTCTAATGGACTGTCGAATGACATCCCCGGCTGGAGTCCTAAGGACGATTCCCAGCCCGGAACTCTTAAGGTTCGATGCTCCATCCGTGTGCAGAGTCCAAATGCCCGTGGTCTTTCCCGAGGTCAGCAAAAGTTCTTTTTCGACCTCGGGGACCATAGCTGGGGCAAAGTCTGCCACGAAATTGGCCAAGATTTGGGATTTGATGGTCGTTCGAGGTTTCTACTCGATGTCGTAACCGCTAATTTCGACAGCCCATTTGGTTAACCTGCCGGACAACTCCGGTTTATGCATGACGTTTTTCAAAGGGTAAGTGGTCACTACACATATGGGGTGGCATTGAAAATAAGGTTTGAGTTTTCTGGAAGCGCTTACCAATGCCAATGCCAATTTTTCTAAGTGAGGATACCGGGTCTCCGCATCCCCCAAAGTTCTACTTACGTAATAGACAGGGAATTGCGGACCTGATTCTTCTCGGGCCAAAACGCCGCTTATCGCTACTTTAGAAACAGCTAGGTAGAGGAAAAGCGGCTCGTCGGCCTTCGACGGGTGCAGCAACGGGGGGCTAGACAAGTACCTCTTCAATTCTCGTAGAGCTTCTTGGCACTCCGACGTCCAAACGAAATTGTTTTTTTCCTGAGTAAAGAGAAGAAACGGTGACTCTTGTCCGAGGATCTCGATATGAAGCGACTCAGTGCCACTATTCTTCCGGTGAGCCTTTGCACCCCTTTTATGTTGTTCACGATTTCGATGTCCTCGATGGCCTTGATCTTGTCCGGATTGATTTCAATTTCCCTATTTGACACTATGAAACCCAGAAATTTACCGGACCTTACCCCGAAGGCACATTTCTCCGGGTTGAGCTTCATGTTGTATCTGCGGAGCACATCGAAAGTTTCCTGCAAATGCTTTAAATGATCCTCTGTTTCCAGGGACTTAACAACCATATCGTCAACATAAACTTCCACCGTTTTCCTTATTTGTTCTTCGAACATTTCATTAACTAGGCGTTGGTAAGTTGCACCGGCATTTTTTAATCCGAAAGGCATGACATTATAACAGTAAGTCCCATAACGGGTGATGAAGGACGTTTTCTCTTGATCCTCCGGGTGCATCCGGATTTGGTTATACCCAGAGTAAGCGTCGAGAAAACTTAACATTTCATGTCCGGCCGTCGCATCGATCATTCTGTCGATGTGAGGCAACGGGAATGAGTCCTTCGGGCATGCTTTGTTTAAATCCTTATAATCGACACACATTCGAAATTTGTTACCTTTTTTGGGCACCACCACCACGTTAGCAAGCCAATCCGGGTATTTTACCTCCCGGATGGAGCCTACATTTAAAAGCTTTGTTACCTCGTCTTTAACGAAAGCGTGTTTTGGCTCCGCCATGGGCCTCCTTTTTTGCTTCACCGGGGGAAACTTCCCGTCCAAGCTGAGTTTGTGTGATGCTATTTCCGGTGATATACCTGTCATATCTATATGCGACCATGCAAAACAATCAGCGTTAGCTCGAAGAAACTCAATTAATTTGCGCCTAAGCTCCGGGGTAAGCCCCGAGCCCAGGTATACCTTCCTGTCTGGTAAGAATTCGAACAAGATGATCTACTCCAGTTCCTCTATGGTTGATTTGGTCGCGTCCGAGTCATCCGGCATGACAAAAGATCTGGGTACCCCGAAGTCATCCACTTCATGCACCAGATCTGACCGATATTCTTTGATTGCTATTGGGGGGCTTCCTCTCCGGTCACACCCCTCTCTTCGTGAGCCGGCTCCTTGGGTCGGGGCGTTGACTCCTCTACCACGAACATCTCCTTTGCTGCGGGTTGCTCACCGCGGATGGTTTTCACCCCCTCTAGGGTGGGGAATTTCAACATCTGATGCAGCGTCGAAGGTACTGCCCTCATGCTATGTATCCAGGGTCTGCCCAATAATGCATTGTACTTCATGTCCCCTTCGATCACGTAGAACAAAGTCTGTTGAATGGTTCCTTCGACGTTCACGGGCAATGAGACCTCCCCTTTTGTGGTTTCGCATGCCATGTTGAACCCGCTGAGTACCCGAGTTTCCGGTATTATCTGATCAAGCAGCCCTAGCTGTTCGACCACTCTCCACCGAATGATGTTGGCTGAACTACCTGGGTCAATCAAGATACGTTTAACCTTAGTTTTAAAGATGAGTATAGAGATTACCAACGCATCATTGTGCGGTTGAATGATGCCTTCTGCGTCCTCGTCACCGAAGGAGATAGGACCCCCGGATAAATGATCTCTGATGCGTTTTTCCCGAACGATGAAAATCTTTGTCCGCTTCATTACTGTACCCCGAGGGATGTCAACACCCCCAACTATCATGTTGATCGTATGCTGGTGTTCAATCAGTTCCCCCCCTGTGAGCTTCCCTCTCCTTGTAGTGGTTTTTGACTCGCTCGCTCAATAGATCTCGGAGGTGCCCGTTCTTCAATAGCCGGGCTACCTCCTCTCTTAACTGGCGGCAATCCTCAGTTTTATGACCATGGGTTCCGTGATATTCGCACACCACGCTCGGATCCCGTTGTCCCAGATCTGACCTTAGTGGTTTCGGCCATCGCACATCCCGGACGCGGTTGACGGCCGAGACAAGATCCGAAGTACTGACGTTGAAGTTGTACTCCGAAATCTTTGGTGGGCCCCTATTGCTGGCCGAACTTCCGGCATCGCTTCTGAATGAGAGCCCCCGGCTGTTTGACGGGCGCTCGACTTGCCTGCTACCTCGACCCGAGAAGTGGTTCGGGCCTTCCCTAGATTTCTTCGTCCTGGAATTTGGTCTGTCCGAGTGGGAGTATGGCCGGAACCTCTCTTTAGATGATTCGGACCTCGTTTCGCAACTTTTCCTCGGTTTCTCGAAACTCTTATTCACTTTTAACTTTACCGGAGAGAGCTCGAGTTGATCATCCTCCACACGAATCTTCGATTCGTACCGATTGTGGACATCGGCCTACGTTATAGCCTCGTATTCCAACAAACTTTCTTTCAATTTGGCCGACGCAGCCGAACTTAGCATGTTGAGCCCCTTCGTGAAAGCTTGTGCGACCCATTCTTCTGGCACCGGGGGGAGCTCCATTCGTTCCCTCTGGAACCAGTTGACGAACTCCCGCAGTAGCTCATCGTCCTTCTGGGTTATTCTGAAGATATCGGCCTTTCGGGCCTGCACCTTTATGGCACCGGCATGTGCCTTTACGAAGGCGTTTGCGAGAATTTCGAAAGAAGTGATCGAGTGCTCGAGAAGGTGGTCCTACCACATTAGCGCTCCCTTCGACAAAGTTTCCCCAAACTTCTTCAGCAACACCGACTCGATCTCATCTTCTTCCATATCGTTGCCCTTTATGGCACAGGTATATGAGCTCACATGCTCGTGTGGGTCCGTTGTGCCGTCGTACTTCTGTACATCGGGCATTTTGAACTTCTTCGGGATCAGTTTCGCGGCCGCACTTGGCGGAAAAGGTCTTTGAATGTACCTTTTCGAGTTCGGCCCCTTCAACAAAGGAGGAGCCCCCGGTATCTGGTCCACCCGAGAATTGTATGTTTCGACCCTCTTTTCTGTCGAATCTACCCGTTTTGCCAAAGTTTTGAGCATCTTTAGAACTTCGGTAGAGGAGCCGGCCCCGGAGCCGTCGCTCTCAACCATTCGTGCCTCATTTCTTCCATTCTCAACGGTACCCTTTGCCTTTTCCGGCTCCGGTTCACCTTTTCCGCTCTGCAGCCGGGCAATCGCCATTCCTTGCTCAGCAATTGCCGCTCTTTGTTTCTGTAACATTTCAAAAATTAAACGCAAGTTCACACCGTCGTTTGGCGCGTCCGGGTTTCCTCGGCCCTGGGTCCGAGACAATGTAGCGGAATTGTGAGTATTCAGAGGATCAGTGGCCGGTAGGGCGGCATTCGCTTGATCCACGGTGTTTTTCCGGTTGAGTCCCTCCCTTGAATCGACGGGGTTCGGGTCAGCTGGGTCTGGCGATCCCCGTAGTCCGCTCCCCGCGTTTTCCGCCACAATCTCGATATTATTGACATGACCGGATTGCTCGGCGTCGGCCATTTGGTTCGTTTTCGTGGAGACGGGCAGGGGCGTTTTGATTTTGATGGGTGTGATGGAAGTCAAGATCAAAGACCACTATTATCCTAGCCCCACGGTGGGCGCCAAACTATTTACCCCGAAACCGGATAATCAATTGAATTTGTAAGCAGGTATAGGATATGTGCTTGGATCTTGATATATATGAGATGAAGAAAATATGTATGCAAGTGTTCTTTGATAAGACGGCCAATGATAATGATGACGATTCGTTTATGAGCACACTCGTTATGAATAATATGGAATACTTGATGGATTGAACACACTGCAAATATGAACAAAACGGCCTGGGCCGGATCAGAGACTGAAGGAAAGATCGTATATATGAACTATTATATCACAAATGTTCTTTTAAAATGAAAAAAGCCAACCCCCGAAGAGATGGGGATATGCCCTATTTATAGTGTAACATCCTCCTCTCTCATACAATTGTGAACCAATAAAATAGTAATAGCAAGGACAGATCTGCACGGATTTGGTGGGATTTGACTGACGGCGCCGCCTGACACGTTTGGTAGGTAGTTGACCATGACAAGACTCCACTGGCGCGTAGTTCCCATACACCGGCTACACGGACCAACGGCTATTCGGTCCAACGGCTTATTCGGGACAACGGTCACGAACGCTTGGATCAACGGACTCGGCCGTTTTGATAACGGAGAAGACAGACTCGTTTAGCTCTGGTACAGACGTTTTCCCCGGAAATGACCGGATAGCATTTGGTATGTCCTCGTTCCTTTCCCATCGCCGGTTTACCTTACCACCGGTCTGGTTCATATCCGGTTTTCACCGTATACAATATATATTAGATTAAATAGCAAGCATGTGTTCCTATGTTATTAATTGTTAGCCACAGATGACTTGGAACATCAGTTTGTTCTTAACTGACAAAGGAAGAACATATGCCCTCACCAAACACACGCACGAGAGTAAGGAAGGGGAAAAAAAACGGAAAAGGGCCAAAATTACCCCTGAACTTTGAAAAATAGTTCATCCATACCCTTCGTTATACTTTAGGGCCAATTATTCCCTTACAGTTATACTATGGGATCAATTATACCCTTATGTCTAACTGCTGCCACGTGGCATCATCCTTAACCCTTCAAAATTATTGTACCCTCAAATAATTTTTTACCCACTAAAATAACTCAATCCGACCCGATTTTTTTTTTCCAGCAAAAATAATACGAAATTATTTTTATTTTATTTTGCTGGAAAAATTATCCGTATTATTTTTGCTGAAAAAACAATTCGGGTCGAGTTGAGTTATTTTAGTGGGTAAAAAATTATTTGAGGGTAAACTAATTTTGAAGGGCTGGGATGATGCCACGTGGCAGCAGTTAGACATAAGGGTATAATTGACCCCATAGTATAACTGTAAGAGTATAATTGGCTCTAAAGTATAACGAAGGGTATGGATGAATTATTTTTCAAAGTTCAGGGATAATTTTGGCCCTTTTCTGAAAAAAAAACTGAAAAGCATTCCTTTAAACATGAAGTCCTTGACAACGTCATATGATAAAAACAAACTAGATATAAACCAGGAGAGGTGTTTACATCAATGAATGGACATACAACTTTATCTCTTAATCATTGTTAATTAATGCATATTTTCCATATAATAAATCGTTTAATCATGGTAGTTGAGTTGATTTCATGTAAATACCCGGTGGGGTAAGTCAAACGTATGTATAAATAATATCTAGGAATTTCCTGAAGGTGAGATAATAGTTGCAGAACAAAATATTCTTCTGGTGCGCCATTTGCTGAAGATAATTTGCTTATCATTTCAAGTAAAGTCGAAAAGGTTCATATCTTAGGCCCCCCAATTTGCCTGCTTCCAGAGATTAATTTGCTCTGAGACAGTAGCCTTTGAAAGATCTCACACAGCGCTATATAAGTAGCGCTAAAATTGGAGAGATCCTTAATCGAGAATATGTTGCCACATTTTTTTTTTTGGGTGGAATCCAACTAATTGGTCCATTGCTCGTAGGGTGTCAATGGTTCGGTTCAATCGGTTATTTTTAAAAGTTTGTCCCATATCAATTTTCGGTTACTCTATGGGGTAGAATCAAAAGTAGACCTTTTGAAACCGTCTCAATCATCTCGGTTTCTCTTTATTTTTAGTACGGGTCGGTTAATTTTTAATTTTTTATAAACGTCAGCCAACGGCTATCACAACCGATAAAATTTGATAGAATTAAATACCTAAAAGTTACAATAGCGTCGAATGAAAATATTTTTTTCCCTTTATAATATCCTACAATGGGAATTAACAGGAGCAACATACTCATTATGTTTATCATAATCACATGATAAACCACTCTCACTACTAGAAACAAAGGTTTTTCCCATTGACATTCAGTGAGAAATTTGTGCTACAAAACATAATTTCCCACTTCATTCCGACAAAACTAGTTTACTGGGAAAATGCATGGTGAAAAACAGACTTCCATTGAAAAGCTGGGAAATTTTCTAATTTTTCCATGTGAAAACACTAGTTTTTTTTTATTATTATTTTATTATTATTTTTCCCACCGACATTTAATGGGATATAGTCACTGATCATTTTTCAATGAGAAATCCAATGGAAAAATAGAGATTTTCTAGTAGTGTCTTTTTTTGAAAAGGCGTATGAAGATTTATACTATATTAGATTGAAATTGGTATCTATAATTGATTTCGTTGAACAATTAAGTTTGTATACTTTATCATCCTTTGTAATGTGTATAGTCTGCTTTATATATATATATATATATATATATATATATATATATATATATATATATATATATATATATGGTTCGATTCGGGAAATTTTTGGTATTTTTTATAAAATAAAAAATCTAACCTAATTATTCAGTACGGTTATAATTTCATACCAAAACCTACGATTTCAGTAAAGAAAACATAAATATTGATTCGGTAAGGTCTGTTTTTAATATGGATAACTTACAAAGATAACTATAGTTTAGGAGCTTCTAACAGTCCATAGCTACCTTTTTATAATGCTACTATAATTGGTCTCTCACTTGAGCTTTACCTGACAAAAAATTGTTAATATTGAATTTACCCATGAGGCAATGCAGATATTTTTAAACAGATAAAATGTCCACCCAAATGGACAAGGGGAACTGGCTTTACTAAGCAAGAAAAACACAATTGCTGTAACCGGCCTTCTATTTGAACAAAAACTTAAGATTTGCATCAAAACTTCCTACAAGCAGTTTATTTCTCCTAAAAGAGTCGCCATAAGGCAAAAGGCAAATGAATTATAGCCAAATCCGAGATAGTTTTTTCACAATTGCAAAACAACTTACTTTTGACACTAAAGGAAAGATTATGTTGCAGTCTAATAAAGAAGCAGAGAACAATATAATGCATCTTTCAACATATGTGTGCTTAGTGAAGGAGGATGATATTTTCGGTATTCTGTCACTAAACAAGTATCATTTTATCAAGTCATCCACTTCCAAGATTCAGATGCAGCAGCAAGTATAAAAGTTAAATGCAGATTCTCACAGTATGATAGGCATCACTCAGTATTTAGAAGAATCAAGGTGATTGGTTCAGCTTATTACTGTAGTACATCTGTGGATGCAACAAAAAAAAACAACTTGGCAGTAGATTAGTTAACAAGATCCTAATAAGTAATATGAAGAATGCTCGATGCATCTTTCACTAGGGATTTTTTTTATCAGGGGTTACCAGCTAAACCGTGAAAGGATATTAATCAGAGAAGCACTAATACAAAATATTAATATAGCATATAGCATTCAACCACCAAGACTACCCACCAGAATGGGATCATTTTAACTACAAGCACTTATGCTTGCATTGTAGTACTTGTAGTTTGTAGTTTGCCATGTTTTCTTTAGAATGCAACAAGGCCTTGAATGAAAGAAACTCGTTTGATTACCAAACACTGTCGCAAACTTGTTTGATTTTAACTTATCAAAAAATAGCTTCTTTCAGTTTATCTCTGTTATCAAGCATTCAACTCACCCTCTGAATAAACTGCAATTAGTTGCAAAATTACTGACTATGTTTCTTGTCTTTTCAAGTACAAAATTCATCCTTTTGAGTATAGACTTTGTAGAACAAATCATCATTATTTATCGTTTAATACAAAAATGGAAGAACTAGCATAGGGTCAAAAAAGTCAGGGAGTGTAAGTGGTGCTAGACCAACGAAAACCATAAACTTAGTCTTCGCGGAGCTAGTCTTCGCGGAGCTAGTCTCCGGCTGCTTGACTAGTGATCTACCTACAACAGAGAGGTGATTAGTAATTTTCAATTAGGGATTACAAGATTGGGAATATTGTAAACAAAAACAAAAAGCTAAACTTTCACTAAGCCATCATAATTTTAACTGTAAAATTAACACACACACACCCTTACAAAGTAATCTGCAGTCAATCAATCGACTACGCCTCAATCCTGGTCGCGCTAGGTCAGAATCATATGTTCTAATCAGCTCTATATTTAGGCTAATTCAAGAGTAATTAAATATGACGAAAATCTCAAATCAAGTGGTAATTAGCATTAGATACAGAAAAATAATTAGTCAACAAAAAAAAATCACCGATGCATAGGACAAACAACTAACAGATCCAACAACCCCACTAGCAAACAGCAAACACAAAAATGCATGAATTTAAGAGGGTTTAAAGGGTTCATTTTCCCTACTTGATTCATATCTGAGGAGTCTTTGGATACCAAAAAAGCATTCGGTATTTCTTAAAGAGCTTCAGTACTTTAGCTCTGTTTCTCAACTAGTTACTGTCTAGGTAAAGTTACAAAGAGCTTCTCCTATGGAAGTTAATTGTACAGTTTCTTTTTTCTGTTCCCAAATCTCATGCTGAGAAATAATAGCAAAATGCTCATAATGGGAACTTGTGACATGTATGAATGAATCCTTTTGCGTGGAAAAAGAAAAATACAGTCAGATATTCTATATACCTGGGGTTCAGAAGTTTAATGTTTGTAAACTCAAGATCCCCAACTGTAAGACACAATTGCAACTGCTATATGGCTTCTTTTTTCTTGACAAGAGCTTACATCTTTTATGAAAACCATCGTCTTTACCGTGCTGGCCATTGAATGCCAAAACTATTCTTTTGCAAGTGTTATGTGATAACCTAAATGGCATGTTCATTTTGGTCTAGTTGGAATCATGGGCGGAGCCACCTTAGGCGAAGGGTGGTCAGGAGCACACCCTTCGTCGGAAAATTACGTGGTGGACATAGGTTAAATGTTAGCTATTATGAGTATATATTTAATTTTGTACACCTTTAACACGAGTGAGAAGAAAATTTGCACACCCTTAGTCAAATTCCTGGCTCCGCCACTGGTTGGAATTGCCAGTGCTACAACGGAGAGCGATTTGTTCAATTGAAAATTGGAATCAAAATACAAAGTATAACAAGAGAAAGATTGTCTTTTGATACGAGAAGTTGAGTCTATAATCAGCACCAAAAAGAACCAAAACCAAGAATGCTATAATTCAATAATACCATGCCTTGAGCTTTAATATGAATGCGGCAACAAAGACGTAGACGTAAAGCCTTCCTCAAAGCAGACTCATTGACAACCTGATTCTACAAAGCATATCATTAAGATTGTAGCACTCAGACCATAAATACGATAAAGGACACAAGTGGATATTTGAGTAAATCAAAGTGTTTTACGAGTTAAACATAGAACAACTTTTGAAGCAACGGATTCGAAGATCAAAAGGCAACGCTTCTATCTCAAGGATGATGATAAATAAGAAAGGCAGGGTGACACACAAGTAGAAGAGTGGGTTTACCCGGATCAGAGAATGTGCTAACATATCATCTACTCAAGTAATCTTCTAAGCACAATGCCACACACTTTATGACAGCAATCAGAAGTATGTAAATGATAAAAGATTGAGTGAACATGCTTATAAGCTCGATGGAGTGGGTGTGCCGCATATCATCTGATGCACTTGTTCGAAAGCTCAATGGAGGAATAAGTCAAATATGTCAGGAAATTAATGGCCGACCTCTCCACGTTTCATTGTTACTAAGCTCTCCTTATAACAATACACCCCACAGCCACCAAGTACTGTGAATCTCTTCAGGCCCGAATGGCGAAATCCAAGATGCCTCGTCTTCTTTGTCCGAACATTATAGGAAACCAGTCGAAAAACTCTAGTTACCAAAATGAGAGAGCTATCAAAGCAAGACTTAATCTCTGTGAAGCATTGAAAGGTAACCAGGTTGTTCCAAATCCTTGGTTGGATCATTATCCATATATCGAATACAAAACTTTTAAACATGTTCAAGATGGCTATGGAATCATCAAGCAACATCAGACCTAACACATAATTATGAACAGAGTGATCATCTGGCCCTCCAATCTCTTCAAACACCTCACTCCCAAAGTCAAATGAAAGAATGCTGCAGTTATCGTTCCCTGTTAGCAGCCAGTAATAAGCTCCATTCAAATAAGCATTACCATATATGTGTTCCACAACATCTTTAATTTTTAATAAGTAGAGATCTTTAGGCCTGAAAATTCTCCATGAGTCCCTGGAACAGGAATAGACGGCTGCATCAAAATAAAACAAGCCATCCACAGAACCTAAGAGGTTCATCATACCTCTAAACCTCTGAGGATTATTTTCTTGATTTTGATCATCTGTAATAATCACGGAAATGGAAGGGGAATCATCATCAGGTAATAAGGTCATTAAACTATGTCCATATTTTCAAAAAGATAAAACAATTAATTTTTAGATATAAGACCCCTTAATACAACAACAACAACAACAACAACAATTTAGTGAAATCCCACAATTTGGGGTCTGGGGAGGGTATAGTATACGTAGACCTTACTCCTATCAAGGTAGGACGGCTGTTTTCGAAAGACGCTCGGCTCAATAAAAAACATATAAGACCCCTTAATATATTTTTAAATTATAAAAACCCATTTTGAATATTTCTGTTTTATTTTAAAATGCGGAAATTATTAATTTGAACAAGAATTTCAAAATATTGCAAAACTGTGACTAAGTAGACAATGAAAGGTTATAATTAAATTGTAGTAGAACTGAGCACAGTGCTAACTATAGGTGTTTTTAGCTGATTGTAAATATTTTTTCTTGATATATAAAATTTCCAATTATCAAAAATATTTACTATATTTAGTTTGTTGGAGATCAACTTGTAATATTTAAATTTTATAAATAAGTGGGTTACGATTAATATAAGCCTTTATTCAATAACTGCTTATGCTGTACCAAATTTGACTCACATTTGTTCTTATTTTCCAACTCAATTAACAGATCCATTACCAAATACAAAACAATAATAATTAAAAAAATTTAGAGAAATTGTTTACGAAATGATTTACAACCTTTTGTTTAATGTTGGGCCAATATTGTCTTTTTGTCACTAACTGACCCATTTTGACGTTTATTCTATTAAAAATAAAGGCAAACTTATACAAATAACTATCTAATTCTATGACCATTAGTATCTACCATTTTTTAAATTACAATTCGTAGCTTACTTTTAAACAAAAGGTGTGTATTTAGGCGAGACTCTCCCCTTGCCAGCCCAGGTTCGAACACAGCTAACAACATTACTTTTGTTACATATTTTTCCTAGCTTCTTCCAGTGGCGGAGCCAGGATTTCCGCCGACGGGGTTCAAAATATAAAAAAGTAAGCATACGAAGAAGCCTAAGGAGGTTCAACATCTACTATATATACATAAAAAATAATTTTAACCTTATAAAAATAGTGTTTTTGGTCCGGATGAACCCTGATAGCATCCACGGTGGCATACGTTCACTAAAGGTGACAGACTTCAACTGGAAATCAAAAGGATGCTTATCATGGAAGAAAAGCCCAAGAACGAGTCCAAGAATTATGCAAAAGAATAAGCTAAATACTATACATATTTCATGATCCAAGTCCAAGCTGAAGAGGAGGAAGATTGGGCCCCAAATTGGGTTGGAGAAAGTCACACGTACAAAGTGACTTTTTGGGCAACCTTCTCCTTATTCTATTAGGAAGAAGTTTGCCAATTATTTTACATGCTTTCCTAGTTTAATCCTAATTAGGTTTTAGTATTTAATTATTTCCATAAAAGTAGATTCTAATCCCATTCTATTTGGGACAAGTTTCCCCTATATATATAGGGGTGAATTTTGTTATTTTCATCATACAAATATTATTATTATTATTAAGAGTTTCTCTATTTTACACCGTTGTGTGGCTACTTTGGATTTATCTTGCAACCTTATAAGAACGATTCTTTTTAAGAGGTAAGATTAATTCGTACTTGATATCTTTGGTTCTTATTCATAAATTAAAGAAGGTAATTAGTCTTATACTAATTATTGTCTCCAATTTCTTCGAAATAGGGGTCTAGATCACCTTTTGATATAAGTTCTTGAATTGACTCTCTTAGTATCTTAATTAGTCTTAATCCGCTAATTTTGAATACTAAGACCAATTAGGGTTCTTATCACTTAATCTTGAAATTTGGGGATTTTATTCTTGAATTTTTCCTATCTTTACATTCTTGTCTTTAATCTTCGTATTTTCGCTTCTGCATTATAATCTTGTTTTGTTCAAATAACCCGATTCTTATCAAGTGTTATCAGAGCGGTGCTATCAAGGTTCCGTTCTTGATAATCTTGGGAGTTTCGTAAAAAATAAAATAAAAAAACGAAAATTCTCTTTTTATTTTAGTAGCTTAAAATAGTAAATCTATATAGCAACAAAAAGAAAATCTTGCAAATTAAGAAATTCCATAGTAGTTGTGTTTCTTGGTTTCCAACGTTAAGAAGGAAAACCAATAAGAGGGGAAATTTGAAGTTTTCTTTTTACATAAATTGGTCTTTTTTCTTGTTTCATCAATCCCAATTCATCTGGGAGTTGGTAAATTATTTTTCTTGCTAAATCTTACTTCTAAAAGGTTGTTACTAATAGGGTTTATACATAAATCCTAAAGGATCCAACCAAAGGTAGTAATTTGAGTGGAAAAAGGCAAGAGAGGGTAAGATCAATAGAGAGAGAAAAAGAGCCAAATTGAGAGATACTTGTTTCTTTGATATTTTCTTGAGATGTCTCAAACGGGTAAGGAAATTGAAGCTGGAACTCAAAATGACACCAACTTAGCTAAAGTGTCTTGTATGATGACCACACGATTGGAGGATATGAATGTCAATGTAGCTGATTTAAGGAGGGAAAATATTTTTCATACAAGGTGTTGGATAAATGGTAGACTTTGCTCTATGATTATTGATAATGCAAGTGGTGCTAATGTGGTGAGTTCGTACGTGATGGAGAAGTTGGAACTTACATGCATCAAGCACACTACTCCTTATAAGCGGCAATGGTTGAATGATTTTGGTGAACTTAAGGTGACAAAGCAATGCGTAATTTCTTTCGCTATTGGAAAGTATTCTGATAATGTTCTTTGTGATGTAATTCCAATGCAAGATTGTCATATCATGCTTGGACGCCCATGGTTGTTTAATAGGAATGCAATTCATGACAGGGAGAAGAATAGAGTTTTTCTTGAGCTAAATAGAAGAAAACATATACTTGCACCTTTACCTCCATCAGAAGTTTATGAAGATCAGAAACGTGTTAGGGAAGCAATGAAAATTTTTGAGAGAGAAAAGAATGAGAGAAGTAAGGGAGTGCATGTTGACATCTCAAGAGAGGAAAAAGGAGAGGTTGTGTTTAGTGAAGAGAATGAGATGACAAGTGAGAAAAAAAAGTGAGAATGAGAGTGAAAAAGAAAAAGAAAGGAGTTTGAGTGAGATTATTTCTTATTCTAACTCTACTACTCTTACTTCTACTTCTAGTTGTTTTGACTCTCTTGTAGGCACTCATGGGAAATTTTGCATTGTAGAACCATCGTTGGATGAAATTAATCCTAAAGTGGTTGAAACTACACATCTCATAGGGCGATTGCATGTTAATGAGAAGGATAAAGTTGTGAACCTAACACCAATGAACAAGGAAAAACGAGGTGATATTATTTCTTTGCTGCATAAGACCAAATACGGTATGTATAATTGGTTTATTCACATTCTTGGAATTCCTAGAACACTTGAGGTCTTTCTAGAAGTAATGAACTACACTCTTATTTCTTATGTTGGTGACTTTATTAATTTTCAGGCTGATGCTATGTTGCTATATAATAAGTCATTAACTAGAACCTCTAAGTTCAAGCGTAAGAGTAATTTGTTCCCTTTTAATATTGAGCATGGCGTTGTTATTTGTGGATTCTAACTTGCTGAAAAAAGACATAATGTGTGTGGGAGGAGACTTGCTAGTGAGTTAGATGATTCTTGTTCTCTTATTTTAGTGTCGAAAGAGTTTTCATGTGACAACTTGATGAAATATGGTTATTTCTGTGTAATGAGACATAATTCTTCAAGTATTGATGATTGTGAGCTTAAAAAGGTGTTTGCTACTAGTGATGAGGAGATACATAATTATTATGATATTAGTGATCAAATACTTTTTGTTGAATGCATCCACGGTTCCTTGTTTGAGAAATTGAGCAATTACTTGAAATTCAATGATTTTGAAAAGAATGAGCTTGAATTTAATGGGGATTTTTTTTTGGAATTTAAGGGTTTTTCTAACTTTCTTGAAACCTCTATTGCTTGTGTGAATAGCTTTTATGTGGGAAAATTTGTGGGAGGTGTAATTAAGGGTGCTTGGATATATCATAAAAGTGTTCAATTTGAAGAATGTTTTAGAGATTTTATGTCGTCTTTATCATGCCCATTGAAATACTTTATTGATAGAAATAAATTGGAGAGACATGTATCATTCTTTATGGCATCTAGACGAGAACCTTGTTGTGCTTATACATGTTGAAAATTTTTCTATTGGGATGATGATGTCTACATGATTTTTAAGAGTGTATTTATAAATGCTCGGGTTAATTGGGTGAAGAGGACACATGGTCACTACCCTGTTTTATTCCTACCAGTATTGCTCTCGGTTAATGGATGTTGTTTACTAATGCATGTCTTCTTGATTTTGCGAGATTCAAATTTGAGGACGAATTGTTTTCAAGAACAGGGGAATGGTAGCATCCACGGTGGCATACGTTCATTAAAGGTGACAGGCTTCAATTGGAAATCAAAAAGATGCTTATCATGGAAGAAAAGCCCAAGAACGAGTCCAAGAATTATGCAAAAGAATAGGCTAAATACTATACATATTTCATGATCCAAGTCCAAGCTCAAGAGGAGGAAGATTGGGCCCCAAATTGGGTTGGAGAAAGTCACACATACAAAGTGACTTTTTGGGCAACCTTCTCCTTATTCTATTAGAAAGAAGTTTGCCAATTATTTTACATGCTTTCCTAGTTTAATCCTAATTGGTTTTAGTATTTAATTATTTTCATAAAAGTAGATTCTAATCCCATTCTATTTGGGATAAGTTTCCCCTATATATAGGGGTGGATTTTGTTATTTTCATCAGACAAATATTATTATTATTATTAAGAGTTTCTCTATTTTACACTTTTGTGTTGCTACTTTGGATTTATCTTGCAGCCTTATAAGAACGATTCTTTTTAAGAGGTAAGATTAATTCGTATTTGATATCTTTGGTTCTTATTCATAAATTAAAGAAGGTAATTAGTCTTATACTAATTATTGTCTCTAATTTCTTCGAAATAGGGGTCTAGATCACCTTTTGATATAAGTTCTTGAATTGACTCTATTAGTATCTTAATTAGTCTTAATCCGCTAATTTTAAATACTAAGACCAATTAGGGTTCTTATTACTTAATCTTGAAATTTGGAGATTTTTTTTCTTGAATTTTTCTTATCTTTACATTCTCGTCTTTAATCTTCATATTTTCGCTTCCGCATTATAATCTTATTTTTTTCAAATAACCAGATTCTTATCAAACCCCTTCGGCTCTATGTGGCTCCGCCACTGGCTTCTTCTCCTTATATTTTGAGTGTATTTGAGTCATATGTATTTGGCTCATAGTGTATTTCATATGTATTTGATGTCATGTATTTGAACTTTATTTGAATGTACGTTTATTTGGCTCATATGTCTTATATCCCATATGTATATATGAAGACAAATACAGTCAGATACAAGACACTCAGGACAAATATACATATGGAAAATATGTAAGAAAAGAAATATTGTTGGCCGGGTTCGAACCTGGGCGAGCAGGGTGAGAGCCTCGCCCAATAACCACTTCAGCCCCTCCAACTTTATGTATTTTGGTGTAGTTACGAATGGTAATTTACAAAATCACTGTAGTTACTAAATATAAATAAATTAAAAGATAGTTATTATCAATAATTACCTCTTAGAAGCAGCTACACCAAGTAAAAATTCCAAAAATAAATTCACTAATGGCACTTGACGATGAATTAAATGGGCAATTTGCAGGATTGTCCTTATTCGGGGGTGGTCTTTAACTTTTGGCCCTCAAATTAAGCAAAAAAAAATTAAAGACCAGCGCTTTTGAAGGACAATCCCCGCAAAATAAAATAAAATTAAACCCCCATCTTCTTTAAAGCTCCTTTGCATGAGACTAGTCACTATGAACCCACTTATACCCAAATAGGTAATTGATAAATCATATTTAAAAAATTAACCAACATTTAGAAGAAAATGGTGTTGCAAAAACCCACGTCAGTCTCAAGAAATCAACCAGATTCATGCAACCCTAACTGTAAATAGGTTGCAAAGGTAGATCATTTACCATAGGAGCAATTTTGGACCTTTTCCCAAGAAAGAAGGTGCAGTGAAAAAACATTTTTTTGTGTGGATTGTCCTTCTTCTGGGCTGGTCTTTAATTTTTGCACCTCCAATTGATGGTCTTTAATTTTTGTTTTTCGCCTAATACTCCGAGATTCTGGGTTGTTTGGATTCACAATTCTACCTTAAGACAGAGTAGCCCGAATCAGGCAAAATTCTGCCTTAAAATTCTTATTATCATTGCATTTCTAGAAGAATCTCTGCTGGAAGGCCATATAAATTACTTAAACTTGGACAACCAGCAAACATTTATTTGCAAAGCTTCTCATTTTGCTGTTAGAGCAATCTGATACTGCATCTTATCTTTTGCTTCAAATCTTGCAGATATTTGGTCTCAACTTATTCTGGTATGCTGCTGTATTTGGAACTATAACAGCTATAAGTCGGGCTGCAATAACAGATGAGCTGCTTGTCCTTGACCCACAGGGAGCAATGTCACTTGCTGTCCAACATACACACTATATGCCAAAGAGATGGCGAGGGAAAGAAAACACCTTAAGGCAGGATTTTGAAGGCCAAAACTCTCCACGAATCATGAAAAATTCTGCCTTGCGATTTTTTTTTTAATTTTTGACTGAGCGGGGATTTGAACCGGATACCAAGGGGTTCTAACAAAGGGAAAAAATTAAAGACCACTAATTTAATGGGCAAAAATTAAAGACCGCCCCAAAATAAGGGCATTCATGCGAATTGTCTGTGAAGGAATTGAATCCATTTCAACAAGTATACGAAACAAAACCCCTAACAAGTTTTGAATAGCATGTTTTTTCTAAAAAGAACCTAAACTTTTACTACTTCACCTTATCTAAATTACTAGAAGCACGTGCCCGTGCTCCGTACGGGTATGCCCAATTTAAAATCTTACTCCAAAATAATTCTCTCTCTAAACTCTCTCTAAACTAAGGGTCTTCTTCCTCTTCCCATCCCCAACTTCCTCACGTACCCCCATCCCTATCCCCCAACTCCGGCCACCCCCAAACTACGGCCAACAACCTCCCGGTGCCCCCCCCAGGTAAGTTTTCTCTTTCTCTCTCCTAGGGTTTGTGACAGCCCTATACCCACCCCCACTCTTATTCTTCTCCTATCTTCCTTTTCTTCTTTTCTCTTCTCTCCTCTCCTTCTATCTGGTCCGACAGATTCATGCTTCCCGCCGTGAACAGTATTTCCGGCGTGAACAGTGAACAGTGAACAGTGCTTTATCCGGCGTCGGCAGGTTCTGGATAACTGGAGTTGGTACCTCCGGTTTTTTAATTTTATTTTTTAATTCTCTGTATTTTATCCTTGCTACTAATTTGCATTCTTACATTAATTGTTTCGTTCTTGTCGTAGTAGTTACACTTTTATCTAGATTAATACTAACTTGTGTTTTAGTATTGATTACTGCTTGGTCGAGTAGTTTATATTTGCTTTACTGGCTTTGGTAGACGATGGTGGGCTAGGGTCATGTTCTCGGATAGGGGTGAGGGTTAGAGGGGGTAGGTGGGTTAAGAGAGTCTCTAGTCTACGATTAGGGTCTTGGAATATTGGGACTCTAACGGGGAAGTCCATCGAAATAGTTAAGCTTCTTAAAAAGAGGAGGTTTAATATAGCTTGTGTCCAGGAGACTAAATGGGTAGGATCCAGGGCCCAAGATGTGGATGAGTATAAGTTATGGTTCTCAGGTAGGTCGAGGGATAGGAATGGGGTAGGCATTTTAGTAGATAATGACTTACGAGAACAAGTGGTTGGGGTTAAGAGAGTCAGCGATAGGTTGATGACGATTAAGCTGGTTGTTGGAGGGTTTATTTTGCACATTATTAGTGCTTACGCGCCGCAAACGGGCTTGGGCGAGGAGGAGAAAAGACGTTTTTGGGAGGATTTGGACGAGATGATGGGAAGTATACCGTCCACTGAGAAGCTATTCATCGGAGGAGATTTCAATGGGCACATTGGGTCAATTTCAGGGGATATGACGATGTGCATAGAGGTTGTGGCTTCGGGGACAGGAACGAAGGAGGAATTGCACTGTTGGATTTTGCAAAAGCCTTTGGGCTGATGGTGGCCAATTCGAGTTTCCCGAAGAAAGAGGAGCACTTGGTAACCTTTCGTAGTTCGGTGGCTAAGACGCAGATAGACTTTTTACTCCTTAGGAAGGACGATAAAGGTCTTTGTAAAGACTGCAAGGTGATCCCGAGTGAGAATCTAACAACCCAACATAAGCTCTTGGTGATGGATTTAGAAATCAAGATGAGGAAGAGAAAGAGGGTCATGGACGACAGGCCTAGGATCAAATGGGGGAGTTTGACCATGACGGGTGCCCTGGAGATAGGGGAGAAGCTGAGATCTTTGGGAGCCTGGGAAAGTAGTGGGGAGGCGACCAATATGTGGGATAGGACGGCCAGTTGCATTAGGAAAGTAGCTAGAGAGGTGCTGGGGGTCTCGAAGGGTAGCCGTGGTCGGCACCGAGGGGACTGGTGGTGGAATGGAGGAGTTCAAGAGAAGGTGGAAGCAAAAAAAGTGGCGTATGCGAAGTTGGTAGACAGCAAGGATGACGAAGAGAGGCGAACGAATAGGGAATTGTACAAGATGGCGAGGAAGGAGGCAAAGCTAGCGGTTACGGCGGCAAAGACAACAACTTTTGAACGCCTGTATGCAGAACTAGAGGACAAAGGCGGGGATAAGAAGTTGTACAGACTAGCCAAGGTGAGGGAGAGGAAAACGCGTGACTTGGATCAGGTGAAGTGCATCAAGGACGAGGATGGTAGGGTACTAGTGGAAGACGCTCTCATTAGACGGAGATGGCAGTCGTACTTCCATAAACTCTTGAACGATGAAGGGGACATAGATATTGTGTTGGGAGATTTGGAGTACTCCGAGAGGTGTCGTGATTTTGGATATTGTAGGAATATAAAGGTTGAAGAAGTTAAGGGTGCTGTTCGTAAGATGAGTAGGGGAAGAGCGACCGGGCCCGATGAGATTCCGGGGGAATTTTGGAAGACTGCAGGCAGGGTAGGTTTAGAATGGTTGACTCGACTCTTTAATGTCATCTTTAAGACGACTAAGATGCCCGAAGAATGGCGATGCAATACAATGATTCCATTGTACAAGAACAAGGGCGACATTCAAAGTTGCAACAACTACAGAGGGATCAAGCTGCTAAGCCACACTATGAAAGTATGGGAAAGGGTGGTGGAGATGAGGGTGAGGAGAGGCGTGTCTATCTCAGAGAACCAGTTCGGATTCATGCCGGGGCGCTCAACTATAAAAGCTATTCATCTTGTACGGAGACTGGTGGAGCAATACAGGGAGAGGAAGAGGGACTTGCACATGGTATTCATCGACCTAGAAAAAGCATACGACAAAGTGCTGAGAGAGGTTCTATGGAGATGCTTGGAGGCTAGAGGTGTACCTGTGACGTACATTATGGTGATCAAGGACATGTATGATGGGGCCAAGACCAGGGTAAGGACTTTGGGAGGAGACTCAGAGCACTTCCTAGTAGTGATGGGGCTGCATCAGGGATCAACTCTTAGCCCATTTTTATTCTCCTTGGTGATCGATGGATTGACGCGGCAAATTCAAGGTGAGGTGCCATGGTGTATGTTATTTGCAGATGAAATAGTCCTAATTGACGAGTCTCGCAGCGGGGTTAACGCTAAGCTGGAGGTTTGGAGACAAACTCTGGAGTCGAAAGGGTTCAAGTTGAGTAGGACCAAGACAGAGTACTTGGAGTGTAACTTCAGTGATATAGTACATGAGGCTGACGTGGAAGTGAAGCTTGGCACCCAGGTCATACAGAAGAAAGATAGTTTCAAGTATCTTGGGTCTATTATACAAGGAAATGGGGAGATTGATGATGACGTCATACATCGTATCGGTGCAGGATGGATGAAATGGAGGCTTGCCTCTGGAGTGTTGTGTGACAAGAAGGTGCCATCGAAACTTAAAGGCAAGTTCTACAAAGTGGTGGTTAGACCGGCTATGTTGTATGAGGCGGAGTGTTGGCCAGTCAAGAAATCTCATATTCAGAAGATGAAAGTGGCGGAAATGAGAATGCTGCGATGGATGTGTGGGCACACTAGGAGTGATAGGATTAGGAATGAAGTCATCCGAGACAAGGTTGGAATAGCCTCAGTGGAAGACAAGATGCGGAAAGCGAGACTGAGATGGTTTGGGTATGTGATGTGGAAAGATGAAAATGCCCCAGTGCGGAGGTGCGATAGATTGGCCAGTGATGGCTTCAGAAGAGGTAGAGGTAGGCCGAAGAAGTATTGGGGGGAAGTGATTAGACAGGACATGGCGCATTTCCTGCTTACGGAGGACATGACCTTAGATAGGAGGGTATGGAGGACTCATATTAGGGTAGAAGGATAGTAGGTAGTCGCGTTTATCCTCCCTTGAGGGTAGTTATGTTGTTGTATAGTTCCTTGTCTCTTGATTTCTGCGAGTATCTGTTGGTTTATAATGACTTATTTACCTTCATTGTTTTCATTTTCATAGTTATTTACAGTAGTTAATTCTACTTTTACCATGACTTTCTTGCTTTGTTATTCCTTGCTTTCATATTGTTTTCGATACGCTTGAGCATTGTTGACACCCAATTTTGTCCCTCCTTTATTTAATTTTATTCACTCGGGCTTCTAAATTTATTGACGAGCTAAATATTTTATTTTCACTATTTTTATTTCTTATTGCTACTACTATTAATATCGCTACTTTTATTTTCAACATTACGAGCACTACTTTATCACAAATTTTAAATAGTTCGTCATCATCTCATTTTTGGGTTTGAGCTCGTTAAATTAATTACAAGACAACACTTTGTTAAATTCTTATTTTCTACATATTAATTATTAATTGTCTTCACATAGTATATATTGTACTAGTTATTAAATTAGAAACCCAAGAATAATTAAATAGAGGAGGAAGAATCAACAATTTTCACCTCATAAGCAATTGCTCGGAAGTATATCAATGTTGGACTCATTTTGAAGCTCGTATTTTAAAACAACGTATTATAATTTTTATTTCATCAAAATATTATTTTATAAGGGGTAAATTCTTGATAATAGCTATCTACCCCAAAAGAAAAAAAAAAGAAAAAAAAAAGGAAAGAAAGAAAACTTTGCATTTGCATTCATCTCACCACGCCACACATCTCCCCTGATTTCTTTTCCCTTTTTCTTTAATAGGCTCTACATGCTTCTTCCTTTTTTGACTACTTTTCACTCAGGCTCCCTTTCATTTCTTCTTGTCCCCCCACGCCTATGTCCTCCCTACTCTCTCTGTCTCCCCCCCGAATTTCAGGACAGAATTTTAACATTTCAACGGCTCTCTCTTCTCTTCCTCTCTTTAACAAAAATCCTAATTTTTGACATCTATAAAAACTTTTATTAAATGTTTTAGCAGGGGGATTTTTTTTTTGGGACATCTTGAAACACTAGCATATCAAATACATTCTCTGCACATTTTAAAAGGGAAGAACCTTTAATTTCTAGAGTTACTCTCTCTGTCTCAGTAGACTTTAGCTGTGACAGATATTTCGGAATTCATTTGAGTCATGTTTCAAATTTATTCATAACAAAGGAGTAGATCTGAAGAGGACCTCAAAGCCTTTGTTCACTGCACCTACAAAAGGTAAATTCGACTCTATTTTAGTTCATTTACTCCCTCTGTATCTAGCGTCTTTGCTTATTTAGGAAAAATCCGTGTTGATGATTTTATTTTTGTGTGTTCGGATAATGAATGTTTTAAGCATGACTATGATTCTACTTCAGTTAAGTTAATTTATTTTTCTTCTACTACCTGCCATGCTGAAATTTTCTTGAAATCCTATTCTTTGTTCCTTTCATTTATCATGTGGATGAGTATAAATGTTATCATGACTTAAGAATATTTACTTTGATAGGTGGTTTAACTTTATTCATCCTTTTAATCACATGTATGAAGGTTTAATGAAAATGTTACTGTCTCGGGTCATATTTCTATGTGTTACTGTACCGATTTATATATTTTCATAGGGTAGAAGTATTTAGATCTTTGTTCAAAGCTTTTAAGTCATGATACTTTCCTTATAAAACATGTACATAATCTACTGATTTGTTTTGAACTTATATTTTACATGTTTAATCTTATTCGTCGAGCAGGTACTAATCCTTTTCTTTTATTTTCATCTTTTGCATGAACCTCACATACGAGTCCAAGAGACTCGTCATCTTCCGCATTTGGTGTTGGGCCAAAAGCCCAACGAAATCCTCTTCTCGAGTCAGCCTATCAGTTCTATCCGCAGCAGCAGTCCTAAAAATGGATTGATCCATTTACTCTTCTTTCCTTCTATCTTATTTTTTGTTGTGTATTTTTGATTTACCTTGTATGACTAACACTTAATTTTTGCCTCTTAGTTTATATGAATTATAGAGAATTAGTATGGGTAGTTGTAGAATCAATAAGTAGTCATCTTAAGGAAGAACTATTAGTAATTCCATCAACTTAGTTTTCTTTTATCTATTTTGTCTATTTCTAAATATGTTTATAATACCTATAGTATTCACTTATATTATACAATTGATTTTCAAAGGCGCGAAATTGTGAATATCTATTTTGAATTAAGAGTATGTCCTATTCTTATTATCTTAGAAAATTTTGAAATGTCACTAAGACGTAAGTATGAACTCATGTATACTTTATCAACAACTCTTCAAGTTTGAATCAATCACGTACATTTTAGTCCGGCATAGTTAATAAACATAATAAAGAAGGAGAAGGAAAAATCCCATCTTATCTTTACTTTTAAAACAAAATCAGTTAATGTCTTCCCTTTTGAGTTATGTTCAAACATGTTTAAAACATTACACCATCCTGCGTTTTCTTCAATTTATTTTATAAACTCTTTTGTGTAAATTATTATTTTCTACAAGTCCTATTTTAATAGTATTCTTATAGGTCTATTTATAACTTTAGCCACATTTACAAAGCTACGTTCTTTCCTATAATATTATATTTATACTTAGCCTAATTAATTATAAGTCCGGTCGGTTAACCATTGTTAATGGGTCTTAAAGGATGCCTAATACCTTCCCTTTAGACTAATTGAACACTTACCTAGAATCATTTGGTTTCGTAGACTTTAAAATGAAAAAATCAACTTTAGATAAATCACTTTAATAAACTCTAGGTGTCCTAATACACCATAAATAATTAGGTGACGACTCCTTAACATAAACAAAAACATAGGAATCCCCAATATGTCGTACTTCTAAATTTAACCCGGTTAAAATGGGGTATGACAGCTTGGCGACTCCGCTGGGGAACTCACTTAGGTTCTAACCATAACGGACTTAGTTTAAATAGGCTTTGTGTGCTTATTTGAAATCTTTATCATTTGTTAACTGTTTTTACATGCTATTAATTGTTTGCTTAATATAAACTGTTTGTTTGATATAAACTGTTTATGTGTTACTGCTTTGATAAACTGTCATTCCGTTCATACTTCCTCCACTTCTGGAAAATTCACACTATCACACGTACACGCGAGGTGTGTTTTGTGCACCCGCAAATTTATTTCAAAATCCCAAATTTTTAGGAGAGTTGGCGTATGCGCGGGGTGCTCGAATAACAGGGACCGCGTAGCCTTCTCACTCGAGTAGTCCGCTCGAGAACCTTGCGTCTAGTAAACCCACTCCTAGTCAACCTAGGATAGAGCAAAACCAACACCTTTTATTAAGAGCATACATTTCATGACCTAGGAGGTTTAATACCCTTGGTGTATTAAGCCCATTAGATGACTTTATCCAAACGTCCAAGCGGGTTCACGACAATAATCATACTTTATATGCATGTTTGGAGGATAACTGTGCCTAAATACTGACTATTTACTCTAATTAATTAAACTTTAGGAGGGAGGGAATGACTAACGTTTCTATGACAGGTATGGATTTGCATTGGAGTACAATGAATGACGAAAACATTACAAATGGAGTTAGAAGTTAGACATAGGAAACTGTATTTACTTTACTTAGATTAGGAAACACTCCATGTTGTATTCATTTGATATGTAATAAATATTACACAACTTTTGTACTTTATTTTTTGGGAAATAGAATTTGTTTAATTAATCAAAGTAACGGGATGACGTATTATGGCACACTTTACAACTTGTTTGATATTACACATGCATATTAGGACGCGTTATTGTTTGATATACTTGTTTGACAACTTGTTTGACTCTATTTGATAAATTATTTGCTACATGCCTTACTTGACTTTACGTACCTAGACATATGCTAATGAGACTAACATCGTTTGCACTTTATGTTTCTTTTCATTTAATCCCCAAAGAGTTGATTCGTGTTGAAACTCGAGCTGGCTGACCATCCTTACCTCACAAGGTCAAAGACATCATCATTACCTCGACGTAGTTGGGTTATTCAAGGGAAAGAATTATTATGTCTGATCCAGCCGCATCTATTTCAACTGGTTTGGAAAACATCGTGATCCCTAGTGACCCTCTCGAGACTTCCGAACACGGAACTACTATTCAGCGTGATGAACATATTGCCCGCCTGACTCAAGAAATTGAGGATCTACGTGGAGAGCTAAATTGGGTTAGAAACATAACCAACTTATCCATTACACTCCAAAGTCCACCTCCTGAACCTAGGAACATCGCACCAAACCCGTCTTAGTTTCCTTCAGTTCCTGAACATTTTCCTCCACAAAGTCAGCCACCCACTTACACTAACTATACTCCGCCACAAAATCAACCACCCACTTACACTACCTATGCTACTCCTAATCCACCACCCGTCAACCCACCAAATCAATCACTAGGTCATACTCATTACATTCCTTTACCCACCAACACTAATCCACCACCGACAACTACTTCTCTAAACCCACCAAACCAAGTCATTACATATTTTGACCATCCACTACAGTCTTTCTACCCTTATCACTACGCTGAACCTTACCAAGCTCCGCTATTCCCTTACCTTGTCTACAACACCCAAGCAAATTACCACCAACCTCGAGCGCCTCACTATCAAGACCCATCTGTTCAAGCTCCGGCTTACCAAAATCGACCACATACCACACATAGGGCCCGTCCAAACCCTGTAATAAAAAACACCCGTAATTACACTCGGTTCGCTGAACCTTTGGCTCAATTGTTCGAAAGATTGAAAGCCGCAGACATGGTACAACCTATTGAAGGGAAAATTCTCAACCCTATTCCAAAATGGTTTGATAGTTCCAAGCGCTGTGCATATCATTCTGGAGTTGCTGGGCATGCCACTGAGGATTGCTACGACCTCAAAAATAAAATCGAAGCCTTGATTAAGGAAGGGGCAATCCAGCTCACTGAAGCTCGACCCGATAATTATCGAAAAGATAAGAAGGCCGTTGCGCCAATCGGAAAGATGGAGAGGGGCATGTCATCAACTTTTTGTTGCGCCCGTGGGGACAATCTAAAACAAGTACCAGTGAAGATCGCTGCTACAACTACTCACAACACCAAGGCACTGACAATACGGGGTGCCGAACCAGGAGAGACTCTGAAGAATTGGACTTGTACTCCGTCTCTGATTCGCCGATGGTCTTGGTAGACTGAACATGTAGTGAACTTTTATTTTTTTAAAGGCTTGAATCATGCTCGAAACTTTTGTTTGCTTTGCATCATCGTTTGGAAGCTTAAATTGCAAAAAAACTATGAATGCATTTCTATTATTGTTATTTTCTACTTTACTTATCAAATCTGCCAACTCTAGGATTGTGACATAAAATGAACGAATGAATAACTTACGTCTCGATAGAATAACAAAGAATTTAGAGGATAAAACAAGATTCCATTCGAAAGAAAACGAAATAGCCGATTGGTGATGGGATAAACCTCAAAGCTAGCAATTCAAGAAATCAAAGTACGACATTAGGTTAGACAACCTAGTTGGAAACCTTTCCTTTAATACGTACGAACTGCGCTGACCTGATTCCCGTGGTGGGATACGTAGGCAGCCCACATAGGGTTCGGTTGCTTTATAACAAAAATCCAAAATATCTTATGCATACGAACTATGCTGACCTGATTCCCATGAGGGGATACGTAGGCAGCCCACATAGGGTTCAGTTGCATTATAACAGAAAATCCAAAAAATCCTTATACAAGGAGAACTACATAGGGTCTGATTCCCTCGGCGGGATTCGTAGACTATCAACATACAGATCCGTCACACCTAGATAAAAATCCAACAAACCTTTTACCGTTTATATAACAGAACTACGCTGACCTGATTCCCTTGGTGGGATACGTAGGCAATCCACATCGGGTTCGGTCCCTTTATTAGAAAACTTCAGACCATCTTATGTATTTACGAACTACGTTCTGACCTGATTCCTTTGGAGGGATACTTAGGCAACCTATACAAGGTTCGGTCACACCGCAACATAAATTTAGCATACTCTTCTGAACCCAAAACTGGGGCATATTTTGAAAAGATATAGACAAAAGAACAGTTGTGCATCGACAAGATTAAGGCTACCAGACAGGAAGTATAATGAACCAATAACTTTAGAAGTGTCACAATCCGAAGTTGGCAGAATATTTTACAACTTATATACATATATTTACATATATATCTTTCCTTACATACATTTACGTATACATATTTCACAACTTATATACATATGGTTACATTTCCTTATACATATACTTACATACCTACCTTTCAAATGAAATACTTTCTTTCAATCATTTTTCACTACTGGTCATCTACCGAGATTTGTACGGAGATCACAAGATCCAGACAAACAAGACAAATGGAGCGCCAACAACGTCAAGCTTCGAGTCAACGCGAATCAACTTCCCCCTCCCAAACTAAGAATTTTTCTTTGAGTGCAGGAATTAAAAGACCGCAAGATCAACAATCAAGTCTATCAGTCACGATCGAAAAGCATTATCTGGCCTATTATGGCCTCGTCTTAAAAGCCAAACGACTTTATTTCTAACTCTATATTATTTTTATCACAACAACTTTATGACTTCATTAACAAATGTTGACACCCAATTTTGTCCCGCCTCTCTTCCAAAATAGCTATTTATGCTCCTAACATTTTGTGGAAAAATAAAAAAATATATATATTGTATTTACTATGATTATTAGCCTTTTATCAAAATCGGGGCTTCATTATTATATTTCAGTTACTTATTATTATTATTATTATTATTATTATTATTATTATTATTATTATTATTATTATTATTATTATCATTATTATTATTATTATTATTATTATTATTATTATTATTATTATTCACAATTTTTATCATTTCAGTATTTTACCAGCTTACGCACACGCATCGCATTTATCTTTGCATAATTAAATAATAGTATTTTTATTTTACTGTGAATTTTTAAAAAATATTATTGCACGACTATTATAACATCATATAATTTTATTACCCGAGTTCTAATAATTACACATTTTGGTATTATGTGATATTATGTCATTCTCAGTACATCGTTAATCAAAATGAGTCTCTTATTTAAATATTGGAAGACAAACTGTTCCTTACACGCAGTCCGTATTTCGACTTACCGAATCCCAAATTAAAGTCCGATTAACTCCTAATATCTTTTGGACTAGCCCATATCTTTTATCTCAATTTTTAAACCCAGTCTATGTTTTTAATTTTAGCCCATTCTCAATACTCAGTCCAAAAATGGACCCAGTCCAAAAAATACCGGGTCCGACCCGCATCAGCTCCAACATAAGGGAAACCCCTAGGGTTTCCCTTAATTCTTTTTCTCCTCCGCGCCTCCCTTCCCCCTTTCCCTTCTCTTCTTTCTCTTTCCGCTTTCTCGCCTCTCCTTCATCATCTTCATCCCCACCACGCCGCCGCTCCTCTCTTGTCGTCATCCCCACCACGCCGTTCCCTTTCCCTACCCCCGCTCCTTTCTTTCCCTTTCATCATCATCATCGCCGACGACCCCCACACCGCTACCCCACCACGCTCCTCTTCCTTTTTCCCCCGCTCCTCTCCCCCTGTTTTTTCTTCAACACAAAAGAACCCCCCAAATCCCCATAAATAGTAGGGTTAGAATCGCAGAAAAAGAAAAAAAGACAGCCCCTATTTGGTAGCTTTTTTTTGTGAATCACAGAATCCCCTGGAAAAATTAAGGTTCTAAAACAGGATTTAAAACCCCCAAAAATCGACTTACAAGAAAAAGGAGTTCTTGAATCGCCTCAATTTCTCCAGAAACTAGTCGTCGTAATCGAATTTTTAATATTTCTTAAGATTCAGTCGAAATACCAAAATCGTCCTTTTTTATTTTTGGCTTTTACTATCGTTTCGGGTCGGAGAGGATTCAAGCTCGGATTTTTGATAGTGTTTCGAGCATAGATCGAAAGCCCGTACCCACTTCGCTGCACCCGAAGAAGGTAATTCCCTTCCCTTTTATTTTCTGTAGCTTTGTATTATTTAAGGGTTAATTATATTCAGTTTGAGTAATCAGCATGTTTTAAATTTTAGCTAAATATGTGGTTCAGTCGTATACTAGCTTGGTATTATGTGTTGTATTTAGGATATTAGTCTCAAATTCTTGTTGTATGACCTGAGCATGATTAGTGTATTGGCCATGGAAATATGTATGATTTATGGTCTATTCTACTTAAAATTCCTGAGTTAGTTGTATGTTTGATTGATGCAGCCGTATTCAGTGGGTAAATGTTAGATGTGTAACCCTGTTTGGATCTTTACGTTTATGAGTTTAGGAATGCTAAAGTATGTTTATCCCGACTTCTTTATGTGGTACTGTCAATGTAAGATTTTTTAGTGATCCTGCCTAAATTACAGAGTCTAAGTAGTCTTCTTCCATGATTATAAGGTTTGACTGGGAAATATGGTCTAAATCTTCTTCGCAGTACACTGGATGTTTCAGTTTGGTTTATAGTATGCTATTTCATTCAATCTTTTTGTTTGCTTATATGGTTTATTGTTAACATGACGTCAGTTCGTTACTTGGAATTCTTTACCAAACCTAGCATCAGTTCATCATGCCTAAAACAAGTATCAGGATCTGTTTGCGTGTATCGTTTGATCTTAATTGAAATGTCAACATATGTTTATACATGATTGCAACCTTTTGGATATGACTTCATACCTAAATATGGTTTAGTTGGCTGGACTAGCAGGATTAATAACTTTATGCAACAAAGGCTATCTATCTTAGCCTAATATGGTATCCTTGATGTCTCTATCCTAGTCCATAAAATTGGTTCTGATAAGTTTTGGTGTTAGTTTAGTTCAGTTTGATTTCGTTTCTTATCCTGCTAAGCATCTTAATATAGCTGAATCCCCTGTGGCTGATTGTCTTCTTGTTTGCATTATAATAAATCTTCCTCATTGTTGGACTGAATGATTCAAACAACCAGTTCCTATTTATTAAAGATGTTTTAAGTTCAGATGGTTTCCCTCAGCTGTATTATATTTAGCCTGATTCAGTTTTAATGAAGAAAACATACATCATTTGAATTGGTTGTTGAAACTAGTCTGAGCTGGAAATGATATGTCGAGCTTGGGAATCATTCCCTTTTTTCTAGAATGGTTTCAGGGCCCTCACATTCTGAAATTTGTGGATGATGTTTTAGGTTTAAATGGTCATCCAGATGTTCCTTTAAATGTGCTTTAAGTGTATGACCACCTTAGTATGCAGTCACTTAGTTCAAATTTGTTAAGTATGATTCTATAATTAATCTTTGCTTATTGATTGGCTAGCTGTAAATAAAGCGAAATCTGTCTAAGTATTCCCTTTCCTTTATGTATTATGAAACTTGAAATGGGCCAAATATGATAGGAGGATTCTGTGTTTGCCACCTTATTCGAATATGTGTATCTTAGCAATGATTCAAGATAAAAAGGGATTATGAGTAAACTATATCCATAAGTGTGATTCTGATGTTTGTATTATCATTGTCCAATCCCTCAAATTCTAAAAGTTCAACAAAAAGCAATATGTTAGTCAATCCTATGGTTTGTCGTAAAGAGGAGACCACTGGAGGGGATTACTGTTTAGGTGATTATTAGTGTGCCTTAGTTTCACAGCCTTTGATTAAGCCGAAGCCAATTGTTTTTTCCTTTTTTTTTTTTTTTTGAAAAATGCTAGTGATAGATTAATGATGGTTGAGTATAGTTTGCTTCAAGTGTTTGGCGATTCTATTCTATCTTCGCATTATACACAGTTTGGATTGGTCTTATGGTAGAACTGAAACAAGGCTCTAGATCGGTCTTTGTTGGAGCCTTAGGGATGTTTAACAAAATATATGACCTTTGGTACATCTTGTTGGTTCCTTTTTGTGTTGTTTATATTCTTCGAAACCATAATCAACTGATGTAGATTGGCCAGGATAAGCCTTCTTGTGGGTTTAGATGTTGTCATACACTCATACCTAAATAACTGCAGAGCTGATTCCTCTGAATGCGTTTGAGTATCGGCAGTCTTCCTAATACAGGTTGTTTGATTAGAGATTAAAAGCTGATGTTGATTTCCTTTGAAATCATTCCCCTCCAGTTAAAAGAATGCTATTTTGCTATAATTCTAATATCGTAAGCCACTGGCAGTGATGATATTTTGCTGTAAATATTGGTGCCTTGCCTTGTCAACAGTGTAGATTATGAATTAAAATGGGCCTACATGCTATAAAATCCCTTCTGAATCTAGTAGATACCTGCACATCATGTTCAGACATAGCATGCATCACGAATTGGCAGCATAACCTTTTAAAAAACTATGCATGAGTAACATACAAAATGTCTTATTTGAATTCTTCAAATTGTTGTATGTTGCCAGTATACTTGGTCTATGTTATTAACATCTTCATATGATTTAACGAGTATTAGCAAGTCACGCGTATAGTTTGTTTTGTCCAAATTTTGTGCGTTTATCGCAAGTATATTTCAGTTGAAACCTGATCGAAGTATGTTCGTGAAATATACTTGGATATACATAATCTATATAATCGACGGAGTTGTTTTTTTTGAATTTATATGCTTAACCTTATTGATCATATACTAATCTTTTTCTTTTGTTTTATGCATGACCATCGCATACGAGTCCGAGGGACTCGTCTTCTTCCGCATTCAACGATGGGTTAAAGCCCAACGTACTTCTCTCGAGTCAACCTTGTCAGCCTTTATCCGCAGCAAAACAAAAGGGAACAGAAATTCTGGGCCAAGGCCCAATAGAATGAACAGTTCTCAGTGGTCTAGAGTGGGCTGCGCTACTGTTCACAGCAGCCCCAAAAGGGGGCTAAGCCCATCTCATTACATTTTTTTTCTTTCACGCATTTGTTTTATGTTGTTGCATTTAACTTGTATTATGTGACTAACTTTTATTTTTGTTTTATTTTCTTAATTTAGGTGAACCTTAGCGAATTTAGTGGGTTTAGCTCTAGTATAATGGGTAGCAACTCTAAGAGAGATATCAATATTAGTTCTATAAGCTTCATTCCCTTTTATGTTAAAATTATTTACAGTATTTATTATATCTTAAAGTAAAAATGAATAATATTTTATCGTAATTGTTTCAAAACGCCACTAAAACGCAAACATAAATTCAAGCATATTTTATAAATAACTCTTCAAGTTTGGAGCCAATCACGTATATTTTCAGGTAAGCATAATTAATAAGAAAACTCGTTTCCTTTTGAATTCTATTTATAAGCCAAGATTTTCTACATGATTACATTAGTATAACATGATTTATTTAAAATTGTCAAATCTCTTCTCAATAGCTATTATTTATGGGCAAATTATCATATTTTATACAAATCTTATGTCAAATAGCATTTTATTTAAAAGTTTAGCCACATTTATAAGTCTCTTTAAATGACATTTTATCTTAACAATGCTTGTAAGTTTTATTTCATGCAAATTATCACATTTCCTATAAATCTTACTAAATAGTATCTTTCATTTAAGGCTTTATCAATATTTTCAAGTCTCATTTAATATTTAGAATCTTCTTTTACGCAAATTATTATGTTTTCTACAAGTATTATTTTAAACAACACTATTATACTTTCGTCTAAAACCTTAACAATATTCATAAGTCGTGTTTTCAAAATGGCATTTAAAGTCTCTTTTATACAAATTATTGTATTTTCTGTAAATTTTATTTTAACTAACATTATTTTCTTTTAAAACTTTAGCAATATTTTTTTAAGTCATTTTCTAAAATTTAAGCATTGTATTTAATCACTAATTAATTAACCTAAGTTTGGTCGGATAACCGTAAGTTAACGGATTCTAAAGGATGCCTAACCCCTTCCCTTTAGGATAATATAGAGCCCTTACCTAGAATCACACTGGTTAAGCAGACTATTAATTGAGGTTTAGTTTTAACTTTCCCTTAGTTAATATTTAGGTGTCCTAATTCACCGTTAAATTAATTAGGTGGCGACTCCTTAAAATAAAATAATTTAGGAATCTCCAATACGTCATACTCCTAATTTTGACTCGGGTTAAAATGGGGTGTGACAACAAATATACCTGTTTGTAGGTTAAAGACGAATCAAATCAGGATTACGTGCCATCAATTCATCCTGTCACGATACCGTCAAACATCATCAGCCAAACGGCTATTCTATCGCTCTAATTCATACTTTATCAATTACTTTATCATATACTTTACCAGCTTTAACCATTTTACTCTGAACTTTGCAGGAATCATTGTTAAGTCTCCCAAGACCGTTGGAGGCATCAATATCACACCCCGAGGACACTTTAGGCTCGTCTGCCTTTAATAGGACATCATTTTTTTAAATGCCTCACACGGCATATGCATCATGTCCTCGAAAACAACCGGAGACATGCTTGGGTTCGTCCACCCTAAAATAGGACACTTTAGGCTCGTCCGCCTTTAATAGGACATCATTTTTTTTAAATGCCTCACACGGCATATGCATCATGTCCTCGAAAACAACCGGAGACATGCTTGGGTTCGTCCACCCTAAAATAGGACACTTTAGGCTCGTCCGCCTTTAATAGGACATCATTTTTTTTAAATGCCTCACACGGCATATGCATCATGTCCTCGAAACAACCGGAGACATACTTGGGTTCGTCCACCCTAAAATAGGACACTTTAGGCTCGTCCGCCTTTAATAGGACATCATTTCTTTAAATGCCTCACACGACATATGCATCATGTCCTCGAAAACAACCGGAGACATGCTTGGGTTCGTCCACCCTAAAATAGGACACTTTAGGCTCGTCCGCCTTTAATAGGACATCATTTCTTTAAATGCCTCACACGGCATATGCATCATGTCCTCGAAAACAACCGAAGACATGCTTGGGTTCGTCCACCCTAAAATAGGACACTTTAGGCTCGTCCGCCTTTAATAGGACATCATTTCTTTAAATGCCTCACACGGCATGTGCATCATGTCCTCGAAAACAACCGGAGACATGCTTGGGTTCGTCCACCCTAAAATAGCACATTTTAGGCTCGTCCGCCTTTAATAGGACATCATTTCTTTAAATGCCTCACACGACATATGCATCATGTCCTCGAAAACAACCGGAGACATGCTTGGGTTCGTCCACCCTAAAATAGGACACTTTAGGCTCGTCCGCCTTTAATAGGACATCATTTCTTTAAATGCCTCACACGGCATATGCATCATGTCCTCGAAAACAACCGGAGACATGCTTGGGTTCGTCCACCCTAAAATAGGACATTTTAGGCTCGTCCGCCTTTAATAGGCTCACACGGCATATGCATCATGTCCTCGAAAACAACCGGAGACATGCTTGGGTTCGTCCACCCTAAAATAGGACATTTTAGGCTCGTCCGCCTTTAATAGGATATCATTTCTTTAAATGCCTCACACGGCATACGCATTATGTCCTCGAAAATAACCGAAGACATACTTGGGTTCGTCCACCCTAAAATAGGACATATCGGGTTCTTCCACCCTAAAATAGGATACTTGGGTTCGTCCACCCTAAAATAGGACATATCGGGTTCTTCCACCCTAAAATAGGATACCTGGGTTCGTCCACCCTAAAATAGGACATATTGGGTTCGTCCACCATAAAATAGGACATATCAGGTTCTTCCACCCTAAAATAGGATACCTGGGTTCGTCCACCCTAAAATAGGATACCTGGGTTCGTCCACCCTAAAATAGGACATATTGGGTTCGTCCACCCTAAAATAGGACATATCGGGTTCTTCCACCCTAAAATAGGATACTCGGGTTCGTCCACCCTAAAATAGGACATATTGGGTCATTCTACCCTAAAATAAGAATTCACATATTTATCTTGAATTTTACAGGATTGGCGTCGAGTCTCTGAAGACAACCGGGGGCATCATTCGGCTATACAGTCTCATATGCATAAGCTAGACGGCTACGCTATGACTCTACTCTCTACCTTATCATTCACTTTACCAATTCTAACGATTTTACAGGAATTATCATTAAGTCTCTGAAGATAACCGGAGACATCATTTGGTTGTGAAAATTCCTACTTTTCCTAATCGCCTATATATTGTTCTCTGTGGGATTCGACCCCGACTCATAGTTGGGTAAATTATATTTGCATACGACTGTGCCCATTCTAATTAATAGGGTGGATTTGGACGTTATCAAAAAATGGCGCCGTTGCCGGGGAACAATTGGTGTATTTTGGCTAATCTAGGAAATAAGCTAACTTGCTTTGAACCGAACCCGTAAATATTTGTATAAGTGTTTTCTGTGTTTTATTATATATAAAAAAAAAATGGCATCTTGGAATGAAAATGGGTTTGATGGTTGTAATCCATATTTTGATGACCCATGTCCATATTGTGGAGGACCCCACTTTTGGCAAGATTGTGAATATGCTCCCGGGAGAGAGATGTGTGCACCGTCTCAATCCTATGATGAGAGTATTTGTAATATATGTGGTGGTCAAGGTGGACATTGGGGTGATTGTCCCAATTATTTCACTTCCCCTCCCCCTAGTTGTTCTAACGAAAATGCTAGTTGTGCTTTTGAGTTTGATAGGAACAATGATATGGCAAACGAAGGGCAAAGTACCGAATATGAAGGTATCATGGAATTGCTCCAAGCATACTTTGACCGGGAAAGGGAGGAGGAGCGAGAACTCGTCGGGCAATCCATTTTGGAAATGAACAAATCACTTGAGGATGAAAAATTTTCAATTTCCATGGATGTGCCTATTCTTCAAAATGAAGTAGTTGAAGAAGAGATTTCAAATTTACAAGATGAGCCCGGAAATTCTTGTGACCACAACGAGAGTTGTGAAATTGAAGAAATGGTTCAACTTGAAGAAAATGAGCTAAGTCATGAAGAAGAAATTTTCAATTCTCGAAAAGAGGAAATTGAGGAAATGTTGAATGGCATTATGGCGAGAAATGAAAAATATGGGAAGATTGTGGCCAATTGGTGGGAAGTAGTTCAACATGGAGATGATGAAACTGTCCAAAACATGGATTTCTCCATGTTAGGATTTTTACAAGCTTTGGACGATTCTCAGCATGAAGAAAAACTTGACAAAGAGGAAATTTTGAGCCAAGATTGGCTAATGAATCAAGCTCAACAACTTGAAGCCTATGAAAATCACCGTGAAGGCTTTTCACGGATGATGGAAGAATATCTAAAAATGCATGTTGAGCAAAGTCAAGAAATGGAGTCACTTGAAATTGCTATCCAAAAATTGGAGGCCGAATTCAATGCAAAGATTGAAGAATGTAACACTCAATATCAAAAAGCCATGGATAGTAGTGTTAAGTTGGTTTCCAATGAAGAAGTGGCCACTATTGATTTTCAAGAGCTAATCATAAATTACCAACCAACAAATCCTAGAGTAGTGAATGATGCCGAGATTGAAGAAATGATACTAGAGTTGCATAAAAAAGTTCATGAAATCATTTTTGAAGACTCTAGTTCATTAATGGGTAAGAATGTCAAAATTCATGCAAACTTGGAATTTGAGCGCGTTGGACCACATTCGAGCCATTTTTCAACATTGTGCTTGGTTGATGATATGAAAGTTGAACTAACCGAGCCAATAGAGAATTTTGGATATGAAGAAGAAAGCGTTTTTATTTTAAAGTTTGCCATGCCAAGAAGACAAAATGGCATTCCTCACTCAAAGGCCAAAAAGTGCAAAATGAGACATCCGAGAGTTGGCCTATTTGTTTTTCTGACACCGCCCTATGAGCGTCATCATAATCTTGATTCAAAGTTGGGGCGCAAATTCATAAGCTCCAAATGGCGAGAAAAGCGGTAAATTTGGTATCCGTCGTGCCGCGACGTTAACTTAAGCGCTTGGTGGTAGGCAACCCATCGTTTTTAAAATTTTAATCATTTTTTTTTTGAAATTTGATTTTTTAAAATTGTTTAGTTTATGATTTGTGACTAATCTGCAAAATTTCATAATTTTTGGAATTGTTTTGAATAGGTTGAGTTTTCAGAACAGCCACAAATCAGTAGCTGCTGGTTTCTGCTTATTTTCTGAACTGCTGGTTTTTGGCCGAATTTTACTCTTCGCGATCGCGCCAAGAACCCACGCGATCGCGGCAAAAAAAAAAAATACTATGCGCGATCGCACCACATCATCACGCGATCGCGCAGAGGCGCGTTTCCAGGTTTCAAAACAGAGTAAAGAAAGGGCAAAACGGCTTAACCCCTCATTTCCTCCACTTTTTCTCAAAAACAAAAAAATTCTCTCTCAATTTTCTCTCCAATTCAACTTCAATTTTTAAGAAGAATTCTTCAACTTGCAACCACAAGGTATGTGATTCTTTCATTGTCTTGTTCCTAGGGTTGTTTTTATCATCTTTCCATGTTAGAAATTGTGAAAGAAAAATTTTCTTCCACTTGTTTAAGCATGAAAATGTGATGAAATTGCTGAATTTCTTGTCATGTGAAGTGTTGTTTGTTGTGAGTAATGTGAGTTGAGAGATGGGTGTTGATAAATACAAGCTTAAAACCGTTGAATCGAAGCCCCAAAAATCATGCACGCCACCTGTTTGTCAAAATGTTTCTGAGAATCTGAAAAGACTCTGCGCGATCGCGCTGAAAATAGACGCGATCGCGCTGAATAATTTCTGAAAAATTACGCGATCGCGTCATGTTGAACCGCGATCGCGGTGAACAAAATTCTCAAATTGGCGCGATCGCGCTTGGTTGCCACGCGATCGCGATTAAGAAAAAGTGGCAGTGCCCAAACAGAATGCTCGTTCAGAGCTGCTCAAAACTTGGGGGACAAATTTCCTTAACCCAACTCCTCATTATACATCATTGTAGGTGTTCATATGCATTGTGTTTGTTTTGTAGGTACTTAAACTTAAAAAATGGCTTCATCATCCAGTGCTGCCCAAGTACCCTTGATTGAATATTATGACACCACCACCTTCCAGTCAGCAAAATGTTCGAAGCTGTATGATAGGCTGCTGGGAAAGAGCTTCATTGAAGAGAGGGGCTTTGTAACAGAAAATTTGGAAGAAAAGATGCCCGAGTTCTATGGAAGGTTGGTAACAAGCGGCTGGATACGCTTTGCAGATGAACCAATCAGGGCAAACCATACCCTTGTGCGGGAATTCTACGCAAATGCTGCAGAGGCAGACATTACACATAGGGCAATTGTCAAAGTCAGAGGTGTGGATGTCCTGTGCAATGCCTCAAGAATAAATGCCTATTACAATCTGCAGGATGGTGACAACAGCGAGATGACACAGATGTATGAACAACTGCGGCAACCATGGTTTGTGACCCACCTCCACGGTGGGGAGCAACCAAAGTGGCTGACAACAATGCAGAGAAAAATTGACTCTGCAGAGTTCACTGCTGAGGCCAAAACTTGGCTTGATATTGTCGCATCCAGGGTGTTGCCTTCCAAACATGAGTCAGACGTGCCCATTGAGAGGGCCAAATTAATTTGTGCTGTGATGGAAGGGTTGTCTGTCGACGTGGGGAGGCTCATTATGCAAGAAATCCGGGAGGTGGTGCTTGAACGGACTAAGAGTCTATTCTTCCCGTCATTGATCACTTACCTGTGCTCCACTGATGGAGTGCCCACAAGGCCAGGTGACAAAGAAAAGGGGCCTGGGGGACCAATTCATCCTTTGAAAAAGAAAGGGTCTGTTGCTATACAAAAGAAAAAGAAGATTGATATAGCAGGCTCGTCATTTGGGCAGTTTACATCTACTGCATCAGATTCTACTGGTGGGGCATCTGCTCCTCCTATGGCTATACCAATCCTACCACCAATACAAGAAGCAGCCAGGCCTTTCCAATATATCTCCACCCAGGTCCATGGGATGGACAATCGGCTTCAGCAGCTAGTGGCTAGTCTCCCTGCGGGCCCACATGGAGAAGGCACATCTACAGCTCCCTCTGTTCCTATTGGTCCAACATTAGCAGGTATTGTGGAGGACATGAAGCATATCAAAGAAAAGCAAGGAAAAATAGAGAGGAGGCAGAAAAAGGCAAGGGAGCACGCCAAGAAGCAAAGCAAATTCCTGAACAAAATGATGAGCATTCTGAGGAGTGTATGCGGCACACAACATGAAGAGGAGGAAAATGAGGACGATTTTGTCCTGCCAGAGCCCAGCAGCTCCAGTTCAGAGGGTGAGCAGAGATGACCATAGCACGCAGTGCTAGGAGGTATGAAAAAAAAAATCTGTGTTGATGTACTGCAGTGAGGACACTGCAAGTTTTTTAGTTAGGGGTAGGAACCTCCTCGGCTTTTCTTTGCCAGAGTTCTTTTCCTGAGGGGGGTTTTATTTTGTTGAAACTGGCATGTTTAGGATGTTACTTAGGTTGAATAGAGTAATTTTGTTTTATTTGGTACTACTTGGCAACTAATGGCATGTATTGTGTTTTGTTGAAATTTTTGGACCCCTCGAAAAGTTGAAAAATGCATACTTAGAACAGTTATTGTCTGACATGATTGATTCTTTATATGACATTGTGATTATTGGGGTGTTGTGTGTGATGAATTACTACTTAGGAAGTCACAAGTGTAAAAATTATTGTCCTTATGCCGATGTGTGTGTGAAGTGTTAGTTTGATTCTGTTTATGCATGTATAATCTAGAACTTGCCCGGTTGGTCTTGTTTGAAATGCGAAAGTTAGTTTGGTTGTGAAATGATCTTAGGCTTTCTTTGTTGAAATAGTCACTTTGCCTAAATAAGCCTTACCAAAAGTGTTAAATACCCTTAGTTTCCCTTTTGAGCCTTTTTGACCTTTTTCTTGGCTAGCAAATTATGAAACTTTACCCTTTGTGAAATTAATCCATCTTCGCACCCGTTCCCTCCTTGATGCTACTAGTTAGATGAGGCAAAATGCCTAAGTTGGGGGTGAATTAAATGTGGAGTACATGTTAAAAACATAAGTTGGGGATGGTGGAGTTTGCTAGTGGAGATTCGATGTGGTAGTTGCGTATAAATATATATATATATATATATATATATATATATATATATATATATATATATATATATATATATATATATATATATATATATATATATATAATAATAATAATAAAAAAAATCAGAAAATTGTAACGCAAAAAGAATTGTAAGTTGGTTAGAAGTAAAACCACATCGAGGTCGAAAACTGAAAGAAAATAAAGGGGTGGAAAGAAAAGAGGCGAATTAAGGTGACAAGATGTTGTAGTGTTCAAGGAGGGTGAGTCACTAATTTCCAAAAAGTATCCGACCCGTCCCTAAACCTACATTACAAGCCGAAAAAAGTCCTAATGTGATCACAACCGAACGAGCCTAGGATGAAAACATAGAAAATAAGGGCAAGCCTATGGTATTTGCATGTGTAAATATGAATTGTCGTTGTGAGTGTGAGTGTCTTTCTCTTCTCTTTCGTCTTCGTCCCATTCTTGTCGTATATATGTGTGTTGGGACATTCTTTGGTCTATGTGAGGGCATAAGGATGAGAATTGAACAAAATAAAGTGACCGCCTAAAGTAGCGTTTGTGTGCACCATAATATGTTCGATAATGTAATGTCATTCATTGAAGCTTCATTGTTAGTCGTAGTGTTTTCCTTTAAACGACCACCCCAACTTTCTACTTTAAAACAATATGCATAACTCAGCAACGGCGCCATTTTTTGATAACGTCCAAATCCACCCTATTAATTAGAATGGGCACGGTCGTATGCAAGTATATTTACCCAACTATGAGTCGGGGTCGAATCCCACAGAGAACAATATGTAGGCGATTAGGAAAAGTAGGAATTTTCACCAACTACGCTAAAGCCAAACGATGGATAATATTTTGGTTTTGTTTGAGAGAAAATTATAACTAATGCAAAAATGTAAACTAACCTAGAAAGCAAGTAAAATGATCAATGGCCACAAGCATGGATACAAGGGAGACTACGCTCAAGTAACGATCCAATGTATTTCATGATTTACAAACAATGGTGAATTTATATTACTTAGCCTCGGATAATGACTCTAAATTAGCTTCTTCCGAAGACTAACTAGACTACCTAATTGAATATCCCTAAAACAATTAGGAGCATTAAGAACACCCGAATATGGCTACAAGTGGTGTCGCCTATTCCTAGGTCGATTTCCATTAGATGAGGGTTAACGCCCCAAATTCTTGTTAATTAATCTTTCCCAATCCCGAGTTTGCCTCTTCCAAGTTTAAACCTAAATAAATGGGCAAGTCTTAGGGTTAGCTACTCCCTTAAGAATCATTCAAAATGAGATTAATTAAAGAAACAATAACTCACTTCATTAGGAATAAAATCATTCAACACATAAGCAAAACAAGAGATTCAATCCAAACTTTAATCAAGAATATTTCCATAAACGAAATTCAAGTATTGAAATGAAATACTACACACATAAATATTCAATACATAGCAAGAGTAGAAGAAATGGGTAAAGAATTTCTCATTGGTGTCTCCAAATCTTCTCTTCCAAGGTGTTGGTGATGAACCCTAGCCTCCAAGAACTTGTGTGTTGTGCCAAAGATGTCTCATGTTTTGCCCTAATTTTCTATTTATATGTACTGGAATGGAAGAAATCGTCAAAATCCGAGTTCTGGTCGAAATTGCCGAAAATCCTTCATCGCGATCGCGCCATGTGTCTGCGCGATCGCGTGGATGACGTCAGCTTCCACTGCTCCCTTTATCGCGATCGCGTGTCGATATTGTGCGATCGCGTGGAATTAACAACGCGCGTAGGCGCGATCGCGTTAAATTCCAGCGCGATCGCGTGGAGTACATTTCCCGCGTGGGCGCGATCGCGTGGGTACTCTGCGCGATCGCGCAGAGTATTTTTCCACGATATTTTCCAGAACCTCCAGTAAATTCCAGTTTTGCAACTTTTTTGCTTGTTTTCCACACTTAGGCTCTAGGAACCTCGTATTACCTGAAACATGACAAAAACTACGTAAAATGACATAGACTTGCTTAAAAACAAGTAAAACTTATAGTTAAAAAGCATCGATTGTGGCGTAAAATCACGCCACATCAACGGCCTCATTAGCATATCATTGAGTCCCGAAGACAACCGGAGACATCACATGGCTACACAGCCTCACCCGCATAAGCCAAACGGCTACATCATTTATCATCAAATCCCCGAAGACAACCGGAGATATATCATCGAGTCCCCGAAGACAACCGGAGACATCAAATGGCTGCACAGCCTCACCTGCATAAGCCAAATGGCTACACACTTACTTTACTCTATACTTTATCGCTTTATTTCATCATCTACTTTGCCTACTTCCACAATTTTACCTTGAATTTCGCAGACATCATCAAGTCCCGGAAGACAGCCGGAGGCCTTATCACTATCATCTTCAAATGCAACTAGAGATATTATCACATCCTCAGCATATGCATCACGCATTCATTCAAGTCCCTGAAGACAATCAGAGACAACATTGGCCACACGACTTCATTTTCATTCCCACACTCATATTTACTATCATTTTACACTCTTTATAATTTTACACTCTCAACATTATTACTAATTTTGACATGAATTTCAGTTTTGGCAGAAAATACAACCTGCATGGACGCAACACAACGTGGAACTTTGTCTTACGCAGTGAACTGGGAAAACACGCTAAAGAGGAATATCAAACTCACAAGCAAGGGTAACAGATCTACTCTCGAACTCAACTCCGCCTACGTCCACAAACACGTGACACGTAGGTCAATTTTCTCTTTCACATCCTCCGTAGGTCAAGTATTACTTACCACAAATTTTAAATGATTCGTCATCATTCCATTTTTTCGGGTTTGGAATCGTTAAATTAATTACAAGACAACACTTTGCAAAATCTTTATTGTCTTTACATAGTATATATTGTACTAGTTATTAAATTAGAAGCCCAACAATAATTAAATAAAGGAGGAAGGATCAACAATTTTCAGCCAAATTAATGACCCGAAATACAAATACAATATTATCCCCTACCTAGATAATCAGCCTATAATTTTTAATACCCAACCCACCTTTTAAGTCCACTACTTATCAGCCCATACTCTAATTAATTCACCCCAACATTTCAGACCAGCCCATATTTTTAATTCACCTAGCCCAAATCATTCCCCTACCCAAAATAATTCAGCCCATACCCGTGTCATATCCGGACCAGCCCAACACCTCACCCGACCCGGTCCAGCCCAATCTCCTTATTCTTTTCCTAAACCTAACTCCTTTCCCCATCCATTTTTCCTTTTCTTCTTCCACCTCCTCCCTTTCCCTCATTCCCTCTCCTCCTTTTTCTCTCCCCTTTCCTCCGCCTCATCTCCCTCGTCTCACTCACCCCACTACTGCCGCTCCTCTTCCCTTTTCCCCACTCACGCTCCTTCCACTTCTCTTTGTCTCCCACTCCTATCTCTCATACGCTCCTCTCTCTCTTTTCTTAAAACCAAACGAAACCCTATAAATCTGGGGGATCTTTTCAGTTTTGGGGGGACGGAACTTTGTTTGAGAAAGGAGGATATTCAGTGTTTTGGGAGACCCAACCATCTTCTACACTTGATTTTTCCCTTTTCCGGTGAACTTTAGCCGCGACAAAGGGGTTTCCAACAAATTCAATTTGATTTTCTTTGGCTTTAAAACTTTATTCTGCGGATTTGTTGAGTTTAGAACTCAAAAGAATTTGAGTTCATCCTGTTCGAAACATAGATTCGACGACTTCAACGCGTCAGTACATTGCACACAAAAAAGGTAAACTCAATACATTCATTATTTATAGTCTGTAGTTTCTGTTTTGGTTAGACTTTAGCTTATTCTGCTATATTTTCAGTAGTTATGTAGTTTCTGTGTCGTTATATTATCTCTTTGGTGTTTGGGAGCTGCTAGGATAGAATGTTAATCGCTGAAATGAATTTGAAAAACGTATACTTTGGTTTGGATGTTTAGATTGAATTTCCAGAATTTAAAACCCATTTAGAGCCGAATATACGTATGATATATAGTGGGTTATCAAGGTAATAAGAAGGGATATATTCGATATACATCTGATATATACATTGTGATGTGTATATCTTAGGTATATTGTGTATACGATTGAAGCGGGTCGGCACCTGTCTCTCTTTTACTCTGTTTGTTCAAGCAATATACACTGATATGTATGTAATCTGCTTGGGTCAGATACGATGCAATGATCATATGATGTGTCGATGTTGTCTGATCAATGAGTATATTAATAAAATCTGCCTACATACCTTGTTTACAGAGATTTATTTTTCTTAAATAACCCTGTTGCACCTGTTTAATTGAAGCTGTTTTTGTGCTATATATAATAGAGCATGTTCAGTCAGGTGTTGTACAATCCTGAATATTTTTATATTGTGAGCTAGCATATGTTTGATCAATCAGTTTAGTCCCTGTTCTATTCAATATCTTTTCCTGTTCATGTTTTACTATTATGCCCTATCTGTTTTTTGAAGTTAACAAAAATGAAGTCATGCTAGTATCAGTTCATGGTATATTAGATACTGTATTCGAAATGAGGCATCATGCTAATTGGGATTAGAATTGGTATCACTGGGTTTGAATATCTGCTTTCCTTTGAAAAGGAAAGGAACAATCATTTTCTTCATTTTTAGTCTTGTCCCGCGAGTGAAGTTTATTATTTGACAATTGTTCTTGACTTTAAAATGAATCAACGACTGCTGCCCTCGTTGAAATCTTTCTGCTGTTTGTTTGGGGCTGTTAATACCCTAACTGTGAGCAGTCCCCTATTTTAAATTAAAATCATTAAGTTGTTAAAGGATTGCCATGCTTAAGGAATATTTTTGGGTCACTAAATCGTTGTTTTCTGCCCCCTGAACTGCTGCAGCATAGCCATTTTTGTTGTTGTATTGTCGGGCCATGAACCACTGCGTCTTTTGAGTTGAATTTCTGCTACGCTTTGAGTTAAATTTCTGCTTTATTCAGAGCTGAATTGTCATGGCATTTCGAGGTTCAAAATACTGCTTTTAGATCGGCTTTGCTGCTGTAAATTTTCAGCGGTTGATCATTATACTTTCCTGAGCCTCTATAAATTGATTTTTCAAATTAGCACAACCACATCAAGCTAAAAGAATCAAGATTTACTCTTTTACCTTAGAACACTTGAAATACACATTTGTTAAAACATTAATATTAATCTTGCAATAACTTTACAAATACATTTTAATTGCTAGTTGACGTAATTCATATTTCGAATACATATGAACATTACTCCATTCCGTTTCTCTTGGTTTATTTATAATTAAACTCTTTTTTATTCGATCACTACTTTTCTACAAGTTTTTACTTTAAATAACATTATACTTCCGCTTAAAACTTTAACGACATTTATAAGTCGAATTTCAAAATGGTATTAAAGTACTCTTTTATACAAATTATTATTTTCTACAGGTTGTATTTTTAATAGCATTCTTACATATCTATCTATAACTTTAGTCATACCTACAAAGCTACTTTCTTTTCCTATAATACTATATTTACACTTACCCTAATTAATTGTAAGTCCGGTCGGTTAACCATTGTTAATGGGTCTTAAAGGGTGCCTAATACCTTCCCTTTAGACTAATTGAACCCTTATCTAGAATCTAAAGTTTCGCAGACCTTAAACAGAGTTAACTTTAAACATAACTTTAATAAACTTTAGGTGTCCTAATTCACCGTAAATAATTAGGTGGCGACTCCTTAACAATAAACAAAAAAAAAAACAGGAATCTCCAATATGTCGTACTTCTAATTCTAATTTAACCCGGTTAAAATGGGGTATGACAGCGCGCCACATTTATAATTAGGAGGCTATAAGCATATGTTCCATTCTCGAACGTTCTCGTCACCTGTCTACAACCCTTGCGAAGTTATAAATCCATAAATAACATTCTCTCAGCAGGTTCAACCATAATTCTTTCCGTACCATATTCTTTTCCACCAATTCTACTAAACCGTATTTCTCAAGTTCATATTTGTTGGTCGAAACAAAATTGGCTACTACGTCAACTTCTTCGCCCGAAAACTCTTACATCGTCTCCGATCGAAGAGGGGCATCTGTTGACACCCAATTTTGTCCCTCCTTTATTTAATTTTATTCACTCGGGCTTCTAAATTTACTGACGAGCTAAATACTTTATTTTCACTATTTTTATTTCTTATTGCTACTACTATTAATATCGCTACTTTTATTTTCAACATTACGAGCACTACTTTATCACAAATTTTAAATAGTTCGTCATCATCTCATTTTTGGGTTTGAGCTCGTTAAATTAATTACAAGACAACACTTTGTTAAATTCTTATTTTCTACATATTAATTATTAATTGTCTTCACATAGTATATATTGTACTAGTTATTAAATTAGAAACCCAAGAATAATTAAATAGAGGAGGAAGAATCAACAATTTTCACCTCATAAGCAATTGCTCGGAAGTATATCAATGTTGGACTCATTTTGAAGCTCGTATTTTAAAACAACGTATTATAATTTTTATTTCATCAAAATATTATTTTATAAGGGGTAAATTCTTGATAATAGCTATCTACCCCAAAAGAAAAAAAAAAGAAAAAAAAAAGGAAAGAAAGAAAACTTTGCATTTGCATTCATCTCACCACGCCACACATCTCCCTTGATTTCTTTTCCCTTTTTCTTTAATAGGCTCCACATGCTTCTTCCTTTTTTGATTACTTTTCACTCAGGCTCCCTTCCATTTCTTCTTGTCGCCCCACGCCTATGTCCTAGGGCTGTGCATATTAACGGTTAAACCAATAACCCGAACTAATTATTGGGTTATTGGGTTAATGGTTCGGGTTAATGAATTACTGATTCGGGTATTGGGTGGTGCCCTGTGGTTATTGGCTTATTGGGTCGGGTCACGGTTTGGCCATTTTTGTTAACGGGTGAACCGATAACCCGATAACCATTTTTTTTTTGTTTTGTTTTTGGAAACCACTAAGTAAACCTTAGTGGAGGATATTTTATTAATAGTAATACACTAGTACAGAATAAACAAGACAATAGAAAACATGAATGGTCTGCAAAAGCAAACAGCATAAAGCAAAAGGAACAGCCCCAAAAAAAAAAACCAGTCCCGACAAAATTCAACCTAGCCTCAATTCTTAGGGTTTCAATCAACAACTGATCTCATCGCCTAAAGGAGATCTCCAATTGTGAAAATGCCTTCTCATAAGACATTTATGATAAAGAAGAAATTAGCGAAGAAGCAAAGGCAAAACAGGCCAATTCCTTACTGGATCCAGATCTGTTTCTTTCAGGTAAAAGTCTTTTGGAACTTATTTCCCTAATTTGAGCTTGATGTTGAAGTGATAAATCGGGAAACCACTGTATTACGCTTCAATTTGGACTGATTGTGTCTTGAGTTATTTGAATCAAACGTACTTGTCCATCTAAAGCCCATTATAGAACACTCTCCATGAAGACTTGAAAATGTAAACTTACTAAACTATTTTTTACTTCTTCTACATTGCTTTTAATTCTCACTCTTGTTTATGTGTTTTTGTATTTCTCTATTTTGGGGTGTTTGTTGGGGTTGGGAAATTAGGGAAATCACTTCCTAGCAAAAAAAGTTCTTCGTTGTTGAAATATTTTTTGCTCAGTTTTGAAGATGGGTTACCTGTTCTTGAAATCTTAACGGTTAACCCGATAACCGAACCGATAACAAACAACAACCGATTAACTGATAACCCACTAACCGATATCTTAACGGTTCTTTAATGGTTTAACATGTCTACAAACCGATAACCGATAGGTTGAACCGATAACTTTGAAACCCGAACCGAACCGACCGATATGCAGCCCTACTAGTATGTCCTCCCTACTCTCTCTGTCTCCCCCCGAATTTCAGGACAGAATTTTAACATTTCAACGGCTCTCTCTTCTCTTCCTCTCTTTAACAAAAATCCTAATTTTTGACATATATAAATACTTTTATTAAATGTTTTAGCAGGGGGATTTTTTTTTGGGACATCTTGAAACACTAGCATATCAAATACATTCTCCGCACATTTTAAAAGGGAAGAACCTTTAATTTCTAGAGTTACTCTCTCTGTCTCAGTAGACTTTAGCTGTGACAGAGATTTCGGAATTCATTTGAGTCAAGTTTCAAATTTATTCATAACAAAGGAGTAGATCTGAAGAGGACCTCAAAGCCTTTGTTCACTGCACCCACAAAAGGTAAATTCGACTCTATTTTAGTTCATTTACTCCCTCCGTATCTAGCGTCTTTGCTTATTTAGGAAAAATCCGTGTTGATGATTTTATTTTTGTGTGTTCGGATAATGAATGTTTTAAGCATGACTATGATTCTACTTCAGTTAAGTTAATTTATTTTTCTTCTACTACCTGCCATGCTGAAATTTTCTTGAAATCCTATTCTTTGTTCCTTTCATTTATCATGTGGATGAGTATAAATGTTATCATGACTTAAGAATATTTACTTTGATAGGTGGTTTAACTTTATTCATCCTTTTAATCACATGTATGAAGGTTTAATGAAAATGTTACTGTCTCGGGTCATATTTCTATGTGTTACTGTACCGATTTATATATTTTCACAGGGTAGAAGTATTTAGATCTTTGTTCAAAGCTTTTAAGTCATGATACTTTCCTTATAAAACATGTACATAATCTACTGATTTGTTTTGAACTTATATTTTACATGTTTAATCTTATTCGTCGAGCAGGTACTAATCCTTTTCTTTTATTTTCATCTTTTGCATGAACCTCACATACGAGTCCAAGCGACTCGTCATCTTCCGCATTTGGTGTTGGGCCAAAAGCCCAACGGAATCCTCTTCTCGAGTCAGCCTATCAGTTCTATCCGCAGCAGCAGTCCTAAAAATGGATTGATCCATTTACTCTTCTTTCCTTCTATCTTATTTTTTGTTGTGTATTTTTTATTTACCTTGTATGACTAACACTTAATTATTGCCTCTTAGTTTATATGAATTATAGAGAATTAGTATGGGTAGTTGTAGAAACAATAAGTAGTCATCTTAAGGAAGAACTATTAGTAATTCCATCAACTTAGTTTTCTTTTATCTATTTTGTCTATTTCTAAATATGTTTATAATACCTATAGTATTCACTTATATTATACAATTGATTTTCAAAGGCGTGAAGTTGTGAATATCTATTTTGAATTAAGAGTATGTCCTATTCTTATTATCTTAGAAAATTTTGAAATGTCACTAAGACGTAAGTATGAACTCATGTATACTTTATCAACAACTCTTCAAGTTTGAATCAATCACGTACATTTTAGTCCGGCATAGTTAATAAACATAATAAAGAAGGAGAAGGAAAAATCCCATCTTATCTTTACTTTTAAAACAAAATCAGTTAATGTCTTCCCTTTTGAGTTATGTTCAAACATGTTTAAAACATTACACCATCCTGCGTTTTCTTCAATTTATTTTATAAACTCTTTTGTGTAAATTATTATTTTCTACAAGTCCTATTTTAATAGCATTCTTATAGGTCTATTTATAATTTTAGCCACATTTACAAAGCTACGTTCTTTCCTATAATATTATATTTATACTTAGCCTAATTAATTATAAGTCCGATCGGTTAACCATTGTTAATGGGTCTTAAAGGATGCCTAATACCTTCCCTTTAGACTAATTGAACACTTACCTAGAATCATTTGGTTTCGTAGACTTTAAAATAAAAAAATCAACTTTAGATAAATCACTTTAATAAACTCTAGGTGTCCTAATTCACCATAAATAATTAGGTGGCGACTCCTTAACATAAACAAAAACATAGGAATCCCCAATATGTCGTACTTCTAAATTTAACCCGGTTAAAATGGGGTATGACAAGCATATCTAACCTTTTGTCTTGTCTTGTCTTTCTTTCTCTCCTCTCTTGAGCCGAGGGTCTTTCAGAAACAGCCGCCCTACCTTTCAAGGTGGCGTTAGGTCTGCGTACACTCTACCCTCCCCAGACCCCACATAGTGGGATTATACTGGGCTTGTTGTTGTTGTGTTATAAAAAGGTCATACAATTTTATGATAGGAAAAGATTCAGTAAGACAGCAAGCACTATCATTTGTGAGTTAAAGAAGTTCCAATAATAAAGACAAATACGAATGACTAAGTGTTGGTTATTCTTACAGAGGCGGCCTTAATAATATCTTTCCATAAAATAAATAAATTTTACCATACACTCATAAAAAAAAAAAACCGCCTTGTATAATCATCTAACTAAAATGATTTATCCCAAAGGTCTAAGACGCATGATCAACTTCAACAACTGTACAGTAGTCGTAGACTTCCCTTCAAAAACACATTTAGTTTCTCCCATTCCACAAACGTCTTGCAATGCAGACTGGTTCTCTTCCAAACGCATTTCAGTTTCTTCATAGACCTGCATTCTTTCCCAGCCGCAAAGCAGGTCTTTTGAGAGTTGCACATTCACCAACTTCTAAAAGTATGTACAAAGGATAAAAAAAGGTCTGATGACCCTCCATGCTTATTGTAAGAAAAAATTTCCTTGAATCCTTTCATTACTTGAATTGGTTTATATACAAAATAGCAGAATAATATTCTAACCTAAAATAGGAGATTACACAATATACAAAATATGATAACCTAAAATAGTAGACTACAAAATCTTCTAATTAATATTTACATATTCTATCACACCCCCGCAGTCGAAACGGGAGGTTTACGAACGCTGAGACTGTCTCGAAAATCTTCAAATAAGACCTGTAGTAGTCCTTTGGTGAAAATATCGGCAATCTGATAGCGGGAAGGAACATGAAGGACACGAACCTGTCCGCGCGCAACCTTCTCACGAACAAAGTGAATGTCCATTTCAATGTGTTTGGTGCGCTGATGTTGCACCGGATTTCCCGAAAAATAAATGGCACTCACATTGTCACAATATACCATAGTGGCCTTATGAATAGGGAAATCTAATTCCAACAGAAGATTGCGAAGCCAGCAGGACTCTGAGACAACAGTAGCAACCCCCCTATACTCTGCCTCAGCACTCGAGCGAGAGAGGGTAGGTTGGCGTTTCGAAGACCACGATATCAAGTTATCCCCAAGAAAAACACAGTACCCAAACGTTGACCGACGTGTGTCAGGGCAGCCCCCCCAATCCGCATCAGTGTAAGAAAGAAGATCCGTAACTGAGGACGGATAAAGATGCAAACCATAGTCAAGTGTACCCTGAATATAACGGATGATACGCTTAAGTGCATGCATATGAACTTGTCGCGGTGCATGCATGTGTAAGCATACCTGTTGAACAGCATAAGAGATATCCGGCCTAGTGAAAGTAAGATACTGAAGGGCACCTGCGAGACTGCGATAGTGAGTCGGGTCATCATAAGGAGCACCCGAAGTGCCGCTCACTTTTGGTTTAGTAACAACCGGAGTAGAAGTAGCCTTACACGAAGACATTCCAGCTCTATCAATGATTTCCTCGGCATACTTGCGTTGCGAAAGAAACATCCCATCCTTATGTCGAGTGACATGAATGCCAAGGAAATAATTCAAAGGACCCAGATCCTTCATAGCAAATTCCGAGGCAAGAAGAGCCATAATCGAGCAGCGGAGAGAATATGAGGAAGCAGTAAGAATAATATAATCAACATAAAGTAGCATGTATGCCATCTCGGACCCCTTTTTGGAGATGAACAAAGAATTGTCGGATCTGCTGTTGGAAAAACCTAGAGAAGAGACATAATCTGCAAAACGCTTGTACCATGCTCTCGGGGCCTGCTTAAGCCCATATAAGGACTTACGGAGTAAACATACATAATCCGGATGAGTAGGATCTCTGAAACCCAGAGGTTGATGCATATACACCGTTTCCTTGAGCTCACCGTGTAAGAAAGCGTTCTTGACATCTAGCTGATGAATAGGCCACCTCTTTGATAGGGAAAGACTGAGAGCTGTACGGATCGTAGCTGGCTTGACCACTGGACTGAAGGTCTCACCACAATCAATGCCAACCTGTTGAGTCTTACCATCACCTACAAGACGGGCTTTATGCCTCTCAAAGTCACCATTAGATTTTTCTTTATGAGTGAAAATCCACATAGAACGAATAACATTCACATTATGTGGACGGGGCACCAACTCCCACGTCTTATTTTTAATAAGAGCATCAAATTCATCATCCATAGTCATTTTCCAATTCGGGTCACGAAGGGCTGTCAGAGGGTTACGAGGAAGAGGGGATTTCGTAACCATGGTATTTAAGTTAAAGAGGCGTTTTGGCTTAAAAATACCATGCTGACTCTGGGTCACCATTCGGGACGGATTGGGAGAAAGGGAAGGCTGGGGTGACGGTGGGAGGGGACTGCCAGCGGAGGGGATATGGGCAGTGGGCTGGGTGCCGGTGGGAGGGGACTGGGCAGCGGGCTGCTGGGTCACGGTGGGAGGGGACTGGGCAGTGGGCTGGGTCACGGTGGAAGGGGGGTAGTAGAAGCCAAGTGATGCAACCACAATGGAGAAATGCCATCATCTAAAAACTCATAAGTAATAGAAGTGGGAGAATGTAACTTGGAAAAGGGGAAGACATTCTCATCAAAAATCACGTGACGAGAAATAATGATTTTATGGGACGATAAATCATAACACTTATACCCTCTATGATTCGTAGGATACCCCAAAAAAACACACGGTGAAGACCGGGCTTGCAATTTGTGGATAGTTGGAAAAGCAAAGAGGGGATAGCATAAACACCCAAAAACCCGAAGATGAGAGTAAGATGGCTTTCGTTGGTATAGCACTTGAAGAGGAGAAACGTGACCTAATAATTTACTTGGTAAAATATTAAGAAGATATGTTGCCATTTGTAAGGCGTGATGCCAGAACGAAGGAGGGAGAGAAGCATGTTCTAGAAGAGTCCGAGTGATATTATTAATAGAACGGATTTTTCTTTCGGCTTTCCCATTTTGTGAAGACGTATGTGGACAAGAAAGACGAAATTACATCCCATTAGCCTCACACAATTTCCTGAATTGACCATTATCATATTCCCTCCCATTATCACATTGGACATTTTTAATATGACGTTCAAATTGAGTGTGAATGTGGGTTTTCAAAGCTAAGAATTTCGAATAAACATCGGATTTCTTAGATAACGGAAAAGTCCATAAAAATTTCGAAAAATCATCCATAAACAGAACATAATATCGATGACCCAATGAACTTAACACGGGAGAGGTCCACAAATCACTATGAATAATATCAAATGGCATCAAAGTTTCGAAAATAGAAAAATCAAACGGCAACTTAATGTGTTTACCAAGAACACAAGAACGACAAATACTAGAAAGACTAGATTTATTACACTCAATGCTTTTATGAACCCTAAGACAATCTAAGATAGAATTTCCCGGATGACCCAAGCGAGCATGCCAAAAAGAAGAAGACAACGCCGCAAAGTTTGATGGAGTGGTGGTTGGATATTTGATAGTGGTAACCGGATAAAGATCTCCCCAACTATCACACCGCATTAGTGGCATCCCCGTCTGAAAATCCTTCACAGAAAACCCATATGGATCAAAATCAGCAGACACAGAATTATCAGTAGTAAACTTTCGGACTGAGATTAAATTTTTAATGAATTTAGGAGCATGTAGTCATCAGTTCCCATCTAGGTGTTATTGCTGTCAGAATCCATCAACTGAAGACATCTCACATGTTTTCCTACAAGCTCCTGCTGCTCAAAGTATTTGGAAACATTTTTGCAGACCAGTTGGGATAGACTTTCAAGACTTGCACATCACTCAGGTGGTAAATAAATGGTGGGACTTGCCAGTGAAGGGTGAGGTCAAATATATTTACAATGCAGTACCTGCAATCATACTTTGGGAGCTTTGGAAAAGGAGAAACACATTGAGACATGAAGGGAAGATTTCAACAACCAAGATGATTTATCAAGTGATGCATACTTTGATTTTGTTTATGAAGGTTAGAAGGAAGAATTTCAAGTATGCTCCTTACAGATGGGTATCAGTTGTTGAGGCTCTGGATAGGTACTCGCAACCTGTAAAAATCACTACTGTGGTGTGGAAGATGCCAGATAGAGGTTGGATAAAAGTTAACACTGATGGTGCTTCTAGAGGAAATCCTGGGAGAAGTGCTTGGGGTTTATGTGTTAGGGATGAAAATGGAGATTTATTGCAGGCAAAAGCACAGGAAATGGAGGACCATCTAAGTACTAACACTCAAGCAGAAGCAATGGCAATCCTACAGGCTCTCAGATATTTGGATAACACTCAGGCGGAAAGAATTATTATTGAAACAGACTCTCTTCTCCTAATGAATATCATTAAGAAGACATGGGAAGTCCCTTGGCAAATTATAAGCTTGGTGGAGGAAATATGGGAAATCATGGAGAGGAAAACAGTGGCGATTCAACATATATACAGGGAAGGCAACAAGGTGGCGGATTATTTAGCTAATTTGGCTTTGGACTCTGGAAATGTGGTGGCTAATAATTTTAAAGAATTAGACAGTCATGGAAGAAGACTGTTAAACAGTGATAAGTTGGAAGGGCCATATTTGAGAATCAAGAAAGGGATCAGGCTATGAAAAAGAAAGAAGGAAGGAGAAATAGAGTGGATCCCCCTATTCAAATCCTTTGGGAGGAGAATAGGGAGGATTTTATTATTACTAACAGTTTGCTTATTAATGTAGGTATAACATTTTCAACAACTCAATGGAAGCAATACAAGGACAAGCTGGAAAGGGCAAACATGAAGGAAGCACTAACAATTATGGAACAGCTACAACATAGAAAGATGATGCATCTTCGATTCAGGACGAAAAGTGCAAATTACAGCTACAAATGGAGCAGCAACATACTAGATCTGAAGCAAAAAGGTCACCAAATCAATAGAGGAAATCAGAGGAACGGAAGAAAAATCAAGATTAAGAAAAGGCACCCTAGATCAATGAAAAATGATGACAAATCCAGAGCAATCTTGGTCCGTGAACCTCAATATTTGAAGAAGAGGGATCGTCACCTGAACTCTACTTTCCTAGTTCATTTTTTATTCTGGACCTTTCTTTCCTTTTGCTGCTTAACTTTAGTTTTGTTGGACTTATTTTCATTCAGATATTATTAATAAAATAAACCAGTGGGGACACTTCACTGGTCATGCTTTATAAAAAAAAAAAAAAAAATCGTAAGGATAAAGGGGGGTTTGGGGGAGGCAAACTAGTGTGACCACAACCACGAATTGAAATCGAATGACCATTTCCCACAACAATACCATTATTTTGACTGCTCAAATTAAAATAAGACGAGAGATTACCGTCCGAGGATGTCATATGAGAAGTAGCTCCGGTGTCCATGTACCAATTTTGATCGGGCGGGTTCAAGGTCATGGTGTACATTATAGACTCAATGCCAGTTGGAACATACGACCCGGGAGAAGCCACCACCGCCGAGTAGAGCTGCTGAGCTGGAGGAGGTCCTAAAATACCCTGCTGCCATGGCGGGACTGGCGGCGGACGAGCCCAAGAGACTGTCGGGTACGGGCAGGGAGAAGGGGCTGCCCAGCGGGGCTGGGGGACCCATTGCCAGTGGCCGAACTGCTGCTGACCGCCACTGCCGGTAATCCATTGCTGCTAACCGCCGCTGCTTCGGGCAGAATTACCGCGGCCACCGGTGATTTTGCCGCTGCCTGAGCCGCGGCCCGAGCCCCCCTTACAGCCGTGGGAATTTTTTGATTTTCCTCGGCGTGAGCTTGAGTTATCCGAGGGGAGTGGCGCGTCATCGACTGAGGCCACCATAGCCGAACCAGACCCGTGAGACACCATAGCCGTAAGTTCACGTTCCTCCAAAACAAGAGAAGACCGAGCCTCAGTAAATGGTGGGAGTTGCTTGGCATGGCGAATTTGTGTCCCAACCCCTTTGTATGCGTCAGTGAGACCCGAGACCAGTTGAAGGACAAGGCGGCTATTCGTCACGGGAGCCCCAACGTTTTTCAGTTGATCGGCAAGGCTCTTGAGACGTTGACAATAGGCGGAGGCATTGGAAAAATCCTCCATACGAGTCGTCGTGAATTCTTGTTCAAAAGTCACCGCACGAGAAGTTTGATGATCTTGGAAGATATCACGTAAGCGGTCCCAAGCCTCCATGGTAGTAGCATCCGGTTCGATGATAGTGTTTAACAGATCATTCGAAATCGTCGAATAAATCCATTGAAGCACGGTGGCGTCAATGGTGGTCCATAATTCAATTTCCTCATCAGTTTTGGGAGCCGGCTTCTCCGTACCCTTAGGTGGAGGAATGATGTGATGAAGGACCTTGTGAGAACAAGCATGAATTTTGAAAAGCTCGGCCCATGTACCATATTGTGAGTTTTCCATCTCAAGAGTAACAGAGATGTGATTCTTGATATTGGAGACCGTGAGGGCCGGGTGGAACGTGGGCTTAGCCGGGGTGGTTGGTGCGTCGGCCATGGGAAAAGAAAAGGAAGGGGGCGACGGCTTAGGAAGGAAAACAAAAAATAAGGATTTAGGGCGTAGCGGAAGGAGCAAGAAGAAAAAAACCCTATTCTGATACCATTTAAGAAATATTTTCCTTGAATCCTTTCATTACTTGAATTGGTTTATATACAAAATAACAGAATAATATTCTAACCTAAAATAGGAGATTATACATTATACAAAATATGCTAACCTAAAATAGTAGACTACAAAATCTTCTAATTAATATTTAGATATTCTATCACTTTATACATGTCAAACTTGACACAACTCTCATCCCCTTTTGTAAGCATCCTCCATATGTATTAGCACATTTCCAACATCTGGAACTATCTTTTAAAAAAAAATGCAATATCAAACAACATGTTGACAAAGAGACTTCAATGGCGAATGCAATGATGAAAAACATATAAGTAAATCATCATAAATCAAGAGCATCAGCTTTAAAAATCTCAGCCCATTAATTATTCGCATTTGCACAATATTTATGAGAATGGAATATAGTCAATTGATATAAACTGATAGTTAAGTTGTGATAACATAAAAAAGTTGACTTGTCATAAATATCAAACTCATATTGAATAGAAATTAAAGAGAACATCGTTATAATATATGTACCATTAAAGTGAAAATCACAAGCTTTTTCTTAACAATTATAAAGTAGCTGGAGCAATATCATTTTATGAGTTATACAACTACGATTCACAACGGATAAAATTATAATACTCATCTCATAAACAAAATTATCATTCAAAGTTAATAGGGGATCTCCACATCGATTATTCACTCTTTACATAATACTTCCCCCAAAAAAAATGAAAAAAATAGAGCAACTGGTATAGCCCATTAGTACTGCTCAAAGGTACTAAAGTTACCAGATTTCTTTCTAAATTACAGCAACTTTGCTTTTGAAAGCTTCCTTCAGTTTCATGGCTCTTTTACTTCAAAAAAGTAACATAACAGTTATAATTAAATAAGTAGTACTTATAAAAAGAATTATCATATAAGTAGCGACACAGGAAAGGTGACATCATTGTCACAAGTGAATAGATGAATTTTCTGCTTAATAAACAAAGAATTGAATACTCATCTGTGATGTTTTAGTTAAAATACAGGGTACCCTTTCGATGCGAGAAGTATCTTCTCATTAGGATAAAATCGAACAGCAGCATAGAATTATCGGCGCACTCATCTTCCAAAAGGTCAACCTTCTCCCCTCGATAAAAAAACCTGCAAGGCCATAATCACATCAACCAGCCACATACATTTTTCATAGGTCAGTTTCAAATTAGGAAATCAAGTCTTTTGAAAGAGTATAACCAAAAATAGGAGGTTAGTATAGCCTATCTTCTCAATGGTTGTCATCATCGAACCTTTACCTTATCTTTTGAATGATCCACACGGTACTGCGTTTTCTCTTTTAAGTTTGTGCCTTTATGTTATTGTTTTGAAGGGACATAACACACTCAATACCCTTAATCACAGAGGAGGAAGAAATAGAGAACAACAAAGGAAATGTAAATTATCCAAATTTCCTATTCAAGCAGCTAGCAACAGCTGTAGCGTCTTTGCCTCCTCCATATTTATTGGTGAATTCCTCCTTAATTCTCTGTAGAAATGTAATGGGGATATATTCGCCAAGAGATTATGATAAATGAAAAAACATAAATGTTATTCATTTCTCTAAAATGCATTTCTTAGTCCTATTCTATAATGTGGGATCAATAAGAAATCTTTCTGTGTCTAGAAAGGGTAAAAAATGACTTCAAACTCCTATCAAGAAAAGAAAGCATAAAAACACAACGTCAAAATAATTTTTACTATTCTGTTAAGATTGGTCACTTCACTTTGAATCTCTTTTACCTTTGAAGGCTGAACATCCAAAATTCAAAGAAAAGATCCCTACTTATCAATAATAGAATTTTGGTGTTACTTTCTTTATCCAGCTATTACATTAATGAATACTTTACTATTAAAAAGGAGGAGGAGAACGCATAAGTGCAGCAGTAGGTGGAATTGACACTAACCATGATAAGTAGTCCATTTCACCTTAGATACATATCATCAAACATTTTTGCGTGTACAGTACATTTCAGAATTCCAGTTACTTTATATAGCTCAGTTTTTTTCGGTTATTCTGCACTAATTATTGGTAACAAAAAAAAAAATCTAGCAATACATTGTTAAAAAAGAACATAAAACCAACCTATAAACATAAAATTGTGATTATAAATAAAGAAAGTACAATAAATATAGGAACGATTGCACAAAATAACTTTTAAAACAAAAATGTCACACCAGATACAAATAGAGAAGTTACCAATCTTTGAAAGATCCCCAACAAAGGTACGTACTGTACCACGCTCACACGGCCAAACACATGTACACATTAGCCTTCCATATCCATTAGAGAGCCCAATTTAAAGCCTCGAAACTCTAACACGGCCAAACACATGTACACATTAGAGAGCCCAATTTAAAGCCTCGAAACTCTAACGACCATCACAGACCTATCAACAGAAAATTTTCATACTTTGAAACAGGGACGAATTTATATTTTAATTTTGGGTCACGTGAATATATGATCACTCGACTAAACAAGATATATTATGTGTATAATTCTGAAAATATATCTAATATTACCTGAAAGAACACATGATTCACATGATCAAATTAGGCTGAGTTTATTTTCTCAAAGTCTTGGATTTGAACCCGAGCTCCTGCACGTTATATGCTTTTATTTTCTAAAACCGCCTTTTAAATTTCTTTTTTATAATACTCTAAATTATTTTTCTTTTATAATTTTAATTACCCAAAACTAAAAAAGGTGTTTTTTTTATATTACATCTAGTGATTTTCTTTTTCGGTTATTTCTAATTACCCAAATTTTAAAGGCAAAAAAAAATCAAAAACCTCATAGACGCTAAGCTGTAACAAATCAAAGATAAAAGAAATCAAAACACCCCATAGCTAATACTAAATTTATTCTCTTGAAATTCTAAATTCGTCTCTAATTTAAAATAGTGAAAAGCGTGGAGAAGCCCGGAAAAAAGTTCAGAAATGAACGAGAACAGTGGTGGGCTTGAAGGAGTAAAGAAGAGAGAGAAAGTTGAGTTCTTGAACTTAGAGCAATAAAATGTAAAATCAGATTATTAGGCTATGAAATCGGTGTCTCTAATTAAAGGACAGTACACATGTTTGCTAATATACAGTGCACGTGTCTAATGAAAGACAATACCGAATTTATAGGATTACTTTTGGAAAGGCCCTTGCTCGTACCCTTGTTATAAGGCAGAGAAGAGGAGTGCGCGTGGTTTGCTTAAAAATAAAAAGCAATCCACATGTTATAACAGAAATAGGTCAAATATATGTATGTACATTACTAGACAGATGGGCCAAACATAAATTACTATTTATATTACTTTTTGGTACCATAAGTTAGTGCAGTGTTTGTCCCTCCCCAACTCCCATTTCTATAACAAAAAATAAAATAAAAAATGTAGTAATTATGACTTCTTGTTGTTGTGGGAAATTAGCTTTTATAAGAACATGAGTCATTTATTCTTCTTATCGAGATTAACTATCTTACTGCTCCACTAAAAATCTATTCAACTCATTCTCTAAAAACTGTGTTAGACAATCGAACACGTCATATAATCATTCGTTACTCTTTTCCTTCCAATATCAATATTTGTTGGAATAAAGAGGAATTTTTTACCAAAGTAAGCTATTATTTGAGCCAATTCTCCAAAATAATACGTTTTTTTGAAAGTTAACTGAACTAGCATAAACGTATTCCTGAGTAACGAATTAGGTATTATTTTATTTAAAAATTCCAACGGACAAAAAAGTCACCGGTTAACAGCGTTAAAATATAATTCGTTACTGCCAATAACGTATTATGGCTAATACGTTACTGACAGTAACGAATTTAGAAATTCTAGGTACAAACAATCTTTCTATGAAATCTGACATTGATTGATCCTAAAGTCGTAACCCGCAATTACGACTTCAGCATAAAACGTAACTGACAGTAACGTTTCTTCTGAAACTAGGCACGCGCAATCTCTTGCAGAGAATCCTCACTACAAGAAAGTAAAGATACGACGACATTTATTTAGTGACATTTGAAATAAATGTCGGGGAAAAAGGAATTTCTCGACATTTATGAAAAAATGTCATAGAAATAATGACATGTGATGTAAAATGTCGTAAATATAGTGACATTTGACGAAAAATGTCACTAAAATAATGACATTTGGCATAAAATATAGCTAAACAACGATTTTTGGCGTAAAATGTCGTTAAAATAACGACATTTGATACAAATGTCGAAAATATTATGACATTTATTTCAAATGTCATATTATTAGTCGCTAATTACTGACTTTTACACCTAATGTTGGAAATCTAAATCTTTTTAAATTATGTCATCACTCTTTATATTTAATTCTAGGGAAAGAATTAGTGGATGCATAAAGTAGTAATTATATATATATATATAACGAATGAGTTTGGAACTAAAAATATGGCTAAATTACAAACAACAACAACACATCCAGTGTAGTCCCACACGTGACTAAATTATTTGTGTAAATTAGTTAAAATTAAATTATACAATTATAACAATAGAGCTATTGAATATTTCTACCAATTAAAGAAAACTATCGCACATATGACTTTTTAAAAAGTATTTAACTAGTAGTATTAGAATAGGTGTCATTGCGGATAATATTTAAAGAATATTAATTATTTTCAGAATATGACTTGGCTTTTTTATCCATTATTGATCTTTTCATTATTGTTATGGCCAGATTCTATTATGAATTTTTACAACATTCTTCATAGGGCACTCTTATTTTTTTCTTGTTCGAACTCTTGTAATGGAGGAAAGAACCGAGAAAAAGGCATCGACGACAATCGATTTTACTACGGGACAATTCGTGTCATATTTATTTTATTTATATGCATTTGAACTTTATTTAAGCTCTTATTAAAGTAATTGATTTTGCAAGGAATACTATTTGCTACTACTAATAAAAAAAAGCTTATGAAATTATAGTAGTTATAGAAATAGGAGCAGTATTTTTTTTTATTTTGGTTCTATGTACTTTAATACTCTTTTTCATTTGGACCCAGACTTTCCCCCCAAAAAATTAAAAAATTCCCAAAGACTAAATCTTCCCCCCAATAATTTTAAACTTAATCAAATACTACTCCCACGAATAAAAGCTGGAACCCTAACCTTTTCCCTTCCCCCAATTCCCTTTACGTCATAGGCTGCACCGGCGGCCTAATTTCTCCATTTCTCTTCTCTCTCTCTGCTTGAATTTTATTTGTCATTTACTTTTCTTGATTTATTTTTTCTTTTGTAGGTTTTACGAAGTGGAGTCCCGAAAAAGATTAATTGTATAATATGATTGTTGCATTGGATCATATTTTTGTGGATGTGAAGGTAATCCTCTGTGGTGTGGGCTTTAGGATTGACACTGAATTTTGAGATCTGTATTTTACTTTTTTAATTGTACCGTGAATGTAGCAATACTCTTATTTCACGATCTTTTGTCTTCTATAAAAGTTGCCTGCTATTTTGTTTAAACCATATTTTTCTAACTTCTAATATTTGCCCTTATCTTTGGTTTGTTGTCAGAGATCTCTTTCTCATCTTCATCAGAAGTCGATATGCAAAAATTAGAGTCAAGAAGAGAAGTCTTTTGAAGAGGATGCATGTTGTCATAGAGATTCAAGATGCTGCTTTGTATGAAGGCTCAACAAGTGACAATCAATGAATTGGTGTTTTTGTGGTCACTAGTCAATATTAGATTTTATTTATAGCATTCTCAGCTTAGGAGAAAATTTTGTATTCTTCGGGAACCATATATTTAATGGTGTTCACGAGATTTTTCAAAAGTTTGTCGAAGTGACTCTTTTGTTTAATTCAAAGTTCTATTGTAGTGTATAACTTGTGTACTGGAATTATATGATTCATCGTGGCATTAAATTAGATTTTTTCAGTATATAAAAAAGAAAAATGATGTTATTGACTAGAGATGATTTTCCGACATTTCTATGTATGCGTAGTAAGGATGGTATGATTTGATGACATTTCGTTATATGTCGCAATTAAATTAATTTCAAAATCGGTGACATTTAATAAAAGTTGCAAATAAATGTCGCTAATTATTTTGCCGACATTAATCTAAATGTTGGAAATTTTGTTGTGACGTTTTTAAAAAGTTGTAAATAAATGTCGTAAATTATGTACCGACATTAATATAAATGTCGGAAAATTCCCGACCCTCAAATTTACGACATTTGTACTAAATGTAAAATAAATGTCGCTAAGTGATTTTGCGACACTTATGGCACTTAATATGACATTTATAAAATGTCGTCGTAAGCCTAATTTCTTGTAGTGCCTGTAAATTGGGAATCCTTCTGACTGATTTGACTATAAAACGTTATCTGTAGTTACGTTTTATTTGTAAAACGTGACACACAATAAGATTGTACACTTACAATTCTTCTGACTGATTTGACTATAAAACGTTATCTGTAGTTACGTTTTATTTGTAAAACGTGACACACAATAAAATTGTACACTTACCTTTAATAGTTGTTATCTGTTATGTCAATGTCATTTCCATGCTGACAACATTTTCTTACACAATTTAGTGTGCAAGTTATGTGATTATTTTATTCACATAGAAAGAAAAAAAAATGGATATTGTTACCCACGTGATTAGATGGCAGAGTCAGAGCCAAGAGTTCAACTTTATGTTTTTAGATTTTAGAACGACGATTTCAGATTTAATACTTATGTTCTAAACTTATTATTTATACATATTTAATAAATTTCTTAACACAAATATATTATTTGAGCAAAAATTATTGAGTTTGGCGAAACCCGTGTCCAGGCTTCTAGTTTCGCTCTTCCAACAAAAAAAAATGTTACAAAACTACCTTTAGCGCAGTAAAATACTGTGTTATAGAAACAGTACCAAAAAGCAAAAAAAATTGGCCAAACTTTATTTTTTGCAACACTTAGTGTTTTTTTCCATACTTTGACCAACGATTAGTCGTGTGTCATGACTCCGAAACGTCAATATTTTATATAGAACCTGATATTTTTTTCTGCGTACAATAATGTAGGCCCAATACATCAAGGATACGTAGACGTTCAGATCGTCATTTTAGGGGCTGAAAAGGTGCTCGAAGTAAGTTTTGTTTGAAAAAACTTAGTGTTTTTTTCATACTTTGACCAACGATTAGCCGTGGGTCAAGACTCCGAAACGTCAATATTTTATGTAGAATCTGATATTTTTTCTGCGTACAATAATGTAGGCCCAATACATCAAGGATACGTAGACGTTCGGATCGTCATTTTAGGGGTTGAGAAGGTGCCCGAAGTAAGTTTTGTTTGAAAAAACTTAGTATTTTTTCCATACTTTGACCAACGATTAGTCGTGGATCAAGACTCCGAAACGTCAATATTTTATATAGAACCTGATATTTTTTTCTGCGTACAATAATGTAGGCCCAATACATCAAGGATACGTAGACGTTCGGATCGTCATTTTAGGGGTTGAAAAGGTGCCCGAAGTAAGTTTTGTTTGAAAAAACTTAGTGTATTTAAGTATCACTATCTTTGTAAGGCCTCACAGGCTAAGCAACATGAGATAGCGGGATTTCTACCACTACTACAGGTATACCTAAAAATATTAATAAAAGTATTAACTGTATTTATAAAAAAAAACTTGTTCAATTCCGAGATGAGGCTGACTGGCCATAGCAAATCCATAATTTTGAGCCAACAAATTCATGTGATAACCATGCTGACCACTCATTTGAAATATATTATTTTGATTTGCTGGTTTGGTTTTTACATAAATCTCCAAAATATTTATATCGATCTTATCCGCAAATTTTTGCCGTATGGAGAAAAATTGTAGCAAGGACTGGTCATTCTCAATTTTAAACTCAATGAACCTTGTATTGTTACCTTGAAATGAGCATGAATATTTTCCAGAAATATCAATTTGAATATTTTCACTATTTGTCCCCATCTTCTCATGCAATAGTTCAACCAATTCAGCATAGTTCGTTGAAATAAACATGCTGACAATCATTTTGGCACCTTCAGTGTACCTGAATCCGTTCATTTCAGTAATTATTTCGCCACCCCAATACAAAGCAACCATCACATTATGTTCAAAATTGGCCATCTTTACTCCTACACACGAAAATAAGACACTTATTATTATTAATATAACAGAAAAATAAATTAAAACTATAGTATTATTTTAACATATTACGAAATATTTGACTTAATTAACTTATACCTGTTGAATTTTGTAATGATGTTCCGACAATAGGCCACACAAGTAGAAGCTTTGATGAAAATTGTTCGAATGTGTTTGAACATTCGTTTCATACACTATATTTTATAATGATATGTGGTTTGTTCAAAAAGTATGAGGAAGAGGGACTTTAGCAGTGTGTCGTTATTGTGTGTCACGTTTTACAATTAAAACGTAACTATTAATCACGTTTTATAGTCAAATCAATCAGAAAGATTCCCAATTTGCAGGATTCTCGGCAAGATTTGCGCATGCCTAGTTTGAGTAGAAACGTAACTGTCAGTTACGTTTTATGCTAAAATCGTAACTCCTAGTTACGGCTTTAACATCAGTCAATGTCAGATTACATAAAAGGATTGTTCGTATTTGGATTCTCTAAAGTCGTTACTGACAGTAACGTATTAGGAATAATACGTTACTAACAGTCACGAATTAGCTTTTAACACCGTTAACCCGACCTAATTTTTTCCGTTAGAATTTTTGAATAAAATAATGCCTAATACGTTACTCAGGAATACGTTTATGCTAGTTCCGTAAAAAAAATAAAAAACGTATTACTTTGGTAAATTGATTTAAAAAATAGCTTATTTTGGTCAAAGGCTCAATAAAGAGATAAGAAAATATTTCTCGTATTGAATGAATGCTCATCAGCTGTACATTGTATATATTTATAGAAAAGTAAATCTAACTAACTAAATACTTGGCACTATTCTACTTGTCTACTCCGACTAAACAAATATGCTGTACAAGAAAAAAATACCACGCATTGCTTCTAGAAGGAAAATTATACAAATCTGTTGCCTAAGGAATCTTTGTGAACAAGACGAATATTTATGAGTCGGGCCAGCAGACGTCAGCCCAATATGTTTTCATCCCTTGTATTTTTTTTATTTTTTTTGCGCGGATTGACCTTCATTTGGGATTGTCTTTTAAGTTTTACCCTTTAAATTGGTGGTCTTTAAGGTTTGCCCTTCGCCAGGAACCCCTTGGTCATGGGTTTAAATCCCGCTCAGTGAAAATTTTAATTTTTTTTTCGCAAGATAGAAGTTGTAAAAAAATGGCAAAATTCTGTCAACAATATTTACTTGATCAAAATGAGAATTCTTACCTAAAGCATTAGTTGTTGCGGAAATCAGCTTTATTTAGTCACTAACTACTTTTACTGTTCCATTTAAAAAATCTATTCAATTCCATTCTCTAAATACAGTCTCGGAAAATTGAACTCGTTATTTAGTCATTAATACTCTTTTCCTTCCAAAAACTCTGTGATACTTATTTACATCAAAAATGGGAATTATATATGCCATAGGCAAGTAACTTGTATTAGTAATTATCCTCCAATATCTCTACTTAAATTTATGTTTAGCTACCATGAAAGGCAAAACTGGTGCTCCATAAGTAGTAGGTAGATGGATGCATGGTTAATAGTTAAACGATAGTAATTTAGCAAATATATATATGAATAGTTATAAAATCATTAATTTCACACACGGCCATTAATTCCTTTGGAAGCCATATCCGATGCCACTAATTAAAATGAAATAGTCACCTTACCTATATTTGGATTTTATGATATGATGCACGTCATTAGCGTAGCAAATGCAATTGCTACTATTTGTGGCTTAAAGAATTAAATATTCCTCTATAAATAGCTATAGTCCTGTCACATTTGATTCAGCACACAGATAATCCAATATTTGTTTGACAACATACAACTATGAAATTGATAATTTTGGTGTTTCTGATAGTTACTAATCCAGTAGTCGTTACTTCTGAGGACGATTACCATTATATGGCATATGTGATTCAGTGGCTCCCCACGGTTTGCGGGTATCCGGGAGTAAACTGCAAGGCTAATATTATGAAAGAGCCGTTGAGGTTCACCCTCCACGGCCTCTGGCCCGGAAACAGCACTGGAGGGAGTTTGGAATGCAATCCGCCTCCACATGGTACTCAGGACAAAGTCAAGGAAGTGGTATGTAGCGTACTATGTTGTTTTACGTACATTATTATGCAATATTAATGATATTTGGATACTTTTTAATGAAAGGATTAAACTAAAAGCTTCGTCTTGTAAATTACATACGTACAGTGGAAAAATTCCAAAACACTTGAAAAAGAACTCCACAAATACTGGCCTAGTTTGCTCTCTGGGTGGACGGACGAGGAATTCTGGATGCATGAATGGAAGGCCCATGGCTACTGCACTAAACAGACACTTCCAGCTGCCGATTATTTTCGGGCAGCGGTGCGCAACGGAGTTTTTTTAATGGAAGTGATTAAAGCCTTGCAAGGTGCAAAAATGGTATCAGATGTTGCCACTTCCGACATGAAAGATATACGTGCGGTTCTCCATAGTATGGGGCTATCCCCTAACCCGTACATCTCTTGTATTCCAAAGGATGAGACTCATGTGTATTTGAAGGAGATCCACTTCTGCCTGGATAAAACACTCAGAAGATTCATTCCCTGCCCTACGAGCCAAGACACCAGAGGATGTGGTGGATCAAATAAGCAGCAGAACGTCATGATTCCATCTAGGGTAATACTATAATCTAGCATGCATGATGTTTATGTTTTATGCTGATCACTTTTTAAAAAAAAAAAAAAACTTTTTTTGTATGTAGGCCATCTATGGCTCGCTGCTATAAACTGGAGGTTAATCCCAGTGCATGGCCGGGATTGATAAGAGCTATTATATATATTAGGCAAAGAGATTAAATATATTCTATGCGTATGTCACAAGTTGCTACTGATTACAGTAGTTAATTAGGTTTATGTAGCTTCCGCTACCCCGGTGTTAAAAGAAATGGATCTTTAATGTGGCTGTGTTCTATGCAATATATACGAAGGGACATGGCATATTGTTCTTATTTTCATTCCGCTTCCCTAGTTATTTCCCGTATTCCCCAGCAATAATTTCACGAATGATCAATGAGAAGATAAAACCTGATCTGATCAGTAGGAGTAATATATATGCCAAAACAATAGTTTCAATCTAATTACACCCGTTGGCGTGGCCATGCATGTCATTAAATCACCAAACGTTACGACACAAGAGTTGGTTGGAAGAGCCAAACGTAGGAAAAAGATCCAGAGTCCAGTAGTATTGCCTCAAGTAATGTTCAATATAATGACCTATTAGATTCCTGCCACGTGGATCATAAAATAATGTACGGTTGAGTTTTAATTCAAATCTTACACTTAATCAACAGAAGAACCAAAAATGGTAAAAAATAATGCTAACGACATCCATTAAAACTAACCCATGTTCTTTTGTTTTTTTTTTTTCTTTTAATACTTTCTTCCTTTTAAAATGCATTTCGAAATTGATTACATTTTGCAAGCTAACTTTTTCGAGAGTCAAGAATCACAAGTCTTTCAAAATAATACTTAACACGTTATGATTTATGCAAGTTCTATTTCGTTTCGTGTTGATTTTTTTCCCCGCTTTTGACATACCGGATATTTTATAAATGTAATTAAGAGCCCGTTTGGATTGACTTATAAGTTGCTCATAAGCTGTTTGACTGGCTAGCTTATAAGCCATTTTGTGCTGAAATAATCCTAAAAAACTAATTTGGCCCGTTTGGCTAAGTTTATCTAAAACAACTTATAAGATGTTTCATATTATAAGCCAAAAAAAATAAGTTCATTTATTTGGCCCGCTTACTAGGTTGGATTTTAGAGAAACATCTAAGGGCAATTCTGCGAATTTTGTAATTTTTAAATTTGCCCCTCATATTTGTAATTTTTAAATTTTGCCCTTCGGCTAAAACCCATGGATTCCAGGTTTGAATCCCCACTCAGTCAAAAATTTAAAAAAAAATCACAAGGTAGAGTTTGAATTTCGCTATGCCCCCACCGGCAGAATTTTACTTATGTTTAACCAAAATTTTGTCGATGGGGGCAGACTTTGGCTTGAGGCATATATATATATAACTTTTCAAGGTAAATTTTTAGTTATGCCTTAACTAAAAGTGTGCCCCATAAGACATAACTAAAAGTATGCCCCATAAGGCGGAACTTTTCCTTAAGGAATAACTAAAGTTATACCGGACCCGGCATATCTTTAAGTTCCGCCTTATAAGGCAAAGTTTATGCCTAAGGAAAAGTTCCGTCTTAGGGGCATACTTTTAGTTATGCCTTAACTAAAAGTCTGCCCCATAAGGTATAACTAAAAGTATGCCCCATAAGGCGGAACTTTTCTTTTTTTAGTTATGGCTTATAAGGCAAATTCTATGTCTTAAGGAAAAGTTATGCCTTATGGGGCATATTTTTAGTTATGCTTTAACTAAAAGTCTTCCCATAAGGCATAACTAGGAAAAGACTTTTAGTTAAGGCTTAACTAAAAGTCTGCCCATAAGTATGCCGGACCTGGCATACACTTGTTAAGGAATAACCAAAGTTATGTCGAACGCGGCATACTTATGCCAAGTCTGCCCATAAGGCATGAGTATGCCGGGTCCGGCATAGCTTTGGTTATTCCTTAACAAGTGTATGCCGGGTCCGGCATACATGCGACCCAAACCTTGCCTTGCGATTTTTTTGTTTGTGTTAATTTATGCTTGAGCGGGGGTTCAAACCCAGAACCTCATGATTTCTGCGCGGAGCTCAGGATTGTAACGCGAAGGGCAAAAATTAAAGACTAGCAATATGAGAGGCAAAATTTAAATACCACAAATATGAGGGGCAAAATTTAAAGACCACCCAAAAGAAGGGAAATCCGCGCAAAAAAATGAACATCTAACTAGTTTTGATCCTATCAAGTTTCTAAAAAATTCTAAAATTGTAGAGTAACTAACTTTATAAAATAAGATAGACATGATGGGTGATCACTTGGAGGCAACGTAATCAAGTAAACATGGGAAGTGGAGGATTTCCCCTGATCACTTTTAAGTTATAGTTTCATGTTGTGAGGGGTATATTTTAGTATGGTTATACATAATTTTTATATAGGATTCTAAAAGTACATAATTTTTATATAGGATTCTAAAAGCTTCTTTTAATTAAATGGTATGCTCTGAAAAAGTTAGCGGAAGATCTCCACAAAATATTGGTCTACTTTGGTGACTGGGCCGTCTGGACTAGGAGTTTCGGATGCATGATTAGAAGAACACAAAATGAAACTAGCGAATATTTATTGGGCTATCGTTTTATCTGGATAGATATGTCGCTATGTGTGATTATGCCGATCTCTTATATCTTTTGATCACGTCCAATTTTGTATAGAACCAAATTAGTGCAAATCTATTGTTCCCTTACCCAACGAATTTCTTCAGGTTTAAACGATAACCTCCATTGAATTGCCTCCTCCAACATCTTCTTTGATTCATCTACATCCCAGTTCCGTGCTTCCGAATACCTTTTTAAGCATGCATCGGTGCAGTACTGTGCGCTGCGCCCTGAGAGTTGCCCCAGGGAAGCCCTAAACTCCTTAACCTATAAGAAAGCGACAATCTCTGAAAGCTCACACAGGATAACAAGCTAACATAAGCCAATGTTTAAAAAATTCACTCTATATTCATCATCCTTTGTAAAACCTTTCTAGGACATAAGCATCGATACGCAAGGACTAGGCACGCATAGAACAATGACACCTATTCTTCCTCGTCCCACCTTTATATTCCTCTTCACTCTCAGTGTCATTTTCATCTTCACTATCAGACTCCTCTTCAAATTCATTGTCACTGTTTAAATCACTTGCATTTGCCAAAGTAGAAACTTAAAATCATATCGCATTACCCGTAACAAGAAATGACATAGCGTATAGAATTCAACCATCAAGACTACCCACCAGAATGGGGTCATTTTTACTGCAAGCACTTATTCTTGCATTGTAGTACTTGTAGTTTTTAGTTTGCCATGTTTTCTTTAAAATGCAACAAGGCCTTGAATAAAAGAATGCTCAAGACTTCCACTAATTTGAGGCAAACTAGAGTTGAAGTGCCAAGGTATATTACACAAAAATGAGACTTTGACCATCATCTTCACTAACCAAAGGAGAGTGAAACTCTGTCTTCACTTGCTTTTAAACACAACGGAATTTTTTTTAATCAAGTAATGATTCGAACACAAAGGAACTTGCAACTCATTTGATCAACCATTCAACTCACCCTCTGAATAAACTGCAATTAGTTGCAAAATTAACGACTATGTTTCTTGTCTTTTCAAGTACAAAATTCATCCTTTCAAGTATAGCATTTGTAGAACAAATCATCATTATTCATCGTTTAATACAAAAATGGAAGAACTAGCATAAGGTCAAAACAGCCAGGAAGAAGTATCAGTAAGGTGGTAGACCAATGAAAACCATAAACTTAGTCTTTGTGGAGCTAGTGTCTGCCTGCTTGATTCGTGATCTACCTACAACAGAGAGGTGATTGGTAATTTTCAATTAGGGATTACAAGATTGGAAATATTGTAAATAAAAAGCTAAGCTTTCACTAAGCCATCATTATTTTAACTGTAAAATTAACACACACCCTTACAAAGTAATTTGCAGTCAATCAATCGACTACACCTCAATCCTGGTCGAGCTAGGTCAGAATCGTATATTCTAATCAGCTCTATCCACGTTCATTTCAGCTATTTAGGCTAATTCAAGAGTAATTAAATATGACGAAAATCCCAAATCAAGTGGTAATTAGCATTAGATTCTGGAAAAAAATAATTAGTCAACAACAAAATCACTGATGCATAGAACAAACAATCAACAGATCCAACAACCCCACTAGCAAACAGCAAACACAAAAACACATGAATTTAGAGGGTTTAAAGGGTTGGTTTTCCCCTACTTGATTCATATCTGAGGAGTCCTTGGGTACCAAAAAAGTATTCTGTATTTTCTCAAAGAGCTTCAGTACTTTAGGTCTCTTTCTCAACTAGTTACTGTCTAGGTAAAGTTACAAAGAGCTTCTCCTTTGGAAGTTGCTTGTAGAGTTTCCTTTTTCTGTTCCCAAAATCTCATGCTGAGAATTAATAGCAGAATGCTCATAATGGGAACTTGCGAAATGTATGAATGAATCCTTTTGCGTGGAAAAAGAAAAATACAGTCAAATACTCTATATACCCGGGGTTCAGAACTCTAATGTTTGTAAACTCAAGATCCCCGACTGTAAGACACAATTTAATGCAACTGCTATGTAATATAAAACATTTTGTGGCTTCTCTTTGTTTTCTCTATTTCTTGACAAGAGCTTATTTCTTTTATGAAAACCATAGTCTTTACCTAAATGGCATGTTCATTTTGGGCTAGTTGGAATTGCCAGTGTTACAACGGAGAGCAATTTGTTCAATTGAAAATTGGAATCAAAATACAAAGCATAACAAGAGAAAGATAGTCTTTTGATATGAGAAGTTGAGGCTATAATCAGCACCAAAAAGAACCAAAACCAAGAAAGCTATAATTCAACAATACCATGCCTTGAGCTTTAATATGAATGCGGCAACAAAGACGTAAAGCCTTCCTCAAAGCAGACTCATTGACAACCTGATTCTACAAAGCATATCATGAAGATTATAGCACTCAGACCATAAATACGATAAAGGACACAAGTGGATCATTTGAGTAAATCAAAGTGTTTTACGAGCTAAACATAGTAAAACTTTTGAAGCAACGGATTCGAAGATCAAAAGACAACGCTTCTATCTCAAGGATGATGATAACTAAGAAAGGCAGGGTGACACACAAGTAGAAGAGTGGGTTTACCCGGATCAGAGAATGTGCTAACATATCATCTGCTCAAGTAATCTTCTAAGCACAATACCACACACTTTATGACAGCAATCAGAAGTATGTAAATGATAAAAGATTAAGTGAACATGCTTGTAAGCTCGACGGAGTGGGTGTACCGCATATCATCTGATGCACTTGTTCGAAAGCTCAATGGAGGAATCAGTCAAATATGTCAGGAAATTAATGGCCGACCTCTCCACGTTTAATTGCTACTAAGCTCTCCTTATAACAATATACCCCACAGCCACCAAATACTGTGAATTTCTTCAGGCCCAAATGACGAAATCCAAGATGCCTCGTCTTCTTTGTCAGAACATTATAGGAGACCAGTCGAAAAGCTCTAGTTACCAAAATGAGAGAGCTATCAAAGCAAGACTTAATCTTTGTGCAGCATTGAAAGGTAAGTAGTTTGTTCCAAACCCCTGGTTGGATCATTATCCATATATCAAAATCAAATCTTTCAACCATGTTCAAGATGGCTATGGAATCATCAAGCAACATCAGAGCCATCGCATAATAATGAACAGAGTGATCATCTGGCCCTCCAATCTCTTCAAACACCTCACTCCCAAAGTCAAATGAAAGAATGTTGCAGTTATGGTAACCTGTTAGGAGCCAGTAATAAGCTCCATTCAGATAAGCATTACCATATATGCGATCCGCAACGTCTTTAATTTTTAATAAGTAGAATTCTTTAGGCCTGAAAATTCTCCATGAGTCCCTGGAACAGGAATAGACGGCTGCAGCAAAATCTGAGGGGCAGAAGTGAACCACCTTATAGTCATTAGTCAAGGGGTCTAATCCGAACCCAAAGTTACGTTCGCCATAGAAATTAGAATCATCGGTTTCGGGTGCAGGGAGAGGGAGGGGTCTCACCTCCCTGGTGGCAGGATTCCACAATGCACACGAGACTAGTTTACGATCGAATTCGCACTCCAAATAAAACAAGCCATCCACAGAACCTAAGAGTTTCGCCATACCTCTAAACCTCTGAGGATTATTTTCTTGATTTTGATCATCCAAAATAATCAGGGAAATGGGAGGGGAATCATCATCATCATCAGGTGCACCATAATCATAAATCAGGACTTTATTCTTGCTACAATTCAAGTGTTGTTGAATGAAGCTAGGACTCTTGATAAGAGCATACCAGTTCTTGCATGCGCATTTGAATCGCAACAACGATTTCACAGGCAATCTCACCAGAATCTCCATTGCTAAATCGTCAGGGAATGCCCGACGATTATCGCTGGCAGCCATAGTAGTTCTACTCAGAGGCGGACCCACTAAATTCTGAAAATTTTGCACATCTTCATGTTCTTCCTTCCGCTGGCAGCTGAAATTCAACCAAATTTTAAATCTGATTCATAGCCGAGATTTTAAGTAATTTGGTTCAAGGAAGAAGATGAACATCTGCAAATTTCCTGAGTCGGGTGGGTTATATTATTTTAAATGGATGCTGGCATGTACGCGCCACGTATCAAAATTTAGACGGGACATGAGATTTAACGGATGAGAGGTAATATGACTCCAAAATTAAATGGCAGGGCAAATATTGCTTATTTTTGAAAGTACATGGGCAAATCCGACCCTTTTCCGTATTTCAAAAGTAAAGAAAATATTAATATTAAAATAAAAATAAAATAGAAAAACATCCTTTGCTTTTCCGGTTAATAACTTTTTTTATTATATGATTTTATAGGGTACATTGCCAAAATGCAAATACGTAACATTAACTTCACATTAAAATGAGGGTCCAATCATTTGAGTTTGAAAAAAATCAATTCAAGAAAAGACCCTAAGACTTCTTTTTCTTTTAGTTTAGAATAAGCGTGTATTTGCGCAAGATACTTTTGGTAGCTGGTTAGAATTATGCAGATATTAGTAATACATGTATAAATTATGAGAAATCTATATATTATTTTATACGGAATAGAAGATGAAATAGCTAGTACAAGAATAACTAAAACCTGCGTGATGCTAGCCAGCTACCAAACGACCCCAACGAGCTCTAACATATAACCATAAATAATACAAAAACTATAAATTGAATTGGCCCCACTATAATCTCTTAACAAATAGTGCTCTCCATCCCATATTACTTATCCACATTTCTCTTTACACGCCCTTTAATAACTCATAAATAAAAGTATATTTTTACTGCAATACTCCCCCGAAGAAAGGGGGTCAGTACGAAATATGTACTGAATATGTAAAGCGAAATCACAGAAGTCAAATCATAATGGTTACAGAAAATGAGTACAGAATCCAGAGTGTCAAATGCATATTTCCAAAACAGACAGAATGCGTACAGAAACATATGTCATATCATATCATATCCGGTCCCTGACACGGGACTCGGCAGACAGAATGTGGCCACCCTCCCGACGCTGGTGCCACTATACAGAGGAATCAGAAAAAGGGGCGTGGCCCCGTATCATATAATGTCATATCAAAATGGCCATACAGATCAGATCAGAATAGGCGGACATGGCACATCATACTCCACAGACCCATGTACGCGTATACCTGCCCCCTCACACCGGGACGCGGCGAACAATGCAGAGAATTACGCTTGACAACATATCCTGGCCCGGGCTCAGTGTGGGAAACATTGAGACATCCACGAGTGGAGTAGTGAGAGACTAATGCAATTTAAAAATATAATAAATGTTTTCAAAGACTCGATGAAGCGTATCGAAGACAAACAAATCCAATGGGGTCGGACGGAATCATAATAAATGTATTTCGGATATCATAATAAATTACAGAAGTATAACTTTCCCGAAGTCATTCCGAGTGTCAAAATAATTTATAATATTTAACAGAATATTTAAAATAATATTCGTTAAGCGATTAGTAGGGTAATTAAAACATTTCTTTCAAAAATCGCTTAAAAAGGAAGCTTTAACACATTAGGGGCAAAACCGTAAATAGCGGGCCCGCCTTGGGACAAACAAGGCGGCGGGCTCAAATTGTGCCCTCTAAGCATATAGTATCACCTAAAAAGGTTATACAAACATTCTATGATTTTCTGAATAATTTAGAGCAAAATTACATAATTTCAGAAAAAAAAAAAAAGCGTATCAAAATGGTTCAATTCTACTGAAGGAAAAACTGAAATTTTGTCTTGCGGATTTCGAGGGCCAAGAGGTCCTTCGAGGCCCGGATCCGACCCTAACACACTAGGGGCATGCCAAGGGAAGAATTGGGTTTACTTTACATACCTTTCACGCTCCTTAAGCCTTTCCAATCTCACTTCCCGTTTCGTCGAAAAACTGTAACGACATTAGGAGATGCCTCCTGATCCTGGCGGCTGGCCAAAGCATAAATGCGGTTCGAAGGACCGCTAATACCAGAAGCTCCACCACGGCCTCTGCCGCGACCCGCTGGTGCCGAAATACCCTGCCCCGTAGGGCGCATAGCCACTGACGAAGATGAAGACCCAGCGGCTGATCCGGTAGGCTGCGCTGCACCACCCGAACTACCCTTATACGGGCAATCTCTCACAGAATGGCCCTGACGGCCACAAGAAAAGCATGCACCGGTGGCTCTGTAGCACTCTCCCGTATGGTATCTGCCGCAAAAAGAACACTGAACCCTGGGTGGCCTCATCTGACCAGAACCCCTATCTGTCCGTGAACCTGAAGCCCTGGAGCTCTGGCCTGCTCCTGAATACCCTGGGCTCTCGAACCTGCGACCTGTAGGCTGGGGAGGCGCGCCCTGCGCCGGCTGAGATGAAAATCTGCTAGGCTGCTGCGGCTGTTGGGGCTGTCTGCCCCGAAAATCTCCAGATGACCTGGCCCTCTTGGGCTGTCTCCGATCCTGGCCCCTGTCAGGCTGGTGTCCTCCTCTGCCCCGATCCTCCATGCCCTGGGCATGGGCCTGGATACGGGCAATGTCCATACCGGGCTGAGCAGCCAATACTAAGCAGCTATCAACAAAATACCGATCCAGCCCCATAATATATCTGTGCATCCGGTCCGCCATAGTAGCCACCACAGTAGGTGCATATCGGGCCAAGGAATCAAACTCCAAACTGTAGTCCCGGATACTGCGGCCCTTCTGCCTCAATAATAAGAATCTATCAGATCTGGCTCGTCGCAACTCTGGGGGCAGAAAGTGGCTAAGAAAAGCCTCAGAAAAATCATCCCAAACTGCTGGGGGAGCGTCGTCGCCTCTGGATAACTCCCATGACTCGTACCAATTTGCCGCTATATCATACAACCGGTAAGAAGCCAATGTGACTGACTCTGTCGCGGAAGCATTAATAAACTGTAAGGTGCGCCGCGTCTTCCTGATGAACTCCTCGGGATCCTCCTCGGGCTTTGTCCCGAAGAACTCTGGAGGGCCACAAGTCAAGAACTCACGGGCTCTCGAACTGTCACGCCTGACTGCCCGGTCACCTCCCAGTCCATGCCCCTGAACCTGCCCTGCCACAAGTCTAGTCAGCAACTGGACTGCCTCCCTCATAGACTGATCCTCAGTGCCTGGCCGTGGAGCTAGAGGCTCAGGTACTGGAACTGCGGGAGCTGGCAGTGGAGCCGTCCCCCGATCTGCAGCTACGGCTGCCCCAATCTCCTCCACGAGTGGCGGTGTAGAAAAACCCTCTGTCTGGGGCAAAGTCTCCGGAGCAATATATACCTGGGCCCTGGTAGTCCTCTGGACCCGGCTAGTCTCTCCTACGGCAACTGACTTGGCCTTTTGGGCCGCTGTCGCCTTTTTTGGAGGCATATCTGCAAATATAGCCACTCGTTAGGAAGGGGTCATCCTGATAACACAGCTCTATCGCACGATCTAAGACAGAAAGAAGGGTAGTATCCTAAATGCCCTGTAGCCTCCTGTTTATAGGTGTGGTGCACAACACACCGATAAACAAGACTCTACTAGACACGGTCTGTGGACATTCCGAGGACGAACCGCTCTGATACCACTTTTGTCACGACCCAACCCCGTAGGCCGTGACTAGTGCCCGATCTGGGCACTGAAACACATTCTAGTATATGGCAGAAGCCAACAAGGCTTTATTCTAAATTTAGATAATTTCCAGAAAAATTTCGGTAGAGTTTCCTTTGTTTTACGGACTATCCCAAATACCCTGCACGCAGAAAATACCAACAAAGGCCTCACAGGGCCAACAAAGCAACATCTAAATATATGCGGACCGGCCGCCGCGACGAAGGGGATCGCCCAAACACAACACATACACATATCTGTACAGAAAGATCCCAACCCACAAACATGTCTACAGACCTCTAAATGGACCAACAGAATCATATGGCGGGACAGGGGCCCGCCGCACCCATGAACGAGAATATACACAGAACAAAACACAAAGAAGAGCAAAAATAAGGCCATTTCGGGTTTGGCCATAGGAAAATCACCCCTCAAAATCTTGCCTCTAAAATTATTTTCTTGTGGTATTCCTACTAATTTAATGGTCCTTTACAACTTGGTGTAATTGTTTTGGAAGAAGGAGCACTTATTTCTTCAAGTTGACAACTTGTTCAAGTGAAGGAGTTTGTAGAAAAAGGTAAGAATCAATTCCTTTTTCTTATGTTATGAAGGTTTGTTTATGTTGTGGTATGTGGAAATGAGTAGAAATTATGGAAATAAGGAAGTTTGCAAAGTGGGTATGTATATATATATGTAGCCATGGGTGTATATATGTTGTATACATATATGAGTTGAATTTTATGTTGTATTCTAGTTGTGGTTATGGTGAAAATTATATTGGGAATGAAAGTTGAATGAATTTTGGTTGAAGTTGGAATGTAGAAGATTATGTCACTTTAGAATGATTTTGTGATATTATGGAAATGAAGTTGTTAAGATGTGAATTATGATTATGGTTGATGAAATTGGAAGATGGAAATATGTTATGGATATGTAGGTTGAATATTAGAAGTTTTGGATGAATTATGACTTTGGTGGAAAGTTTGTATATTTTGTATATCTTGTGAATATTTTGAAGAAATGATATGAAATGCTTCCGAATTATATTGTAATGATCTTGATTAGTAATGAATGTAAAAACATTGAGATTGGTTTGGAAATGTGAAGTTGGAATGAAAGTTATTGCACTATGTTGGAAAGAGGACTAGTTATGCTATATTGTGTTGTGTAGTGATTGTTGTTGTTGTTGGTGTTGTTGTTGGGTTGTTGTTGAATTATTTTGGCCGAGTTAAATTCTAGGGATGCTATATGTATAGGGGAGATGCTGCCCAAATTTCCGTAGACAAGTATGAATTAAGATTGAATTCTTAAAGGCTTGAAGTTGATATTTGGTAATTGTGACCAATTGTAGATTTTGAAGGAAACGGGAATTGAATTTGGAAAGACGTAAAGAGCATACAAGGTATGTAAAGCTATCCCGATTCTTCTTTTGGCATGTCCTAGAAGTACTAGGATCGGATTCACGCATCGGAGAATATTCTGCTCATCGGAATCCGCGTTTGAAATTGTCACATTTTCGTTCAATAGAATTGAACCCTTTTTGTATGCTTTCTTGAAAATTATGCAAACCTTCCCCAAACTATTTGAAAGGTTATAGAATGTCCGTAGAACCTTCGTAGGTGACCCCATAAGCTTAAAATGCGTAATTTGAGCCCACCGCCTTGCTTGTCCCGAGGTGGGCCCACTATTCCCGGTTTTACCCTTATTGTACTTAAGGCTTGTTTTCAAGCAGTTTTTGAAAGAAATGTTCTGACTACTCTTTTAACTACTAAACAAAAACTGTTTTAAATATTTCATCAAGTCTTATAAATTGTTTTGGCACTCGGAACGATTTCAGAAATATTATGCTTCTGTAATTCATTATGACATCCGAAACTCACTTATTATGATCCCGTCTGACTTCATTGGATTGGTTTGTCATTGGTATGCCTCATCGAGTCTCTGAAAATACTTATGATAATTTAATTGCATTTAGTCTCTCACTACTCCACTCGTGGATGCCCCAATGTTTCGCACACTGAGCCCGGGCCAGGATATGTTCTCAAGCGACTTCCACTGCATTGTTCGCCGTGCCTCGATGTGAGGGGGCAGGTATATATGTACATGGGTTGTGGAGTATGTTGTGCCATGTACACACATTCTGATATGATATGATCTGATATGGCCATCTGATATGATATGTTATGTTACGGGGTTATCCCCTATTCTGCTCCTTATGTGTGGTGGCACCAGCGTCGGGGGGTGGCCACGTTCTGTTTGCCGAGTCCCTTGGCAGGGGTCGGATATGATATGGTATATGTTTCTGTACACACTCCTCATGTTTCGAAAATATGCATTTGATACTTCGGATGTTACACTCACTTCTCTGTAAGTTCTGTTTCGGTTATGATCTTGTTCCGTAATGGGACCAGGTACGACATATGTTTCCAGCGAATATTATTTATGCGATATGATCAGCATTTTGCTAATCTGGATATTCAGTTCATTTTCTGTATCTTATCTCTCTCCAATTAGTTGCACTCTAATCAATATTGATTACTTAAAAAACAATTAATGTTAAGGGCAAAGTAGAAAAAATTTAATTAATTCTATCTTGATTTTATAAATGAATAAGTATTTTGGGACGGATATTTTTAGTAATGTGGACAAATAATACGAGACTGAGGGAGTACAATTTTTCCAAAAGCTCTATTTTATGGTAAGAAATAAACTTATCTAGTGCAAAACACATAGAGAGGACTCGTATAGTCGGCCTCAATTAGTTTGGAATTGAGACGTAATCAAATTGAAATGTATTTATCGATTAATAGACTAGTTGCACTATTTTATGGAGTTACTTTCTCGAAGCTGTTGATACTAAACATAAGAATGAAATGAAGAAGAAAACAAGAACTGGTAAAGGAGGAGAATATGAAGCTTTAAAAAGCTAGTACTTTTTGATTTCTGCATATAAAGCAAAAAATACAGCCTACAATTAAAGTTTAACTGAAATAACCTCAGAAAGTGTACTAGACTCTGCGAACATGATCTCACATTCCTCATTATTTATTTAGACTTAGTTAGGCATATAGGACTGAACTTTGTCAGTGCACCAAACACTTAAGCTTTGGCAGTGGCTGGTAGAGCAAGAGCTTCAGGTTCTGGAGCAACCTCTACTGCAGAATAACCGTTAAAACCAGGGGTGTGTTTGTCCAAACCCCAAAACTTGGCAGCTTTCACATCATCTTGAGCCATTTGCCTTGAGAACTCCTCGTGATCATAATTCAGAGTTGCTGTTCCTCCAAACTCAGTAGCAAGATTATCCATGTCGAAGTATGACTTCATCAGTTCCACACTATCCTTGTTCTTTGGATAGACAAACTTGACCTTCTGAGCTGTTTTGGGATCCATAAAGTATTTGACAATCTGGAAAGTAAGAAAACAACGTTAATCAACGGAAAGAATAACATTAAGGGGATGACCGATGCTTGAACAATATAAAGAACAAATAGATAGTAGTAATAATTTGAGAGTAGGGAGGTAAGAAAAAACAAAGAGGATTAAAAGCAAACCTTCCAAAATGCTTCAAAAATTCGCGGTGGGCTGTACAAAAATGCTACAGCGAGTCTCTCAGGGTAGTGGTTTTGCAAAATATTGATTGTCTCGCGAGCAGATTTTACGGGAACATTATTGGTTATGGACCATCCAGTGAAGTCAATTAACCAGGCCATCTGTTCTTGACCTTCGGGCAGATTAAAAATGGCATTCTCAATCAGATACACCAAATGCTTCATCTGGTTGTCTAGTGCTGATGTGTTCTGCAAATATGCACAATGATTTTAAATTCTCGCTAAAAGGAGAAGAAATTTAATAATAACAAAAATGAAATATTTTTAACAGGTCAACTTGCTTTTACCTGCATTCCTGGTCGCAATATTAGGACGGTCCTTCCAGAGCGGTCATGAAAATTTGCTTTATACACCTTCCCGGTCTCACCTTCATTTGCTACTTCATGCTAACAGCGCAACACCATTTCATGGTCAGCAGAAGCAATTGTAAACTAATATAATATTTACCGGAAATTGTATCTGCATAGGTCTAATTTCTCTCAATATGAATCCATAGAGCATTAGATGGTAAGATAAATCGATCATCATCTACTTCCAACAAGACATAATTAAGACAAGGAAATTGTTCATAAGTATAAAGAAATATACAACAATTACGGTAAGATGAATATTTCACACATTAAATTAAGTCAAGTTGTCAATACAGTTTCAGCATCTCTCCTTTAAAATATTCACACAACATTACAGAAGACTCATACTGCTTATTTTTAAACACCCAAACTGGTCCAGGTTATTAATGTGATTTCTTATGTCCCCGAGGGCACCTAGTAATTAAAAAACAAAAAAAATGTAATCTCCAATTAGATCTGTCATTCTAGCTCTGATTAACATACTTCTTTTTTGGTTGATAGGTTGCTCTGACAAACAAACAATTTATCAACAAAAGATAACCACATTAGGGCAAATCTATTGTTCCCTTACCCAGCGAATTTCTTCAGGTTTAAAAGATGACCTCCATTTAAGCGTCTCCTCCAACATCTTCTTTGATTTATCTACATTCCAGTTCCGTGCTTCCAAATACCTTTTTAAACATGCATCGGTACAGTACTGTGCGCTGCGCCCTGAGAGTTGCCCCAGGGAAGCCCTAAGCTCCTTAACCTATAAGAAAAGCCACAATCTCTAAGAGCTCATACAGGATAACAAGCTAACGTAAGCCAATGTTTAAAAATTTCACTCTATATCAATCATCCTTTGTGAAGACTATGCAACACCAACACCTCTTCCAAAGTAGGAATCAGTTCAAAATTTTAAGTAGAGACAATGGTAAGAAAACAAATCCTTTAAATGTATAATCATAAGTACGTAAAAATCCAGAATCAATTATAATCTAATTGAAAGCAGGAGGATATTAACATATGAATCTAAACATTAGGATCATCGGTTACCTTATGCTGCTGGTCCTCACCCTCCTGCTGTTCATTATGAGACTGGTTCTTGCGACGAAACATGGTCAATGTTACTATAATTAATCTCTTCCTTGAGCTATACCTGACAAAACAATTGTCAATATTGAATTTACCCATGTGGCAATGCAGATATTTTCTCACAGATGAAATGCCCACACAAATGGATAAGGGGAACTGGCTTTACTAAGCAAGAAAAACACATTTGCTGTAACCGGCCTTTTATTTGAGTAAAAGACTTGAGATTTGCAATAACACTTCTTACAGGCAGTTTATTGCCCAATCCGGGATAGGCTTTTCATAATTGCAAAACAATTTACTTTTGACATCAAAGTAAAGATAATGTCACAGTCTTTTTTGATTGGTAAGATAATGTCACAGTCTAATAAAGAAGCAGAGAACAATATGCTGCACCTTTCAACATATGTATGCTTAGTGAAAGAGGATGATGAAATTGAGAGGCAGGGAACTTGAATAAAGTAAATTTCTAAAGGAAACTGATTCACAGGTCCAGAAACCACTATCAGGTATTCTGTCACTATACAAGTATCATTTTATCAAGTTGTCCACTTCCAAGAATCAGATGCACCAGCAGGTATAAAAGTAAAGTACAGATTCTCACAGTGGGATAGGAATCACTCTGTATTTAGAAGAATCAAGGTGATTGCTTCTGCTTATTACTGTAGGATATCTGTGAATGCAACAACAATCCTGAATCCTAATTTTGCAGAGAAGTATACTTCAGCGATTTCAGCCTCTCCTCAAAGACAAGTTGGCAATAGATTTGGGAGCAAGATCCTAATAACTACTATGAAGAATGTTCGATGCATCTTCCGGTAAGGTTCTTTTTTAGCAGAGGTTACAAGCTAATTCGTTAAAGGATAATACTCAGAGAAGCACTAATCCAAAATATTAATATCGCCTTACATATAAAAAAATGGCGCAGCATATAGCATTCAACCATCAAGACTCCCCACCAGCATGGGTCATTTTTTACTGCAAGCACATATGCTTGCATTATAGTACTTGTAGTTTGCCATGTTTTCTTAATGCAACAAGGCCTTGAATAAAAGAATGCTTAAGGCTTCTACTAATTTGAGGCAAACTAGACTTCAAGTGCCTAGGTATATTACGCAAAATTGAGACTTTGAACATCTTCACTAGCTAAAGAAGGGGAAAATAGTGTCTTCACTTGCTTTCAAACAAAAAGGAACTTTTTTTAATCAAGTAATAATCCAAATACAAAGGAACTTGCAACTCTTCTGATATACAATCACTGTTGCAACCTTCTTTGATTTTTAAATAGCTTCTTTCATTATATCTTAGTTATCAGGCATTCAACTCACCCTCTGAATAAATTGCAAATCTTTGCAAAATCAGTGACTGCATTTTCTTGTCTTTTCAAGTACAAAATTCATCCTTTCGAGTATAAGCCTTTGTAGAACAAATCATCATTTTAAACAAAAATTAAAGAAGTATTATAACTCATAAGGTCAAAGTCAGGAAGAAATGTAAGTTAAGTGGTAGACCAACAAAAGCCATCAAACACATAGTCTTAGCAGACTTAGTCTCCAGCTGCTTAACAACCTCTTGCTGAAATATAGGTTAAGGCCGCGCACAATAAACCCTTGTGGTCCAACCCTTCCCTGGACCCCGCACGTAGCGGAAGCTTAGTACACCAGGCTGCCCTTTTGGTAATTATCAAATTCAATTAGGGATGACAAGAATCGAAATAAATAACAAAAAATCTAAACTTTCCCTAAGCCATCATAATTTAACTTTAAAATAAAATTAACACACCCCCTTACAAAGTAATCTGCCGTAAATCAATCCACTACACCTCATTTCAGCTATTTAGGCTAACTCAAGAGTAATTAAATATGACAGAAATCCCTAATCAAGTGGTCTTTAGCATCAGATTAAGGGGAAAAAAACAACAAATTAGTCCACAAGATAATCATTGATGCATAAAACAGATCCAACAACCCCACTAGCAACAACAAACACAAAACCTTAAAAACTACCCAAAAAAAAAGACAAAAAAAAAAAAAAACAAGAATCAGAAACATGTCAAACCTACAACCACACACAGCAAACAAGAAACCAACTTACCAAGAATAACAGAACACATAGCAAACAAAGAACCCTAAAATAACAACAACAAAAAAGAAGAAGTAAAAACACAAGTAAACTTTGGTCATACCTGAAAGAGTGATGAGAAATGGAAGGGAAAGCAGAGCAAAAAAGGTGAGCTTTTTGGGTTCTTTATTTAACAGAATGTCATGCAAATTTTGCCAATAAATAAAATAGGAAGGCAAATTAATTCATACACTATACACACTTGTTTCTCTCTCTATACATCTGAGGAGCAGAGTGAAGAGTACTTCAATGCTTTCTCTCTCTGTACGTATAGTCCCATTCATAAATTTATATATGTAAAAGCTATAGAGCTAAAATAAAATTAAAAGAGAAACAATAAAGGACCGTAAGATATTTTTATTTTAGAAAGTTGTTCGGCAATTTTTTTTTTTTTTGTTGTTGGTAGAATAGTATTTATGGTCCCTAGGGCTGTTCACAGTTTTGATTAAAACCAAAACAAAATCGAAAATTTAACCAAATCGAATAAAATAACCGACATTTGGTTTAGTTTAATTTGGTTTGGTTTTAAATTTTAAAAACCGATAATATTTGGTTTGGTTATGGTTATAGTAAAAAATAACCGAATAAATAACCGAACCAAACCGATAAATATATACATAAAATTTATAATTATTTATATGTATAATATTATCTTTTCACAAATAATTAAAGATATTTTATACCTTTTAATTTTGATCTACTTATTTTTAAGGCCCGTGTCTTAAAAGAATATGTCCAACAATCCAAGCCCAACTCTAATAAGTCGTAAGCATAAGGGTTGTTTGTATTTTGAAACCTCTATTTGACTTGTTCTTTTGAATCTAAACTGCGTTGCAAGTTTGGTCCACCTGATTTGCCAACAGCGTGTCTTTCCCTCAATATGCAGCAAAGTTCACCCTTGTGGGCTATGAGGAAAAAAGAGTTTCATAAGAAATTTGAAGAATGTAGAGAGAGAATATTTGAATTGTCACGGCTAGTCATAAACCGAAAAACCGAACCAAACCGAACCAAACCGACAATAACCAAACCGCTGGTTATTATTTTACTTGGTTTGGTTATGGTTTTAGACATTTAAAAACCGACTAAATTGGTTTGGTTATGGTTTTAACCAATAACCGACCCAAACCGAACCATGAACACCCCTAATGATCCCTTCCGCTTCTGATTTTGATCCACGACATATATCACCAACGCCTTTGACCTTTAATTAATTAAAGCGTGTCTTATTGATTGTTTTATGTAGGAAATATGTTTTATTTAGTCTTATTTTAGAAGTATATTTTCCTCAAATATAAGTAATAATAATATAAGTTTAAGATAATGCATTAGATAAATATTATGAAATTTTGTGAATATTCATATGCAAATGGATCAAAAGTACAGATTTCTAGTAACCGAAGGTCAAACGTATTCAATCAAATATCCCAAGGACTAAAAGTAGAATTTATCGATAATTGAAGGACCAAAATGATATTATCCTTGTTTTTTCTTTTAGGGAAAAAGGTCAAATATACCCCTCTACTTTAGTTTAATAGTTAAATGTACCATCCGTTAGTCAAAATAGATAAATATACCCTTTTTATTTGTCAAAGTAGATAAATATACCCCTTGCGTTAAGAAAGTACACAAATATACCCCTCAGTCGACATAATCCCTAATTTCACTATTAATTACCCGATTTAACTTTAAAAAAACCCATGCTCAACCCCCCCTAACCCTCAAATTAAATTCTTTCCACCCAAATATACTCATCACCACTACAACCGACCCAACACAACCACTATCACCACAACCACCATCACCACAACCAGTAAATTCCTCATAACCATCCTTAACCACAACCTCAATTGTTTTGTGCCTAAAACTTCAAAAGATTGTTGATTTTTAGTTTTTAATTTTAGATTGGAGGATTGTTGTTTAGAAATGAGGCTTATGGCAGGGATTTCTAGCCTTTTTTAGCCTAAAGCTTTCATTTTTATTAATTTTAATGTTGCTAGCTATCTGGATATGTGGTACAGTGATACTTGAAGAAATTTATCTCAGGGTTCTTCAATCCAAAACTCTCAGTTGGATACCTAGGTATTTTATAAAGTGTGAAATATTATAATAATCATGTTTGACTGATGACAAACATGCTTTCTCTGGTATTTTGCATATGATATTCAATACTGTATTAAGGATTTAATGTATTCACTGATATCGAATGATCTTTTTTGTTTTGTTCAGTGATGTCCGAGGAGGATGGTTATGAAGAATTTACGGGTTATGTGGTGGTGGTTGTGTTGGGTCGGTTGTAGTGGTGGTGGGTATGTTTGGGTGGAAAGAATTTAATTTGCTGGTCGGGGCGGATCGTGCATGAATAATCGGATAATTAATGGTGGAATTGGGGATTCTGTCAACTGAAGGTATATTGGTGTGCTTTCTTAACAGAAGGGATATATTTATCTATTCTGACTAACGGAAAGGGTATATTTATCTACTTTGACTAACCGAGGGTATATTTAACTATTAAACTAAAGTAGAGGGGCATATTTGACTCTTTTCCCTTTCTTTTACCATTCCGTGCTTGATATTTAAACCTTTTTTTTGCACGTATTGCCTTCATTTGGGGTGGTCTTTTATTTTTGCCTTTCAAATTGGTGGTCTTTAAGTTTTACCCCTCGATTAACACTCCGAGGGTGTGAATTCAAACTCCAGCTCAGTAAAAAAAAAAAAATCGCACGGGCTTTGCAAAATTCTGCCTTAAGGCTGAGGCAGAATTTTGCAAATCTGTCTAGCGAAATTCTGCCTAAAGAGCAAAATTTAAAGACCATCATTTTGAGGGGTAAGAATTAAAGACCACCCCAGCAAATTATCCTATTTAAACCGATAGCCTTGTTTGGCTAGACTTCTAAAAATAGTTTATTTTAAAAAGTATTTTGAAACAAGTACTTTCGACTAAAAGCAGTTTGTAAACTTTGTATTTGGCCAATTAATTTTAAAAGTACTTTTGAACAGCAATTAGTATTTGACCAAACTTTTAAAACGTGCTTCTAAGTGTATTTTTCTCAAAAATACTTTTGGGAAAAAAACTATTTTTTTAGCTTCTGAAAAATTGTTTCTGCTACTCTCTAAAAACACTTATTTTCTCCCAAAAATTTAGTTATTAAAATAGGCAATTATTGAAAAAAAAAATATTTATGAAAAAAAAAAATTGGCCAAACAGGCTATAAATTTGTATTCATATCAAAAAACTCACATTTGAGATAAAGTGCTCCTAATATATTTCATGCTAAAAGTACGAACTGGAAATATCTAATTAATAATGAATGAATTCTTATTGGTATTTTTTTTGGTTTCCACTTGTTCGGCAATTTGGTTAATATATTCTGAGGAAAAATAAGCCATTTGTTTTGTCTCAACTCTCATGGTCGTTCCCTAATGATTTGTGCTATATTAGTCTGGAAGGTGATACTTTTGTCTGTAACCGTTGACACGTGGCTTTTAGATCTACATTGTTGGGTCTCTACATTGAATATCCACCGTTAATTTTCTGGTAAGTGAGTAGCATGTGTTGAGATCTGTCGCGTTAGTCAAATTAGCCGTGCGTTACAGGTGCATTTTGTTGACCCACTGACCCCGGATCCATCTGATTTTTTTTTTTTTTTTTTTTTTTTCTATTCTTTAAGCTTAACCTAGCAGGATTTCTATAATCAATTGGTACTAATAATTATTAAGGGGTCGGTTGGTTAACAGTTATGCAAGAATAATAATGTAAAAATCATTTATGTAGTGATTAATAAGGAATGATTTCTAATGCGGTGATTAGTGATTAAGGAATTATTATACATCAATTTCTTACTTTAAGAAGGCATTTTTTGTTTTTGAAATAGTTTAATCCCCATGTTTTTATATATACATTCTTATTTTATTTATTCACATAAAATAATACATAAATTTATGTATTAACTTAACCAAACGACACGCCAATTATGGGTAATTTTTTAGCTAATGCAATCAGTCAAATAACGTAGATTTTTTTTTTTTATGTTGACATTAATTCCTCGCTAAATGAAGATGGAACAATATGCTAAACACTTTGAAATCATTTCATACACAAATCTTCTAGAAATATTTCAATTAGGGTTCGTTTGGTTTTTCCTTTTCTAGAAGTACAGCTTGTTGTCAGACAAATGTGATTGATATTATTTAATAAAATATAAAATATCCACCTAATATTGCACGTTGGAGCTGATTGTTTGATTTAATTTTTTTATTAAAAGGAAGAAAAGAGGAAGATGCTAAGTGATATACAAATACAAGAAATTTAGATTCCTGCACTTAAGGATTGGATCACTTCTTATTATAATCTTTGATTAGCTGCTCAAATTTTAGTTTCATATCATTTAATTTTGCATGTGTGAGTTTTCAAAGCATAATTAATATCAAATTAGATACATAAGAAGGATTGTCATAAATTGATGATTAGTGCGAAAATACATTAAATATAATGTATAGTCTTAATTTATATGGTGAACTGATTAATTTAGAATTGAAATGCAGTGGATGTTAATGATCCATCCAAATAATTGAGTCTATTTTAGTGACACTGCAGTTCACACATTACAACAAGAGACTAGTCATTTAGAATTATAATCAAATTGAAAACAACAATTATAATTTGGCCGAAACTTCCATTTATTTCCTTATCAAATTAGACACCATTATGTCAGTTCGAAAGAAAATTCAGATTTCGCATAATTAGAGTTATTTTCCTAAGTCAAATTCGTCGCCTTAAAGTCTATATCATAATGGCTTTTAGTTTAAACTAAATAATTTCCACAACTTTTTGCTAAAAGTCAAAAGGACTTTAAAATAACTGGGGGTCCCTATCCTTGACTGTTTCTATTTTTTTTTTTCTTCCGTTTATAATATATAGTTTGTTCATAGGAGTGGTCGAGAAGTGAAGAGGGGAAATATCTGCAAAATTCTATGACTCTTCATCTTTTTAATCCAAAAAAAAAATAAAAGAAAAACTCTTCATCTTTACTTATTTCTTTCTGATTCCTTTTTTTTTCTCTTTTTCTTCAAGTAATAGCTTGCTTGGATTGTTATTATCCTAAGTTTCATAATATATTATATCGTGTTGCAGTGTATTGTTTTAAACTATAACTTTTAAATAGATTGTATCGCTTATAGTAATTTAACAATACTTGTATTTTTTTTATTTGGTCGCATCGAATCATACGATAACTAATAATAATTTTTTCGTAATTATTAAGGCAACTTCATTTTCTAGTTGATAAACAATAATACAATAGGTAACGGTCATCCAAACGAGCTTAGAGACAAATTCATTGAAGCTTATGGGTCTACAACGATCTCAAATTACAATAAAAACTGAATTTACAATTCAATATTTATAGATATTTAGTAATTTTCTTAATACAAATACATTATTCAAATTTCAAGCAAAAGCTACTAAATCTAGGTGATCTATTATTTTAACGCTAGATCCGTAGCTATACTAGTTGTAAAGGAAATATAGTTAGTTTAAGCTATTTTCATGTGACATGAAAAATCGCTTTATTTCTTCATTTTTCTTTCCCTATTCAAGGCCAACTCTATCAACATTTTATTTGTTAATTTTGAAAGGTGGGAACATTAAATTTAATTCATAAATGGCAGAAAAAAGTAACCAAAGTGGGTGCCAATTGAGACATTTCACTAATGTCGTATCCGCTACACCTATCTAGAGAGGTCCAAAACATCTTACAAATCTAAATCTATTCTGTTGGGCTAAAGTCGTATTTCAAAAGAAAAAATTATATTTAATAAAGTAAGAAACAAAAAGAAAACAGTCAATTACTTCTAAAAGCAAAATTTAATCCGTTGATTTAATAAGGCTTTATTTAAATACTCCTAGTATTTTGAATAAAGGCCATGCGGTGCAAATGTCATCTGCCTTAGAAAGACAGACAAATACATGAGTGCATATTGCTCTTGAATAAATTCTTTAGATTTAAGGAGTATTATCATTTCTGAATTCTGTAAAGCAAAAAGCAAAATGAACTCTCTCTACTTTTTGGATGTGTTAGGTAGGAACGAAAATATTTTTCACCGAAAAACATTTTTCTTTAGCAAAATAAAAGAATTTTCATTTATTTTTCTATGTTTGATAAATACATAAAAAATATTACAAATACGTAAACATGTATAAATATTAGATTTAGAACCCAGTTATTATTACTTGAATCCATTATTTTAAAATTCAAAACTCATAACATTAAATTTTTGCTCCGCCTCCACTTGGTGATGCACTAGAATTCTTTTGTTTTTTCCACCTCATGTACACATGTAGCGCATGAAGGAAAAAATGGAGAAGAAATAAAGACATGGGGGACCAGAAGTAAAATATAATGTTGATAAATTAGGTGGAAATATAATGAAAGTGGACATCCGAACAGAAAAGTTGGAAATTTGTGGAAGAGAAGAAAAATATTTTGTACCTCTACCTTTTTCATTTTATTACAAGGACTCCCATTAAATGCACGGTCATTTACTCCTATTACTTGTCCACACCGTGGCAATATCAAGTCCTATGATCTGACGACCATAATACCAACTGGGCATATGAAATGACAAACCTGGCAAGAGAACCCGCATTTGAAAGATTGGCAAATCTTCTTCACTTTTGAAATCTGGAGTTCATGTTTTAAGCCAAATTGATGTCCATTATGTTCGAATGTATATTAAATTGGACTTACATTAACTTAATTGTTTCGGTACATAAAGCGGGCTAAATAAATATAGTTGGTAGACATGACTTAGGCTAATTGTATGTTGGATTCATTGTTGGGCCTGGATCATTTCATGTATTGGTGTGGGCTGGCAATAGTGTAGGCCGTGTTGAAAACCTAATAAGCCTACTATGGGGAGGCCGATTAGGTCAAGGCTTGATGCTTATAGATATATGGCTAGATCTGCTCTCATCTCCTCAAGTTTAAGGCAACCGTCTCATTCGACTGTCACTTATAGGCTGAGCAATGAGAGGAAGACCCAGTCAATCGTTCCATGGGTCTGGAATGCGCTTCCGCATTGATGGACAAGACGGCTTAATAGGTACGCATCTAAAATCTTATTTTTTGTTATGGTATTCTTAATCTGCGCAATAATGTTAGATCTACATTTAAATTTATTTACAGTTGGTATCAGAGTCTAATCGCGTAGGTTAGGAACCATACTATCATAATGGTACCTCAAATTTATTCTTCTCTCTCGTTAGAGGATAAAATTATAGTCCTCATTGTTCGTGAAACTCATAAACATTGAAATTATCATACTAACTAATCTTGACAGAGCCTTAGAGAAGGAATTCTCCGAAAGTTTTGACCTAAGAATGTTGGCGATCCAATTGAGGGAAACGGCTCGAAGAATGGTCGGAACTTCCGATGTAACGATAACTAGTACTGAGAGAATTTTAGGGAGATTATTTATTCGTTAGAATATATAATTCACTTTTTTTCTCATCTTAAGAAAATGCCGTATATCATCCACACACTCACTTTTGATCAGTGGTGTACTTGACAACCGACCGTGGATAAAGAATTAAGAAACACTTGAGGCAGTTCAAAAAGGAGTTGATGACAACAATTTTGAAGGAGATCATATATATACCACACATGGGGAGCTAGAAACTAGAAAATTTTCAAAGGAATTAGTGTAAATACAGGCTTAGTGTTTTAGCAGATACAAAGAGAGATTAAAGCTACAATAGATACATTGCATATATAGTTCAAAGAGAGCTCTTAGATGTAGTTTTTTCAAAGATTATATAAATAGTGACTTGTTGGAGGCATTGTGTTTATACCACTCTTCCTAGAATGTAGTTGTGACATGAGTGCTCTTTAGGTGTATTGCAGTGTTCGTCAATGATTTTTTTTTTTAATTAAATTTTTGGGCTTTTTATTAATCAAATGCAACAAAGTAAATACAGAAGTTAAAAAACAAAAAATAAAGGAAACTAGCTACTCTAAACCTTGCTCTAACTTCTTTTGAATAATCAAAAGCAATTATACATATTGCTAGAAATAGAGGAATGAAAAACTTCGTGTGAATTTCCTTCTTGATCTTCATTAGCATTGTTGTATCTTCCTTGTCCTGATTATGATGTAAAAAGAAGGACATATAATATAAAAATTTGGACCAATTTTCGATTCGTGCGTGTCATCCTTGCGCAGGATGTGTTGCAGTCAAATCATCATATATTATTTTTAATGTTACATATTTGTATTTAGACAACGTACCGTATAAATCATACTGAAAAAGATTAAATGGAAAAACGAAGGATGTTTTTTTCTTTTGGTTTTAATATATATATATATATATATATATATATACAACAACAACAATTCAGTGAAATCCCACAACGTGGGGTCTGAGGAGGGTAGAGTGTACGCAGACCTTACTCCTACCAAGGTAGGACGGCTGTTTCCGAAAAACCCTCGGCTCCTATATATATATATATATATGTTGTTGTCCTAGCTACATGGTTATTGTTCATCTATTCCTTTCTGTCAATTTTGTTATCTAGATGAACTATTGGTGGCCCTTTGATTTTTTGTAACTCCATAAAGGCATACAGTACTATTGATTGGAATATAATAGTGTAATTAAGTTACGCGTTATCCTAGATGGAATCATGACGTTCCCCTTCTTAGTTACTAATTTCATTTGAACTTATTAATAGTAGGCTTGTTGTTTACTTCTAGAAACCCACAATACGTGGGGGGCTACTGAATCACATATGCCATATAATGATAATCATCCGTATAACTAACGACTATGAGACAGATAACAATCAAAAACTATATAATTATCAATTCCATAGTACAGTATGTTGTTAAGCAATTGCAAGTATATATATTAGATTATATGCACATTAAACTTCTATATATAGTGAAATATTAGGACTTATAAATAATTTTTTTTTCTTTCTTTCTATCTTTCTATGCATATACTACTAACTATTTTGTTTACTGATTTGTACTAAGATTTAATTCCTTAGGCCACAAGTATTACTTGTTGCGTTTGATACGCTAATGAAATGCATCCTATCATAAATCCAGATATTGGTAAGGTGACTATTTCATTTTAATTAGTGGCATCAGCCATGCATCGGATATGGGTGGCTCAATGGAATTGGTGATATAAAGCCAAATCTTAATAAGATGTTTCAAATATATCAATAAAACTAGATTTTGTGTGCGTCACACGTGCATCCCGTGCGCTACACGTGCATCCCATGTCAATTATTAAAAATATTTTAAAATCACATATACATTATTGTTAAACATGTGTGTGAGGTATACATCTAAAGTAAATGGGTTGTGGTGGGATGGTTGGAGTCACTCCACCCCTAACCAGAGGTTTCGGGTTCGAGCTTAGGGAATGAAAAAATTATGTTGGGAGCGCCTCCCCCAAAAATGGGCACCGCAGTGGACGGTTCGGATTTAGTCGGGCCCCAATGTGAATGCCGGACACCGGGTGGGAAATAAAAAAAAATATTAGTTCAAGCATAAGAGGCTACTACTATTAACTATTTTCTAGCTTATTTAATATTCTTTAAGGAAAAAAAAAATTATAAACCAAACTTTACTTTTACAACTATATAAGTAACTTGCGTATGGCATGCAGAATTCCCATTTTGACAGTAAATAAATATTAGAGAGTTTTGGAAGGAAAAAGTGTGCTTAATGGCTCAATAACGTGTTCAATTTTCTAGGACAGGTTTTAGAGAATAAACACTACTAAAAAAACTGCTTTTCCCGACCTAAAAAAAATGGCTATTTCCGACCTCATGAGGTCGGTTTTGGCCAGGAACCGACCTCAAATTCAGGTCGGAATATAGTGGGTCGGAATTATTACCGACCTCATGAGGTCGCAAAAAACCGACCTCATGAGGTCGGTAAAGTTTTTTAGCCGACCATTAATTAATTAAAATACCGACTTCATGAGGTCGGTAAAGTTTTTTAGCCGGATTTTAATTAATTAAGATACCGACCTCATTAGGTCGGTAAATTATATTAATTATATAATCATATGATTTTACCGACCTCGAGAGGTCGGTAATTTATATGAATATATGATATATTTTGCAAAAACCGACCTCATGAGGTCGGTTTTTTAATTATATGTTGAATAATTTTGCAGAATACCGACCTCATGAGGTCGGTAATTTGCAATTTCTGGGAAAATTTTCCAGAAAAACGACCTCATGAGGTCGGTAATTAGCCATATCTTAAATAATTTTGCATATTACCGACCTCATGAGGTCGGTAATTTGTAATTTGTGGGAAATTTTTCCAGAAAACCGACCTCATGAGGTCGATAATTAGCATTTTCTGGGTAAACTTTGCCCATTACCGACCTCATGAGGTCGGTATTCTGCAAAAAAAAATGTAACACCTAGCTGTTATTCCAGCTGCCTCCCTGTCAAGATTATATAATTTTACTTTCAACTAAAACGAGCCCAAATAGCTGCCAACAATACACCAAACTACTATAAATACATAAAACAATAAGCTACTATTACAACACATATATTACAACGACCAAAACATCAAATTCAATTCAAAACTACTTCAAAGTTGAATAAAAACGTCAAAACAACATTAAACTACTTCAACCTTCGCAAACATCAAAACAACATTAAACTACTTCAACATTGGTAAACATCCACAAAACATTAAGTTAGTTTACAACATTTGACTACTTTACCCCTCGCAAATCCACAAATTCACCATAACATTAACATTCAAACATGCCTTTCTGTGTTTGACACGTGAGTCCCATCATCATCCGCACCACTACATTGAGTATGGGGGTTACGAGCATCATCAGAACACGAGGGAATCCCCCTCGAAGCTAGTAATGCGTCTAATTGGGCCCTCATACCGTCAAACTGCATGTCTCTCCGCCTCTCCCTTTCCTCTGAGGCCTGTAGCTGGCTAGATAGCTCAGCAATCTTTTTCTCCATGGCCATAACACTCACTCTATCGAACGACTCGGTATTGGAAGAATGTAGGCCTTCCAAGGGCGACCGGTATTGACGAAATGCACGATGTGGCATTCCGTAAGCTGTGCCAAACTTAGTGGGACCACTAACACTCTCAAGCCACCTTTCCTCCATTTGTTCTTGTGTCAGCTGTGTGTTGGGTGGCTGAGTACGAAGAAACTCTGCCTTTGACTGTTGAACCCGATTCTGAAATAAAAAGGTAACATTAGCAACCAACTTAAATCTCACATTCAATAGAAAAAGCTATCAAACATTTAGTAAACAACCAAAATAGAACATGGTTCAAATCAATACTACTATGAAGATAGATTATGCAAAGAGACTGCTGTCCATCTGCATATTAGAGGTAGAACAAGGAGGAAACGCAAAGAAAATGATGTAGTTTGACAATCGGATGCAACCTAGCAAGCTGATAGAATTTATCTATGTATTGTCTTAGCTAGGTGTAGTCACTAGTATTTTTTTTTTTTTTGGTAACTGGTTGCCAATTGCTTGTTTAATTTACTGATCTGATTCTTCAAGTGTTTTAACACTAACAATATATTAATCTAGCAGATACATAAAAATTTGGTGTAGCTTGTTTACTTACTAATTTGATTCTTCCAAGTGCATGTGTCATTATTTTTTACACTATACAGTGAACTTTATATCTGGCCTTGTGTATTTATCATATAATTTGTTATAATTAACTTATTATAAATTAAATATCTTACACCATAAACAGTAGACGCAAAAATACTTTCAGGAAAGATGCACCTTTCTTTCCCTGTACTGTGTATGTACTTCTTTAGCATGAAGTGCTGCGCTGGTTATTGCTACTTCCAAATTGCTACTTCATTCTCATAAAACACATTATCATTAAGACAAATTGCAGCTTGCCAACAGATATTCAAGCATATAGTCAAACCATAAGAAACAATCTGAATTAGAAAATTTAAGGGGAAAAGAATGGTTACAGTGAAACCAAACTGAATCGGACCCAAGGCAACAATCATAACACAAGCAAGAACTGAGATTGAACAATCATAACAAAAGAAAGGTACAAAGTTTATTTCCATTCCCATACCAATCAAAATTAATGAACCACCATTCATTAACGTTGCACATGACATGATCAACTTGATTGAAGGTCCGACTCTGGTTTCAGTTGCTTAATTTCCTAGCAGCGAAGGATTTCCTAGACTCAATAAGATTACACTCATAGGAACCACAAATGCTAAATTATGGATTCGCTTCTGGCTTTACCTGTCTTATTGACAAATTGCCAATGCAATGCCTTCCCATATCAGTAAGCAGCAGAGGAAAAAAGGGCTTTTGAGCACAATGAGGATACTGCATTGTTTTCCTTTCAATTTCTGATGAAGACAAAACAGTTTTCTACTAGGAGTACTAGCTTCCTGGATTCTTTCGAAAAAATTTGTTTCTCAAAACTTAACCAACATTTTCATAAGGTATACCATCGACTTGCAATGCGTAATACATGTATCATAATTTTCTTCAGTGGATCTATTATTGAAACATCACTATAACTTGAAGCTTGTAAAACCAAAAATAAAGATCAAGCATAAAAATGAGATAGGAGCCGGATCCCCGTTTCGTAGTCTAACAAACAAAATATGAAAAATAAAAAGAAGCTTACGTAGGTCTGCTTAGCCCGTTCGTCACACCAGTCATCTGGATCATTAGCGTTTGCCTTCTTCTTCACGTGAGTGATCTGAACGCCTCATCTTGAGGCACTGGCGTCCCCCGTTTTAGTTCCTGCAAAAGAATAAGTAAATGATAAGACTAAAAGAAAATAAAGTAAATTCACAATCCTTCAAGTAGAGTTAATGTAGACTTGCCAGCTTCCTCCTCACGGCCTCTTGACTCATAGCCCCACTAGTGTGTATGGAGCCACCCTTCGTCGAATTTCTAGCCTTCTTCCCTATGTCACTCAGTTGTAAGAATCTTTCATTAGTTGCCCAGTAATGAAGTAGCTTGTTATATTTTTCAGGAAGGATCCACCCAGGCTTCTTGTTAGATTGACGAACCCTTCCTAACATGTCACATAGTAAGCGCTGAGCTTTCTTCTTGAAGTTTTGAGCCATCTGCGTCTCATGTTCCGGGCGCCAGACACATTTGTCCTGCAACGAAAAGTAAATGAGTTTATTAATAAGGAATCGATCAATATAAGTGGATTGTGTAAATAAAAATAAGCATATACCTTAAAGGCAAAATAGATTTGTCTCTGGCGATTTGGTGACATCTGGCCCCAAGTAGGTGAGTCTTTAAATAGTTTTTGTATGTCTTCTGTAAGGAGAGATGAAGCTTTGTCCGGCAACCAACTATCAAAAATATAAAATTAAACACTTAGTAAAGCTTCTTTAATCGTTTTGCTTTGAAGAAAATATATGTTAATCAGCCCTAGGCATCATGCCTAGTGGACTTTATGAAAAACTAAAAATATGAAGAAAAAAAAAATTACCCGTATCCCACAGGCTCGACGATGAGTCGCCCTGATGAGTCATAAGATTCAAGTTGTGGAGCACTTACACCTCTAGGTAAGTCATTCGCAGCAGGAGCGTCAGGCACAGAACTACTTGCTCGAAGGTCAGGACCTGTAATCTCGTATTGTTCCGTAGATGATGAAGAGTGATGTGATGCAGTCGGACTGGGAGTGGCCGTAGGAGTACCACTAGACGAAGCCCGCTGAGACCCGGAAGTATACCGAGTGAAGCCTTGTGGGGTAGCATAACCTGGTGTGGACATCATCGAGGGGCTTTGGGGAGGCACCTCAGTAAAGCCCTGGCGTGGAGCCATATAGGGCCGACCAAAGCTGTACGGAGGTGGAAGACTATATGCAATGCCATTCATGAGGGGATCATGAGGCAATGGAGCGCCGCGTGGTGGGAGACATGGCGACGGGCTTCTATCTCTAATCTCAAGGTTTTCTGGTGGTCTCCGGGGAACCGCTGTCTCTTTAGCCTTCTTTGTTTTCTTACCCCTCTTTTCACCTGCCATCTACACAATAATATATGTAAGTATCGCAAATATAAATTAATAGAAAAGGGACAGTAACATGGCAGTAACATTTTAAGAGACTAAATCTTCAAGTTATCTTTCATATTAAACACTTAAACCTTCATATTTTATCCTACAGAGTTACATTTTAGAACCTTAAACATTACTCACATTTTTTCCCTTTTGTAATTCTGTACTGTGTTGTTTTTAGAGGTGAGAAGGCATTTTGCATCACTGATTGCAGATACAAAGAAATGATGTTGGAATAGCTTATCTGCAGCAACAGCAAAAGGATTTAAGTGGTTCTGATGCCCTTAATGTTTCAGCTTTTATGATAGGACTCAAGTCTTATCCTTTAGTTAAACTCTCCTTCTCTTTCATATAAGGCTACTTAATTATACTTTAACATGTACCAGGTCCTTAACTATAAGAATGAGACAAATACACAGGCAGATGTACATATAGCTCTCATGCAGACAATAACTCAAAGAAATGAATGAAAGATACTGCAGAATCCATGCTTTTGATTTCAATGGAATCATGGACAAATGGATGTACAAGAAACTCAGATGGTTTTAAATGGCTTTATTGATTTCAGCACTCATTCATAATCAACATTTATAACTTAAGACTCCTACTCAGTCAAAAGTGCAACAAAGTAGCTCAGGCATTTTATTGGCATTTTGCTACTGCAGATGCTGGAATTTAGTTGCCATTTTGCTACTGCAGAAGCCTCAGGAATCTTAACCTCAGTTGTCAAGAACATGTTATTTTCTGTACATCTGCAGGTTGTAGTTTACATATGAATGATCAAATGAACAGCTTAACTGCTTACATTTTAGACAGACTGAGCAGATATATTCACAAGCAGATACTTTACATAACTATGCTTTTCAGTTAAATTTGAGAGAAAAAGGATTGAAATGGTTCTGATGCCCTTAAAGTTTCAGCTTTTATGATAGGATTGAAATGGTTCTGTGGAGGTCCTTTGTTCTGGGAAATGCATCTAATGAAGGTGGAAAGTGACAGTACATATTACTCAGGATAACCAAAAGGAAAATCTAACATCCAACTCAGATTTGGATCCACTGAATGTAGTGAATCATCTAGGAGTTCCAACTAATATAATGGTCCTTTTGTTGTACCTGATCACATCCTTCGTCAAAAACTAAAATATGTTTGGTAGTTTTCAGACTTTAAACACTTTACAATCTTATGGACATTAATCTGCAATGACTGGCAAGAGTGGTTGCAAAGAAGCTATGTTGTCATGTCACACAGAAACTCTTAGATTCTAGAATCTAACTATAACTTTTAATAAAACTATTTGTGAAGGAAGTTTTATTTCCAGTTAACTAATAGATAGATATTTTTACCTCTAAAACAAACAGTAGATATACTTGCTTTGTCCATGTTGCATCTAATTCGTCAATGGAATCTATTTCTTAAAGTTTAATGCTTAGTGCAACTTCTTGGACATTTCTTCTCTGCAAAAGCTAGAGTGAACTAATAAACTTTTTGCCAATGTCATTTCAGGAACAAGACATGATCTTTTAAAATTCAGTATGAGGTGATGATGGACTAGAGGTAGTTTTTAAAGCTCCAAATGTGTATCAGAAATACTACATTTTTCAGCCTTCTCAAAATCAGTACCAGTGTAAATATTAGATACTTTCAGAAGGAGAAAAATATTTCTCATGAAAAGGTACTATAGGTCAAGCAAGTGATTGACCCTTTCCCAAATCTCTTCCAAGATGTCATTAAAAGACCTTCCCTGTCTAGTTAAGTGGCTTTCAACCTTATATCATGCAATCATGTCCTTTTATTACTTTTTTTTCAATCACAGATTAGATAACATTAGGCAGTTCACAAATCAAACAGTCAAATTGTTTCCCCTTTTCATTCTTAAAGACTGTTTACCCCTATTTCATTTCTTTATACTCCTCTTACTTAGATTGCTATCATGAAACTTCTTTCCATCTGTTTCTATCTTTTGTGCCCAGACAGTTAAAAACAAATTATCATCACTACTATACCAATTGCCTTATACACACAGAATAGCAGAGAAGACAATCATGTTATAGAGTGAGGTTTTAGTCTAGGTTGTTCAGAACTTGAGCAAATAAAAAAAAAGGTCATATTGCCTCTTTTCCCTTTTCTTCTTTCAATATTTCAAACTCTCAAATCTGGCATTCATGACCTTTTACCAAATTCAGACTCACATATGGATGAAAGTAGTCAGAGATTCAAAAGCAAGATATGAACCCTCTACTATCCTTGCCTTATTACTTCATTCTTTAAGTAAAACCAATCAATAAGGCAGTGTTAGCAAAGAGTCACAAATAAGAGAAGCAGACCTCTTTTTAACATTATTCTCATTCCATTTTCTATTCTGTACTCTTTTTAGCTTTAGCATGACTGGGTGGTGAAGTTGGCAGTTAATTCACTAGTCATTTTCTCCTGTTGCTCTTATTTTCTCATTAAGTTCTACATACTTAGGCAGATAAACTACTACTAGATATGAGCTTGTGACATAGACTATTGAGTCAAGTTATGAATGCCAGGTGCACAAGCAGACAAGTTCACACAAGTAAGACAATTTGAGCAGACCAAGGAAAACAGGATTGGCACTTTAAGCATCATGTGCCACATGCACAAGCAGACAAGTTCACACAAGGTAAAACAACTTTGAGCAGACCAAGAAAAACATGATTGATATTTAAGTATCCTGTTCTCAACAGCTTCTACGACTTCTGCCATGGATCATGGACACTCAGCATTCATATATCACAAATCACAATTGATCACACACAACCTACTCCAAGTGATAATACCAATACAATCATAGTCATGGACAAAACAAGCAAACCACAAATCTAAAGGGGGCAATGATCCTGATTCACCTTTTATTCCATTATCAGGCAGCAAACAACAAATAGACTGGTCTTTTTCTATTTTATTTCAAGTGTAGGACTGTTTTAAAGGAAAGAAGCAATGAGTCACTTCACCATCACACTTAAAGATTTAATACCACAGATGCATGTTCCTAGCTGAACTTCCTTCATTCATTAAATCTTAGGGAAAAAAAATGGATAATACCACAGATCCTGTCCAGAGACATAGGTTAAATTTCAACAGTCCAACAAACCTTTTTTTTTTGTTTTTGCCAATGTCATTTCAGGAACAAGACATGATCTTTTAAAATTCAGTATAAGCTGATGATGGACTAGGAAGTGATTTTTTGTATTTATGGGTAAATTTTTAAGCAGGAATAGTCAAACAACATGAAAAAAAATTACAACTAGTAAAAGACATGAATAAGCAACCAAAGTACCCCTAGCTACTGCAAGTACATCAGGAATTTAACAAACCACCTGCAAGTCCATAGCAAATTCATGGAACTCAAATCCATATAATCTCAAAGTCATGCAAAAAGCAGAACCAATGCAGTTGATCAAATGCAGCAATAGCAAACTGTATGTAGAGGTAGTTTTTAAAGCTCCAAATGTGTATCAGAAATACTACATTTTTCAGCCTTTTCAAAATCAGTACCAGTGTAAATATTAGATACTTTCAGAAGGAGAAAAATATTTCTCATTTTTTCTGAATAAGGCATGGTCAGAATATGCAGGTTGTAGTTTGCATATGAACAACAGATTCATATACATAGATATACCAGTAGTATACATGGTACACAAATATGTTAGTTTGCCTCAATAGGATTAGTAAGGTAAAATTATACAAAAGGGAAAAAAGCATAAAACGTACCACTACACTGTCAAGATGGTCAAGTGCATTGCCCCTCTTAGATCTCTAAAATGTCGAAATGGCTCAAAGAATGTCTTCGTTGAGGTATCTGAAAGGAAATAAAAGAGAAAGAAACAACATAAGGATGCTTTTAAGAGGCTAAGGAGGAAGAATAAAGACGCACAAAAATGTAATTTCTTAAAAGTTGCCAATTTCAAAACACTGATAGTATTCGAAAATCGAGTAATAAAGCTAAACCATTCCAGATAGAACCTATAAATAGGAAGTAAACAATCAGCTACTAATTTTAAACATGTAAAGAAAATATGTAAGTCTTAAAAAAATACTTACTAATTGCTATTAATCCTCATCCCCATCTGCCTCTTCTGACCATTCTTCCTGATCAGTTGTTTCATTTTCATTATTACATTCGTTCACCTCTGCATTAATATCTTCTGCATTTATTTCTTCCAATATGTGTTCTGCGTGCTCTAAATCATCTTCTAACTCATTGTCAACTATTTGGTGAACAACTGATATGTCGTCATCCCAAACTGATCGTACACTTTTTCAATGCCATTTAGATGCACAAAGTAGCTGTTCGACAAAATGGAGTTTGAGTTAGTTGTTATGCTTTGTACTTGGATATTTAGTGCAAAATAATAATAACTTACTCATCATATCGTTGAACTTCTGGGCAATTTAGCAAGACATGTATCGATGCAGATTTAGACTCCATATCATTAAATTGTCTTGTACGTTTTTTTGAACCTGAACCCGGTTGATTGAAGATTGATATTGGCTTCGCTAAAGCATCATTCTCACCTCCTTCATAATGCCGATTGGGTCTGTTTCGCAAGCATAGCACATCATTCCCAAAGTAGTAAGAACAGAAATGAGCTGTTTCCTTAGCAAGGTAGGCTTCGCAAATTGATCCTTCAACTCTATGTTTCTGCTTGATACCCCGTTTAGACTTGCCAATAGTTCTGCATAATATTATTTTAAGCATAATTTTTTTTAAATAAATTAGTAGACAGAAATTTGCAAAAATTTACACCTATTACCTCTCGAAGGGATACATCCAACGACAATGAACTGGGCCGCCGAGTCGAGCTTCCTCCGCAAGGTGAATTGGAAGATGTTCCATCACATCGAAGAACCCCGGTGGAAGAATTTTCTCCAACTTACTTGTTATTATAGGAATATTCTGATGCATCCGATCCAGGTTGTCTACCCTCAACGTACTGGAACACAAGTCTTTGAAGAACAAACTAATTTCTGTCATAGGCTTCCAAATTCGGGCAGGCAAGCTACTAAATGCAATGGGGAGTAAAGTTTTCATGAAAACATGACAATCATGGCTTTTCATCCCATGTAATTTCCCTTGCGCCATATCAACACGTTTTTCCAAATTTGATGCATACCCATCAGGCATCTTCAAGTCCTTAACCCATTCACAAATCTTTCGCTTATGATCCATTGTGAATGAATAACTAGCCTTAGGCTTGAAGACCCCGTTCCCTTTTTCCTGCAACCATAACTCTTTACGCATACAATATTCCTGTAAGTCCAATCTTGCCTTTGGATTATCTTTTGTCTTGCCCTTGACATCCATTACTGTATTGAATAAATTATCAAAGTAATTTTTTTCAATGTGCATAACATCAAGATTATGCCGGAGAAGATTATCCTTCCAATATGGTAACTCCCAAAATATGCTCTGTTTGGTCCAATTATGTGCAAGCCCATATCCATCGAACTTGTACGGTGGTTCTTCAGTAACTTTTGGAAAGTTCTCAACCCTCTCCCAAATTTCCTCTCCTGAAAGTCTTGGAGGTGGATAGTTTCGTTCAATTTTGTTCTTCCTAAATCCATTTTTCATACTCCTAAACTCATGATCCAGTGGCAAGAACTGACGGTGACAATCAAACCATGAATTTTTTTTGCCATGCTTTAAAGTGAACGATTTAGTATTCTCCATGCAGTAAGGACAGGCTAACTTTCCAGCAGTCATCCACCCATACAACATCCCGTAGGCACGAAAATCATTAATAGTCCACATTAAAGTGGCCCGCAAATTAAAATTCTGCTTAAGAGAAACGTCAAACGTCTCAACCCCTTCAACCCATAACATTTTCAACTCATCAATCAAAGGTTTCAAGTATACATCAATCAAAACTTTTGGATTACGTGGGCCAGAAATGATGCAAGTAAGGAATATATATGGACTAGTCATACACAACTCAGGCGGAAGATTATATGGTGTTAAAAAAACAGGCCAGCAAGAATATGGTGCAGCAGAAACAGAATGTGGAGTGAATCCATCGGAACATAAACCCAACCTAATGTTTCGTGGTTCAGCCGCAAAGTCTGGATATGTTGTGTCAAAATGTTTCCAAGCCTCTCCGTCTGATGGATGACACATAACACCAGGCGGCCTTCTATTTTCACTGTGCCATCTCATATGAGGAGCGGAGCTATTTGATGCATACAACCTCTTTAACCTTGGTGTAAGAGGTAAGTAATGCATCGCCTTAACGACAACCCTCTTCCCGCTACGAGTCCGCTTAAAACGAGCTCTTCCACAAAACTTACAAGATTCTAGACCTTCGTCATCCTTATAGTATAACATGCATCCATTTTCACAACAATTAATTCTCATCGACGAGAGTCCTAACTTAGACACTAGTCTCTTTGCCTTATAGTAATTTTCAGGTATCTCTAAATTCGGGTCAACTAATTCATGTATAAGGCCAATCACAGCATCCATTGCACCTTGAGGAACATTCCAATCTGCTTTGATGCTTAATAATCTAACAGCAATAGACAATTGAGAGTGGGGACTACCGTCATATAAAGGCTGACTAGCCTTTTTCAACTGTTCAAAAAAACGACTAGCTTCTTCATTTGGAGATTCTTCACCATGGTTACCGGATTCATAATCAGAATGCATCCCATAAGCATCTTGAACCATGTCGTGCATTCTAGAATTTTGGATATTAGGTTCCACCGACCTACTACTTTCACCAACAACAAAGTCTTGAAATCTACCAAAACTACTATTCATTTCTCCATGACTAGTCCACACTGTATAATCTTTTTGAAAGCCGTCTTTATAGAGATGAAGCCTAACAATCTCTGGATTCTCGTAATTCTTACATTGACATTTCACGCAAGGGCACCTAACCAAGCCGTGACTTAGAAAAGTTTCAAGTGTCATTGCATAGCCAACAAAAGCATCGACACCGTCTACAAATTCTTGCCTCATCCCCCCTCGGTTTTCGTTTGTCCTATTATACATCCAATTACGAGATTCCATCTACACAAATAACACCAAATTTGAAATTGTTACGGAACAAATTCAATGTTTAATTTAATTCAATATTCAAAACCCAAATCACCAGTTGCCCTAATTAGCAAATTAATGATGCCATCATGCCCCAAATAAAGTTGTACAAAACAATGGAAGACAAAAGACAGCAACATAACAATTACGGTGTTTCTAATTCCAAATTACATGATAAAAGACAGCAACATAACAATTACGGTGTTTCTAATTCCAAGTTACGTGACGAAAGATAGCAAGATAACAGTTACAGTGTTTCTAATTCCAAATTACATTAAGCATCAATTCAACAATTAAAATAGAGAAAACACATTTTGAGATAAGAAAATACACACCAGAAAGTTTAAGGAGGCTGTCTACTAATTAAGCGTCAAAGCTGTCAATAGAGGCAGCAGCACAATGATCTCCTAAATCAAGCACAAACAACTTCAGCTGAAATGGCAACTAAAATAAGGGAAAGACTGGGTCAATTCCAGCCAAGGCTTTAACATTTTAGTAAGAGTTAACAAAAAAAGGGGAAGTAACTTTGGGAATTAAAATGAGAAACGAAATTAGTGAATCAAAAGGAGAAATTAGGGCTTACCTAGAAGATGGAAAATGAAGGTGGAGAGCAATGGAAGAAGAGAAGGGCGGGAGACATGGTGACGTCGCCGGAGTTAGTCTAGGGTTAGTGAGAGAGGGGGCGAGAACAGTGACAAGAGAGAAGCAGAGAAATGGGAACGAATTGGGTCTGGGTGTATTTTAGTTGAAAATAATACCGACCTCATGAGGTCGGTATATTTAATTAAAAATAATACCGACCTCATGAGGTCGGTATACTTAATAAGTTTATTTTTATTTAAAATATTACCGACCTCGTGAGGTCGGTATTATTTTAAATTAAAAATGAAGTTATAATATTTATCAGGAAATAAATTCCCGACCTAGTGAGGTCGGTATATTATTTGTTCAAATTTTGGTGCAATATTACCGACCTCATGAGGTCGGTTTATTTTAAAAAAAATAAAAAAATAAATATTACGAATTTACCGACCTCAACTGAGGTCGATTTTTTGAGGTCGGGAAAAGCAGTTTTTTTAGTAGTGAAAATTGAATAGACTTTTTAATGGAACAGTAAAAGTAGTTAATCTCGATGAAAAGAATAAATAACTGATCATGTTTCTGTAAAAGCTCATTTCCGCAACAACAAAATGCTTTAGGTAAGAATTCTCATTTTGACAAGTGTTGGCAGGAAAAGAGTAAGGAGTGATTATATGACGTGTTCAATTTTCTAACACAGTTTTTAGAGAATGCATTGAATAGTTAATCATGAGAAGAATAATTGACAACTCATGTTCTCATAGAAGCTAATTTCCCACAAGAAGTACAATTCATAATAATTTAGATAAGATGAAGTAGTAAAAGTTACAGATTCTTTTTAGAGAAACATGCTATTTAAAGCTGTATACGATAAAAACTGAATATATGCAAGATCGGTGAGAGCGGGGACCGGAGATAAGAAGAGACAAGCATGATCACCGAGTCTTCTCTTAGAACTGGTGAAATTGCACCGACTGCGACTGACCTGAGAAAAGTGAAGCAAATCTGTTTGGTCCGATATCACCAGACCAAACTCCGCATCACAGTCAGTCCAGTTTCTCCATGACCGAGTTGATCGTGGCCGTTGGTCCGGTTCCTCCATGACCAAGTTGATCGTGGCCGTTAGTCCGGTTAATCAGTTACAAAATTGCCACGCGTCAACATCGTTTTGTCACATTGTATCGACAACCGTACGGGTGTCTCCAACCTTATCCTTTTAGGGTTTACTTTATTCCAAAAAGGCTTTATGTTGTATGCAAGGTGTTATATCCTGCATTTTTGCATATTCGAAAAACTTTGAAATAATTGGGATTAGTGTGAGATGGGGCAATATTTTGATTTTAACTAATATAAATGTTGTTCATGAAGAATATAGACGCGGAATTATTGAGGAAGGCTAAGGGCAAATTTGGAATTTCGAAAATTAGTTTCGGGAATTACAAAACACGATTCATGAGTAATTGGGCTCAAAAAAAAAAAAAAAAAATGAGGCCCAAAGACTAAGGGTGGCCGGCCATAGTCCACAAGGAGAGGCCCAAGCCCATGTTTTTAATTTCATGCATGTGATAAATTAATAAAGGGAGGCCATTCTTATCATTTCAAGAACATTCAAGAAAAAGAAAATGGAGAGCAAGAGCCAAGGAGGCATTCGGCCCTATGGAAAAAAAATGAACCATGGGAAATCTTGTCCCAAAAATTATTTTCTTCATGTATTCTTACTAATTCAAGGGTCCTCTACAACGTGGTATAATTGTTTCGGAAGATAAGTCATCCGTTTCGTCGTTTCCGTGTTCTAGTCAAGTGAAGAAGTTGAAGAGTAAAGGTAAGAATTCATACCCTTTTATGTGTTATGAAGGCTTGGTCTATGTTGTAGTATGTGGAAATGAGTGAAATTCATTAAATATGTATGGGTGAAGAGTGGCCGAATATGGTGGTGTGGTATAGAATGTGATGAACAAATTTTTAGTTAGTATTTTGATTGTTGTTGATGTCATGGATGATTTGTATATGTTGTAGAGTGAAGAAATGGATGAAATATATGGAACCATAGATGTAGTGTTGTGGCCGTGAGTTGCTATGTGATATAGAAGTGAATGAATCAATTTTTATCTAAGTATTTTGGTTGTTGTGTTGCGGTTTCTATGATGTTAAATGAGAATTTAATGGTTTAAGTTGGCATTAAAATGGAATGTAGAAGAATATGTCATCTTAGTATAATTTTATGATATTATGGAAATGAAGTTGTTAAGGTGCAAGTTGGGATGGTTGTTGAGGAAATTAGAAGATGGAAACATGTTATGAATAAGTATGTTAAAGATTAGAAGTTTTGGATGAATTATGGCTTTGGTGGAAAGTTGTATATTTTGTATATCTTGTGAATATATTGTAGAGATGATATGAAATGTTCCCGAATTATATTATAATGATCTTGATTAGTAATGAATATGAGCATGTTGGTATTGATTTGAAAATGCGAAGTCGGAATGAAGGGTATTGCATTATGTTGAAAAGAAGTCTAGTTGTAAATATATTGTAATTTGTTGGGATTGTTGTTGTTGTTGGTGTTGTTGTTGGGTTGTTGTTGAATTATTTCGGCCGAGTTGAATTCTCGGGGCGTCGTATTTATAGGGGAGGTGCTGCCGAAATTTCGGTAGACAAGTATTAATTCAAGATTGAATGCCAAAAGCCTTATAGTTAACATTTGGTAAAAATGGCCATTTGTAGATTCCGGGCGGAACGGGAATTGAATCTGGACGAGCGTAAGGCGCAACTAAGGTATGTAAGGCTTCCCCTTTCCTTCTTTGGCATGTCCTTGATGTATTAGGTTTGAATTTGGACCTCGGGGACTACTCTACTCTTCGGAATCCGCATCTAAAATTGTCCCTCTTCCATTCAGTGAAATTGAACTAATTACGTTGCAAATGGCTAGGGAAAATTCTCGAAATACCTAGAACCTGTGTAAACAAAATCCGATTACCTTAAAACCCTCATAAGCGACTACATAAAGTTATTGCACATAATTTGTGTCCGCCACCTCGGTTGGCCCGAGGTGGGCCCACTATTTCCGATTCCACCCTTATTGTAATTTGTAACTTGATTTTAAGCGATTTTAAAAGAAACGTCTAACTACTAAAGGAAAATTGTTTTAATGACTCCCTTGAGTCTTGTAAACTATTTTGGAATATGAAAACGATCCAGGAAGGATTATTTTTCCGTAACTCATTATGACATCCGACATATGCTTACTGTGATTCTGTCCAATTACATCATTACGATTTGACACTCGATATGCCCCTTTTGATATAAGTACTTCGATATAAGCATTCCGACATAAGTATGCGGATATGAATATTCTGTTTGAGTAATCTGTTACGAATGCTTTGATGGTACGCCCGATTATTCGGATGAGTCCTATAATATATTTTGATGTGTAAAATAATTCCAGAGGTTTTGTTTCGACACAATCTACCGTGCTATCCAAAAGGTATACATACATGATAATTACCGTTCGATCCCTTCGAATTGATCTGTCGTATGGAATTGTTTTGAAATGTCCGTAACTTACACATACTAATTCCGATACAAGTATTTTTGACATAAATGTTCTGATATAAGCATTCTGTCTGAATAACCTGCTATGGACTTTCTGATGGCACATTCGATCATTCTATCAAGTCACGATTTATGTGCATTTAGTTTCTCACTACTCTGCTCGTGCATATGTTATGATCTCATTCGCCGAGTCCCGGGCCGGTATGTATCGTGCGGATGGATCGCCGAGTCCATTGTCGGGGGCCGGGTTCCATATATGAATTCCGAAGTATGATGTGTCCGGTTCCGGGGTACTGTGGTATATGTCCGTCCCCGGTTACCGTGTATATGTTACGAAGTATGATGTGTCCGGTTCCCCGACGTGTGATATGTCCCCGGGGTTACCGTGGTTATGATATGATGTGTTATGTGACGGAGATGTTCGGAGATATGAAACCTTCTGGAGTATGATGTGTTGTGGCGCCGAAGGCAGGAGTGGCGACCACGTTCCTGTGCCCTGTGCATGATTCTGATATGCTTCCTTTGTGATTTAAAAGTAAGTATGCTGATATATTTATTTATGTTTGAAAAGTAAACATTTTGGCATTTTGTACCTTCTGCAATTCTTTTGACATATGTGATTTATGTTTGGAAAGTAATAATTTGGGTATTGACCGCTGGACCCCTGACCGCGGTATCTACGACATTGACCGCTGGACCCCTGACCGCGGTATGTCGGCTTTGGGAAGTTAACCGCTGGATGCTTGGCCGCGGTATGTGTGATAGTGACCGCTGGACCTTTGGCCGCGGTAATTGTGTGTTTGATTTTCTGTGTGTGTGAGACGGAAATGTTTTTCGATAAAAAGTAAAGCATTTTGGTATACTGGTTATTGTGCTCACCTTCTGTACATTTTACTTCGGTTATGACTTCGTTTTCTGCATTTCATGCTTTACATACTCAGTACATACTCCGTACATATTCCGTACTGACCCCCTTTCTTCGGGGGCTGCGTTTCATGCCGCGCAGGTACTCCCATATGAGTTGAAGACGTTATAGAAGATGTTCCAGCGGAAGAGGCAAGCTCCATTTGCTCCTGGAGATCTGCCGAGTCAGAGTATATGTGTTAGAGGTTCCGGTAATATTAGAGACTTTGCAGACAGAGTCGTGGGTATGGTATGACAGTTTAGTAAGCGGCTCCATCAGCCGATGTGTCGTTTTTGTATTATGATATAAAGTTTGTGTGATTACAGATTTGTTTGATTTGAAAGCTACAAAAAAATAATTTATAGTATGTATATATTTCAGCAAGTTTTAATATGTGCTACTTTCTATTTGATTAGCAGTCCGGAAAGACTATATACTAACTGAAAGTCTGTGGGTTCGCTCGGCTCCGGATATGAGGTCGGGTGCCCATCACACCCTAGCGGGATTAGAGTGTGACACAAGGCCCATAAGACAAAATTATAAATATGGGGCATTTCCCTACTTTTAAGGATTAGCTTTTTGAGATCTAGAGCATTGTAATAGTAAATCAAAATATCATTTCTCCCTTTATGGCCCGAATCAGTGGAATATTGTTGTCTTAGCTTACTCTTCTAATACCATTAACTTAGTCATCCATAGCAACGTATTTATTCAAGTTATTAACGGATATATTCATATATACATACCATTGCGCACGAGTCCATTTATATATTCCACATAAACCAAAAATAGATTAAAGTTTATCCGCATATCCTATACTTCATTTACAAATTCAATAGATTACCTAAATTCGGAGTAAACAAAAGCTTGTTTGGGGTTTTGTTTCGTATATTTGTTGAAAACTCGAAATGGATTCAATTCCTTTCAAAAGAGACGGAAAATTGCCAAAATAATACAAATATAAATATATAAATATTATTAAAAAAAAACATCCCTCAGAAGGTCTAGAATTTTTTTTTCTAGAATAGTTTATATTTGAAATATGTTACACCTATCTTTCCATTTGATTTCTTTCTTACACCCGACTACTTATCTGTCCCACTATTTTCACATACCACTCTCCATCAAATTTTATTTACCTCAACTGGATATTCTTGTACTTTGATTAGGGCAATATTATTTCAACTTAAAATTGGGTATTCAACGAAACCATCCATTTGGCTAAGCTCTATATTAATTTATTCTCTAAAGTACAGATTGCAAGGTTACTAATATTATTAAGTTGGCGTAATTTACTTTCGTATGGCATGAGGAATTCTCATTTTGATCCATCAGAAAGTTTTGGAAGGTAAAGAGCAATTTACTTTACTTTACTTTACTACCATATAGAAACGTCAGTTTCTATAGAGTTCTCTTCGTCAGTCACCAATTTTTTAATTTTTTTATTTTAAAATGGTGGGTCCCAATCTTCTTTAATAATAGTAGAAAAATTGTTAAAAAAATAAAATTAAGGTGGGACCCATTCTTCTATAATAGTAGAGATTAAAAAAATTAAGGTGAAATCCACGCGGAGAATTAGGAGACAATTGCAAAAAAAAAAAAAATGTATTAAGGTGGGGATGTGAAGAAGTAGGAGACGATTGCTAGGAAAAAAATTAAGGTGGGGTTCAAATTACAAAATAGTAGTTCTTCGTTTAAATAGAAAATCGAATTTCTACTTTGTTTCGTTTTAAACATGTAAAATTAATTTAATAATTTGAACAATTTGAACTAATGTAAATTTGATTTAAAATTAGAATTATCCAAATCAAAATTTGATAAAAAATAATAAGTATTGTTAATGTCCAATCTACATACATATTAACAATAGAATATTTTACACCTTTAAAATTAATCGAGTTAAAATTCAAGTTATCAACCGATGCTTAAATATTGCTATTGTTTTGTCTCAAAGAGGGGAAAATAGTTTCCTTTTAAACAAGTCTTCTGTTTTAAAAGGTATTAATAATTTTTTGCAAACTTTGTATTCGTAGCAAACATTAATATAATAAAGTTTTGGATACGGAGCACAAACCACAGTGTTATATTAATCATATTTTGAACATACAACTTATTAGTAATATAAGCAAAAAGATTGAACAAATTTTGAAATAAAAGAAAAATATATGGGTCAAAAAATTAATTTGATGTGTAACTATATAACATAAACTTTAGTATAATTTAAATTAAATTTTAAAGAAAATACATTTATGATGTGAGACTACACAATAATATTTTCACTGAATTGATATAAATGATAAAAATACTTATTAACAATATATCATTGTAATTATGAAAGAAGAACAGAAGCAAATATTGTATCATGCTAATAACTTTTCTGCTATCTGTCGAGATAAATTACACATTTGAATTATGCGCTGAACTTTCTAATTTTTATTTGTGAATGGTAAATAAGAAATGATTGATCTTCAAGAGATTAATGTATAATGACTCACGGTTGTTGTATAAAATACAATTCAATCTAAGAAGAAAATATATATCATTGCAAACCTAATAAATTTATAGCATTAAACGATAGTAAAAAACAGATAGAATGTTAGATTCTTAGTGCTTTACAACTTAAAAAATGAATGTTCTCATAATTAAAAAATAATAAGTTGTGTTACTTTATTAAATAATAGAAACTCATGTTTCTGTATAGTAGCAATAAAGTAATTTTTTAAAAAAAAAAAAATATATATATATATAAGGCTGGGCTCACTCTTCTATAATAGTAGAGAATTTTTTTTTTTTAAAAAGGTGGGGTCCATGTGAAGAAGAAAAAAGTAGTACATTTAAATAATGATAATAAGTTTAAAAAAATGGTAAACATACGCTTAGAGAAAATTTAAAGAAGAGAAATTCAAGAAAAAAAGAAATAACGATTTAAATTGAACACAAAAACCTCTAAAGAATTCATAAAACCAAAAGATTTAAAACTTGTACCTTTGGGTATAAGTTTAGACACATTACGTCTCACACAAATAATGGGGAATAACATCGAGAAGATGAAATATAAACGGTCAAGAAACATATTTGGCCACGTGTCACTTTTAAACTCTTTTACCTTTTACTATTTTATCATGCTCACATAATTTCACTTAATAGACAAATAACATTTGTGTATATGTATTAATGTTCATCTATATATATGCATCGACAGTGCAAATTTAGGTATATTTATTAGCAATATAAAATATATATACTATCGCTACCCAATACATAAATTTTTACAATTATACACAACTACATACATATAGATACACTATATAATCTAAATTGTTGGGCTTGTGCGCAGCAGGGGCATATGCCATCTAATAATTGACTATATGTGTTCATATTCTAAGACAATTTTTAAAGAATGAAATTGAATAATTTTTTATTGGAGCAGCAATAATAGTTAACCGAATGAAGGCTTAATACATATTTTACCTCCTAACCTTATACCGAAACTCCTTCGACATATGGAAAGATTTTTACACACCAACCTTCTGCCAACCATTGTTTTAAAAGGCAGTGTCAGGATTTGCTCCGGGGCTCGCCTCGTGGCAGGGCAGTGGCAAAACGCCCTGGAGTTAACGTGCGGGGTTTAGTTCCTATGAGGCTTACGCCCTAAGCGCCCAACCGTACGCCCGAAACACGCCTAACGCCCAATGCTCAGGGCTCGCCTAACAATTCTTACACAAATTATATTTTAAATTTCTTAATTAAAATCATTCACCCTCATAATTGTTTAACAAAATAATGATACTTAATAGTTTTTCATCTATAGAAATAGAAGATTGGGTGTAACTCATATAACAAGTCGTAATATTGGATATTTACTATTTGAGAACGTCGTGAGGGTGAATATCACTTAATTTTTTTAAAAAAAACACATAGCGGAATTGTACATTTTCACTTGTCATTGGTCATAAGTCCTATGTATCAGAATTATCATATAATTTTATTTTTTGTTCATGAAGAAGTTATGTTTTAATTGTAATATTGATAAATTTTATTGATTATTTGCTTATAGGGAGATAAAATGAATAGTATGATAGTAATAGTGTTTTAAGAAACTGTGTTTTTTTCCGTGTTTGAAAGTTAAAATGTTAGAATTGTTTTGCATTTCATAATAGCTTTTATTACATTTTATTGTTTATACTTGTAAAATTATGTTATATATAATTACAAGTTATAAGCGGTGTATAATGGAATGCTTTGATCATTTTTTTGTGAGGATCAAGCGCGCGCGCGCGCTCACACACACACACACACACACACACACACACACACACACACACACACACACACACACACACACACACATATATATATATATATATATATATATATATATATATATATATATATATATATATATATATATTTCATTTATTTACAGTTTTCATTTATTTTTGTATGTAATTTTACCTATTTAAAAATATTTATTGTAATTATATTATTTTAAGAAATACTAAAAATTAAATACCCATGGGGCTTACGCCCCGTGCCTCGAGGCGTATGTAAAACGCCCCGCCTTTTAAAACACTGCTGCCAACTATACGTCTAATACTGTAGGATCTTAGTAGCTCAGTTAGTTAGCTACCTGAATTTTCATTTTGTTGGTGAGAGTTCGAATCCCACGTTGTAATTCCCTTCCCCTATTCCCTATATAATAAAAAAAAAATAATAAAAAAAAGAATTTCGTCTAATACTCACTACTCTAGTGTTTGATCACTTTTTTTCAAGCAAGTGAATATGACGTCCCAATGGGACAATTACACGTGTAATTAATTAAAAAGTAAAAAACACTCCGAAAGTTATAGCTATATCCCCTTCTTCTTCATCTTAATCAATTTATTCGACCACCATAGCTGAAATTGCACTAAGTTGGGGAAGGATTCAAATATGTATTAAGCCTACAAAAACACCTATTGTATATCATCATCTGGAGCTGCTAGCAAAGGCGAAAATATGTCTTTTTCAGTTGAATACTTGGTGTGGCAGAGTGACGACGCCCAATTCTAGTCTAAAAAGAATAAGCGATCGTCGCAAATATAATCTGTTTTCTAAGTCCAGAGTCGAATCCCACAAAAAAACTAATGCTTAGCTATAACTAATCAATATCACTTGAGAAAATAAGTTCGATCAACTTTTGAGTTATAAAGATAGGAATTTTATATTAAACTACTTAACAAGAAAATACTATAGCAAGAAAAATATCAACTAAAAAATAAAGTACATTCAAGAGTAAAAATCTAGGATTGTGACTTCCCCATTGTAGGAATAAATTCTCAACGTGTTACCGTGAATCTTCTCTTACCACAAATTTAGAAAAAAAAAAAAATGATGAATTGGAAAATTGAGGGATTTTTCTTTTTGCTTTTGGTTTTAATATTTTCATTACTTGTAGAATACATATTCTGTTGTTCTAGCTACATGGTTATTGTTCATCTACTCCTTTCTGCCCTTTGATTTTTAGTAACTCCTCAAAAGCATACAGTACTTTTGATGTTTGTGATGGCCTTAATCATTCTCTTCTTCTATTAACTTTCCTTCGCTTCAAAGTTATTCTTTTTCTGTTTTAGATTTCCATGACTAAGTAGAATACAATTTCTTGCGAGGAAATAGATTGTTATAGTAACAGAAATGACCCATATGGACAGCAATTAATTAGGAGGACTACAGCTGTTACCAAAATTTCTTCTCTATTAAGCAAGTGTCTATCACTAATCAATTTATCCTAAAAGAGTATCCTTCCAATTGGGATAATATTTCAGATGGTCACTTAATTATGAGTATTTGACTCAGAAAGTCATTTAATTTTATTTTCTAACAAGAAAGTTACTCAACTATGAATGTTGCACTCAGAAAGTCATTCAACTTTGTTTTCTAATCAGAAAGTCACTCAACTATTAGTGTTTCACTCAGAACGTCACCCAACTATTAATGTTTCACTTATAAAGTCACTCAACCTATTTAAGAGATTTTTTTAATACATTTTGCTGATTTTATTTAAACACAAAATTATAAGAAATAAGCAAGTACCCATTTTAACCATATTATTGACCCATTTTTACCATGGTACTTGCTTATAACTTTTTTCTTGTTTAAAGCCATTTATTCTTACTCTGTTTATAATTTTAGATATTTAACCTAACTAGTCTCTCTGCACGTGCATCGCACGTGTGTGCCACGTCATGTAATATATATATGCTTTTGCAAAATAATATTCATATTATTATAACAAAGTTTTGAGTGAATAATTACACATGAAAGAACAAAGTACACATATCTGTGAATGATCACTATGTATCATTGTATGATGATTTATTTGTCGAGGTAAACATGATTGGAAATCACATAAACTTATGGCAATGAATAAACAAAATTTAATTAACTCATAGCATTTGCACTACTCGAAAGTAAACTCTCAAAATATTATAGTCAAATTCAAAATTTTCACTAATGGGAATTAAAATATAAATAAGTAAAATCTATGATAACATTTTTAGAAATCAAATTCACCAAAATCACAAAACGTGAAAAAATTGCAAATAAAAGAGAAAGGTTAAAGAATGTCGAACCTGTTTTAATTGTTGCTTTCTTCTTAATTTGATGTTGTGTCTTTCGCCTTCCATGTCAAAAGTTGCTGCCTTATGTTGAAAAACGTCAAGGAAATCTCCAGAAATTAAACAAGATAAAGCAGATCTGAAAGGCCAAAGATTGTGCCTTTCTATATGTATGCAACTGTTCAATCAGGAAGTAACTTCCACAATTGTATTCATCTATCCTTTTTTATTTTTAAAAAATCATCATCATTATTGCCCCTGTTGTTGATACAATGAGTACCTCGATGACATTGTTTTCTGTCCCAACAAATATGCATCCATGTCATGCAAAATCCCTTGATAACTAACTATAATTATCTGGATTAAAATTTTGCTTATGACAGTAATTAATTCTTTTGCACATTTATTGGTGACAGGACGACTTAGGCTAAACTAATTCCATTAAAATTTGTTCTTCTAAGTTCTAACTAAATCATCTACTTTAGAAATTTAAGAGTGAGGAACAAATACGTGTCAAACTAAACAGTCAAAAGATACAATCGGGTGGGAATTGACGTACATGAAAAGAAAATGTACCAGATGAAACTGACAAGTATTGTACTATGTTTCTTTCTTCAATTTCGTTATGTTTTGACATATAAATTACGTTCCAAAGAACAGTTCAAAGTCAATCAATTTTTGGCCAAAAGGTTTAACACCAAACCAGTTAATTAATGGAACTTAAAAAGAAGACAGATTTTTTATTCTGAAAGAACACATCCTTTCAGTCCAAGCGTGGGTTTGCGGTAGTTTCTGGTTTTTTCGCTCGGCATGTTTTTTCTATCAATATCTGTCTTGGGCTAGATAAAGTTTATTTCTTACCATAAAATAAGTAAAATTGCACTATTTGTTAAGACATTACAGTGCGGCTACTTTAATTTATAATATTTTTTTTGGTATTATTTATATGGTTATGTTAGAACTCTTAGTATTAATTTCAATACTTGATTTAAAGTTTTTCTATATTTTTTTAAATTTTCTATTATTATTGCTATAACATAAAGATTTGTGGGGCGTACGCCTCATCCAAGCCTATGTAAAACTCCTCACCTTTTAAAACAACGGGTCCGACCAAGTAATATTATAAATCACAACATAAGATTGAAAGATTCAAACTCTTTTCATCGTAGAAAAATTGAGCGTGATCAAACATATAAAAGATGGGCAATAATCACACATAGTCATATCTATCCGGATAAACGATAGTCCAACAAATTGATTCACTAGTTTCATCTTTTGTTCTTCTAATCATGCATCCAAAACTCCTAGTATAGATGGCTCAGTCACCAAAGTAGACCAATATTTGTGGAGATCTCCCGCTAACTTTTTCAGAGCATACCATTTAATTTAATTAAAAGAAGCTTTTAGAATTCTATATAAAAAATATGTATAACCATACTAAAATATACCCCTCACAACATGAAACTATAACTTAAAAAATAAAGTGCTTTACAAGCGACAATAAATGCAAATTACGGGGGTAATCCTCCACTTCCTATGTTTACTTGATTACTTTGCCTCCAAGTGATCACCCATTATGTCTATCTTATTTTATAAAATTAGTTACTCTACAATTTCAGAATTTTTTAGAAACTTGATAGTATTAAAACTAGTTAAATTAGATGTTTCTCTAAATTCCAACCTAGTAAGCAGGCCAAATAAATGAAATTTTCCTTGTTTCCTTTAATTCTTTCAAGAATAAATGTAGAATTCAATACTAGCAAATTAATTACATACTATATTAGATTAGACTAATATATATGGTAACCCCATTTCTGGTAGCAATTAAATAAAATGACCAAACTCTTTGTGTGTATTTAACAGTAGCACAGTACCGAATACTCAAAATGGGGGGAATGTAAGAAAAGTGGGGAATTGCCATTTTCTTCCTCTTTGTTTTTTGACATACCTTCCCCCATCAATTCTCTTCCTTTATTATTTCTCCTTATGCCATGTTGCTTTGTGGAAGTTTATGCAGCTTAATTTATTTCCCCTGATTTTTTTATTTTTTTTTTGGTGTGGGGGTGCAGGTTAGCTACTAGTTGGTTTATGCTGGTCCATTTATTTGGACTGTATTTGCTGTATATTTTGGTGATTGATAGATTGTTGTCTATGATTGATGTTTCTATTGTAAGCCTCAAGCTGGCACGTGAAACTTGTTTATTTAGTTTGGTGTAATCAAGCTCCAAATGACCATAAGTTAAAATTACTGTTCTCAGGCTACAAAATGGACAAATCTAATATCGATGTAAAACACAATTAAATTAGCTCAATACTTAACCAAAACATTGTGTTGTGCTACAAGTAATGTCTGTGGGAATAGGAGTAACATCATCTATGCGTCCAATTAAGTTGACTAAAAGCAGTACTCCACTTAATCACATTTATAAAATATCCAGTATGTCAAATGCGGGAAAAAAAAATCAACACGAAACGAAATAGAACTTGCATAAATCATAATTGTGATTCTTGACTCTCGAAAAAGTTTGCTGGCAAAATGTGAACAATTTTGAAATGCACTTTAAAAGGAAGAAAGTATTAAAAGAAAAAAAATAAAAGAAACGTGGGTTAGTTTGAATGGATGCCGTTAGTATTTACCTTTTTTTTTTTTTTTTGTTCTTAATACTAGTGGACTACATCTTTTTCCTACGCTTAGCTCTTCCAACCAACTCTTGTACTGTAACGTTAATTTGGTGATTTAGTGACATGCATGGCCACGCCAACGGGTGTAATTAGATTGAAACTATTGTTTTGGCATATATATTGCTGATCATCAGGTTTTATCTACCCATTTATTTTGCTTTCGTGAAATTGGGGAAGACAGAAAATAGGGAGGCCGAATGAAAATAAGCACATATATATAAGGCTCCTTCATATATATATATATATATATTGCATAGAACAGTACGATCATTAAAGATCCATTTCTTTTTACACCGGGGTAACGGAAACTACCATGCAAATATAAACCTAATTAGTTAATCAGAACTAACAACTTGTGACATGCGCACACAACATATTTTAATATTTTTTCCTAGTATAATATCTCTCATCAATCCCGGCCATGCACTGGGATTAACCTCCAGCTTGTAGCAGCGAGCCATAGATGGCCTACATACAAAAAAAAGGATAAGAAAAATGATCAGCATAAAACATAAAACATCACTGCATGCATGCTAAATTATAGTAGTATTAATTAAGTTACGATCGAGTTACCCTAGATGGAATTATGATGTGCCCTCCACCACATCCTCTGGTGTCTTGGCTCGTTAGGCAGGGAATAAATCTCTTGAGTTTTGTTTTATCCAGGCAGAAGTGGATCTCCTTCAGAAACACATGACTCGAATTTTTTGGAATACAAGAGATATAAGGGTCAGGGGTTAGCCCGCGCGCATTATGGAGAGCGACAACTATATCTTGCTTATTGTAAGCCTGATCACCTAATCCTACCATTTTTGCATTTATAAATGAGTTCGTCACTCTGGCAAGAAATTTATCGACTTTGGGCACAATTGCTGCCCGAAAATATCAGCAGCTGGGAGTGTCTGTTTAGTGCAGTAGCCATGGGCCTTCCATTCATGCATCCAGAAGTCCTCATCTGTCCATATCACTACAAGAAAACTGTGAATCACATGAGGATTACCTGGGGAATTTTTTTCGCAGCAAATACATGCGGATTTTCCTGCGAAATTCGTAAATTCCAAAATTTTGCAATATATTACTTGCGAAAAATATATTTGCAGTAAAATCCGCAGGTAAGGTTGGCTCCATTTTGCGCAAAATTTTACCTGAGAAATTACCTAGGAATATTTTTCGGCAGGTACAGTATCCGCAGGTAAATCAGTAGGTACATGAATAAAAAAATATTTTTTCCCCTTTCTCAATCCGTAGGAAAACCGCCAGGAAAACCGCCCTACGGATTTACCTAGGGATATTTTTATGGGGATTTACCTGGAAATTTTATTACATGGGGAAATACCTGGAGATTCCCTTGGTGCGATTTTAGCTGGGGATTTATTCTTGGGGATTTACCCGGGAAATATTTGGGGATTGCTTTGGTGAGATTTTACCTGGGGATTTACTTGAGAATTTTATTACTTGGAAAAATACTTTAGGAATTATATCGTTTCGGTATTAGCTGCGAATTTACCTAGGGATTTTGTGACCCTAGGGAATGATCTGCAAATTTTGTTGCTGTGAATTTAATTGAAAATTATTTCTTGAGAATTTACGTAGGGGTTTTGCGACCTGGAAAATTACCTGAGGATTTCTTTATTTGTGGATATTTTTCTTTGGAGATTTACCAATGAGTTATGTGACCTGAGGTATTCACTACAACAAATCTCACTATCTGTGATGAATTGTTTTGTCACTTAAAAGTCATATTTCGTCACAAAAAAATCTTTCTGACAAAAAGAAAATCGTCAACCTTTCGTCCTTAAAAGTGGGTCGCTAAAAGTATACAAAGACGACTCAGTGTTTCGTCGCTGAATAAGTTATATAAATACAAAATAAAATTTCGTCCCCAAATGCGTAGTATTTATGACAAACCTATTTGTCATGAATAGCGTAAACGTTTTGTAGCTAAAAACACTGTAACGTCGCTAAAAAGGTGGTTATTACCAACAAATCTAATTTGTCACTAACTATAATTTTAATTAGTGAAGATACATATTGTCTTTAAAGCTATGCATAATTTGTAGTTAAAAGAATGTGATTACGTCACTAAAAGGTATATGTTTTGTGTACGAAAGGAAATTTTCGTCTCTAAATAATTAAATTAGTGACAAATTTGTTTGTCTAGGAAAGGAAACAATTCCGTAGTTGATTTTTCTTATTTGGACAAAACTAATTCGTCACTATACGTTATCTTAATTAGTGACAATTTCAATTGTCATCAAATATTAAGTTAATTTGTAGTTAAATATAATTAGGTTATTAATATGAAGGTCATTTTGGAATAAATTACTTTTTTCACTGAATTTAATCAATTTGAGACGAATGAGAATGTACAATACAATTTACTTTCTACAAATAGATACTTTTGTGACCAAAAGCGATTGTCTTAAAATATATAAATCTTCAAGGATAAAATTATTTTATATACTGCGGAGTATTTAAATATGTAAATAAACACATCACAAAAATTCATACAAAACCAACTACTAATAACATCTATAATTATTCTGAGACATCTCGGTCCAAACATTGAGTAAATAAAGTGCAATCCAATTGTAAAAAGTCTAATTGAAATACATGAATAATGGTAAATTGAAAAAGACACAGCGTGTTGCTTCCTCATGTGCTACTGCAGCCTCTGTAATATAAAAACTTATGAAGCACTTTTGCACCTTCATGTACCTTTCTTTTTTTTTTTGGTAGATATACCTTCATGTACCTGTGTGAAAAGAAAATTATACTAATAACTTTATATATACTTATCATGATTTTAGCAAGATATATCTTCAAACTTTAATCATAAAACTAACATTAATTAGTGAAGCAAATAATAAAATGAGTAAAATAACATCTCTACGAAATTGGTAACAATTCAATTATCAAGATCTACGCTGTATTATTAAAAATTTACCTCCTTATTAAAAGAAAAATTGGCAAACCCTGTGCAATAATTGCTCCTTGTACGTGAACAAATACTCAACTCCTACAAAGAGACTACTAAAGTGACAAGAGAGAGGATTTTTTTTTTTAAGGAGAGCGGAGTTGATTTACCTGGAAATTGACCATCAGTTGGAGAAATAGAAATGAATTGATAGAAAAAGAAGAAATCAAAGAGCAGAAAAGTAATAACACGTTGGAAATTCTTCTTTCTTGGGAGGTTATGTATTTGCATTAGAGTTGAATACTTCATGTTTATCTTAGTGGGTAGTTATTAGTGGTTTACAGGGAGGGAATGAGTGACACTAGGAATTTTACATGAAAATATTGGAGGAAAGGTAAAATAATTGAAAGTTAACTTTTGTTATTTTATCTTCCCTCCAATATTTTAAAGTAAAATTCTCATACTCGTGACTTCTTCACTTAAACGACTTCTCATTAAATATTAAAATTATATTCATATATTTGATTTTGTATTATGAATGATTTCAACACTTTTTACTGCACAAATTTTATTTGGACAAGATGTGAAACACTTTGAAAACAATTTTGTATATGATCGATATTATGTATGCATATGAGCAGGCTTAATTTTAGGATAAATGTACATATTAACTGTAAGCACCCACAAATTTTTATATTTAAAATAGACTAGTTACAAGTTTAATAATGCAATTAAAGTAATTCCAGGTGTGTGTGACCCATATATTTACAAAAATGATTGGAATATGGTAGCATGAATATGGGGTAAGTTTAAGGCATCGGGTGTTGGTAGTGTCCCTCCAAATCTGGAGCGCAACATTAATACTGAAGAGTCTCAAATAAATGAAATAAGAAATGATTAGGATAAATTGTTCACGGTGTAATTATTATCAATACAGTGATAGAATCATGGTAAATTATTTGAAAAATAGTAATGCAAAATTATGTGATAGTGCTACGACAAAGAAATTATCTTAAAACTTTTCATCTAATGAATAATATTATCTATTGTTATGGATTAGTGATAGATTTAGTATCCCAATTTTAATAAAACTGGTAATTAGATATGTACAGTGCGTCTATCATTACAAAAATTGTATCGAATAATTGTTTGAGTTATGAAGTAGAAATTAAAACATATAAAAATATATGACGTAAAACATTTTTCAAAATATTTTATTGAACATAAATTAATTATGCATATATGTGTTGATATCCAATTTTGACTCTCCACATTTAAGTTAACTTATTAATTAAGTAGGCGTTTGACTATAGAAACTAAATATTTCTCGAAACTTTTGAAGTTGGAATTGCATTTGGTTGTTAAAATGTAATGAAAGTGAAAAAATTGAAAACAAGGTTTTAGGTGTTGTCCAAATACACATTCAAGTTGTATTTGAAATTTTTATGGCCAAACGGTGATGTTCAAATAAAGTGGAAAAATTTTTCGGAAAAAGTGAATAATTCTGATGGCCAAACAGGCACTAAGCTTCATGAATTTTAAACATAGTAGAAATATCTATTTATTATTATATATAAAATTCAAATATATTTTCATATTATTTTGGTGCTATTTTTCCATTTCATTTGATAAAATACGTTAATATATATATATATATATATATATATATATATATATATATATATATATTATATAATTTAAGTATTAATTTTGTTTATGTAAATTAATTACATATTATTTCCTAAAGTACAAAATGTATTTGATGTTTTGAAAATTATAAATCATTTAAAAATAAAGAATTGTCTAATTACACACACATTTAAAATTACTAACTTATAACTATTTACGGCTTATTACTGTATATTTAGTCTATTTACAGTATTTATTTTTATCTTTTTTCAATTGAAGAAGTTTGATTAATTTACATAATTTAGTCTCCATTTTACTTAAAATTGGTCAATTTTCAAAGTTATATTTGAATTTGGTTTAATTGTGCAAGAAATTGATTTAGTTTCAAACAAATGGACTATTCTGCCACCTAATGGCTATGGTTGAAATAATTTTGACTACAAGTTAAATAGATTTTGATTACAATTGCAAGGTTCAAATAAATTAAATCGAAATGATTGACATAAATTATTCCTCACAGTTATTCTTACTGATTCAATGACAGAATCATGGCCAAATAATTTGAAAAATAATAATAATGCAAAATTATGTGAGAGAGCTTCGACAAAAAAAAAAAACTATCGTAAAACTTTTCATATATTAATTGTCTACTATAATGGATTAGCGACGGATTTACTATCTCAATTTTAAAATGACTGGTCATTAGAGATGTGCAGTGCGCCAATCATTACAAAAATTGTATGAATATATATATTAGCTCTCCACATTTTAAGTTAATTCATCAAGCTCCGTAAATTTTAAGCATAGTAAAAATATCTATTTATTATTATTATAAAAGTCAAAAGAAATTGTCACATTATTTTAGTGCTATTTTCCCATTTCATTTGGAAAAATACCTTAATATATTATGTATATATTTTAAGTATTAATTTTTTTATGTAAATTAATGGCATATTATTTCCTAAAGTACAAAATGTATTTGATGTTGTGAAAATTACAAATCATTTCAAAATAAGGAAATGTCTAATTGCACCCATATTTATAATTACTTGCACCCATATTTATAATTACTAACTTATAACTATTTACAGCTTATTACTGTATATTTAATCTATTTATGGTATTTATTTTTATCTTTGTTTAGTCCAAGAAATTTAATTAATTAATTTGATACATAATTCAATCTCAATTTTACTCAATTTGGTCAATTTTTAAAATTATATTTGAATTTGTTGTGCATGAAATTGATTTAACTTACAATACATTCTGGCAACTAACGGCTATGATTGGAATAATTTTGGCTACGAGTTAAACAAAATTTGCTACAATTGCAAGGTTCAAATAAATGTAACCAAAATGATTGAGATAAATTGTTTCTCGCAGTAATTCTTACCAATATACGTGATCATTGCCAAATTATTTGAAAAAATAATAATAATGCAAAATAATGTGATAGATCTAACACAAATAAAAATTATCATAAAACTTTTCATATAATATATATTTTATCTATTGTAATGGAATGGATTAGCGATAGATTTACTATCACACTTTTAATATAACTGGGCATTAGAGTTGTAGAGTGCGCTGATCATTACAAAAATTGTACTGAATAATATATATATATATATATATATATATATAATAAAAAAGTTCAAAATATATGAAAAGAATCATTAGACTGATTTTTTGAGATATGAATTAGAAATTAGAACATATAAAACATCTATATAACGTAATAAAAGTTCAAAATATTTTTATTGAACGTAAATTAATTATGCATATATGTGTTGACATCCAATTTTGGCACTCCACATCTTAAGTTAATTTATTAAGTTTCTTGAATTTCAAACGGAGTAGAAATATCTATTTATTATTAGTATTATAAAAGTCCAAAATATTTTTTTCATATTTTTTTGTACTATTTTACCATTTCGTTGAGAAAAATACCCAAATATATATTATGTATATACTTTATATAATTTAACTATTAATTTTATTTATGTAAATTAGTTATATGTTATTTCCTAAAGTACAAATGTATTTGATGCTTTAGAAATTACAAATCAGTTCAAAAAAGAATTGTCTAATTACATACATATTTAAAATTACTATTCCCTCTATCACCATTTATGTGATACACTGTTCTTTTTAGTCTATCCCAAAAGAATGATACATTTATATATTTAGAAATAATTTAACTTAAATTTTCCCTTTCACCCTTAATGAAATGATTTACAGGATCACAATTATCTATGACTTGTTTTAGACCACAAATTTCAAAATCTTTTTTTTTTCTTAAACTCCGTGTCTAATCAAATTATATCACATAAATTAGGACGGAGGGATTGACTTATAACTATTTACGGCTTATTACTATATATTTAATCTATTTACTGTATTTATTTTTATCTTTGTTTAGTCCAAAAAGTTTAATTATTAATTTGATACATACTTCAATCTCAAATTTACTCCAATTTGGTCACTTTTCAAAATTATGTTTGAATTCGGTTTAATTGTGTAAGAAATTGATTTTAATTTAAAACAAATTGACTATTCTGGCAACTAATTGCTATGATTGAAATAATTTTGGGTTGCGAGTTAAATAGAATTTGGCTACAATTGCAAGGTTCAAAATTCGGCCTAATTATCCAACATTTGGCAATCTAGACCCTATTCAATGGACCAATCCGCTTGTGTGTTGCATGTTTATTGCAGATAAAACTCTATTTTTTATTTTATCAAATCAATGATATGTCTATCATTGATGATCTTTTAGTTTATAACTACGAATATTTTTCGTATCCAATAATTGCACTATTTAACTACAAAATTTAAGTCGTAACCGTTTGAAAATTGTATTTTCTATGACAAAATTTAGTTGTGACTAAATTATAGGTTAAATAGTGACAATAATGTAATCGTCACTAACTATTTCAACTATTAGTTACAAACTGAAGGTCACAATTAAATACAAAATTTTGTGCCTACAGTTTACAATGATTAACTACAAATACTATTTCGTCGCTATTGTATCACTATATTTTTTGTGACGAAAGTTTTTGGTGTTCAAAATTTAACTAATTTTAGGACAAAAAATGATTTGTCACAAATTGGGTACATCATTAATGACAAAATAACGTGTCACTAATAACTTTAAATTCGTGGCCAAAAGTAATTAATAACTGGCGCTAACTCATTTCTTGGTGGGAAATTTTAGGAGACAAAACTTTGCTACGATTTTTTCTATTTCGTCACTAAAAGTATGTGCCTCATGTATTTAAAGACGAAATATAATTTTCGTCACGAAAAATGGACAATTAGTGACGAATTTCGTACCATAGCTAGTAATTTCGTAGCTAAAAATCACATTTCTTGTAGTGATTATTTCTCGGAGAGTTACTTGCAAACTACCTACGGAAGTACTTGTGGTTTTTTTGGTGATGATTTTATAGTTGGAAATTTTTCTTTCAAACTTATCTTTAAATTTATATTCTTTGAAATATTTTCCCCTATTCATTTAGATAAGTTAGTGAGATAATGAATTATTGCATATCCAAAATTCAACAATTACGTAAAAAGACACTAATAACATGAAATAAAAGCAAATTACGCATAAAACATGAAAATGGTAGAAACAAAGAACAATAAACATGAAATAAAAGTAAATTAAGCATTAAAATTTATATTGATGATCTTAGAAAGAGAAAGTTGATGTGTCAAATATAAAACAAAGTTGCAAACAATGGTATGGTAAAGGGGATATGTCCAGTTAAGAAATTTACTCCAATGTCTCCTACGAGGCCGTCTTAAAATCCTCTTTATCCTGGCAAAGGTGTAGCCTTCTTTTTTTTTAATACATTTACATATATATACTCCTTTTTCTAATCGTTTACTATGCCAAGCTAACGTAAGGTGAAGGTGATATGTTGGGTGACATCAATCACACATTGCTTTATCCAGCTTTTAGAAAATAGAGGACGTTATATTGCAATCACCATAAGTCATGGTCTGTCACCACTGATTGGTTAAGGTATATTAACGATAAATTTCACGTAAACATCGAATTACTGATTGATTGAAAAATAAAATATTTTCAAGTATTCCAAAGAATAAATACGGTAAATTTGCAGACAATTGCATCACGTTGTGGAAGTTCGTCAATCGTCAAATTCAGGCTAACTAAAATAGAACTTCTTATCTTGTGAATTTTATTATTTTCATATCTTCTAAATAGTTTAAATAATATTTTCTTTCACGACTTTAGGTGTGTTTGGTATGACGGAAAATGTTTTTCTATTTTCTCTGTTTTGTTACACTTAAGATCTTGGAAAATGTTTTTCTCCATATAAGAGAAAATGTTTTCCATAAAAATTTGAGGGAAAACATTTTTTGGATTAATAAAAACACATCAACGCATTCCCCAACCCACCCCCAGCATGCCCCAAACCCCCCTACCCCACACCCACAAACCTAACCCCCACCCCCACCCCGACAACACCCAACCCCCCTCCTATTTTTTTTTTTAAAGTTTTTTAAAGTTTTATTTTTGGTTTTATACACCCCCGCCACCCTCCAAAAAAATTAATTTTTAAAAAAAAGTTTTTACAAGTATTTGTTTTTTGGTTTATTACACCAACCCACCCCCCACCACCCACCGAAAAAATTGATTTTTAGAAAGTTTTTATAAGTTTTTTTTTTTTGGTTTAATTCAACCACAGTATCCCTGTAACACCCCGTAAACTTGAACTAGGTGTGAATGTGTAAAAATCTTGTATTAAGATGATATCATATCTATATGAATCCATTCTTGATGAATTCGGGTGGAAGATGGTTGTTTTGAAGTCAAACCAATTAGTGAAGTTCTTAAGGCCTCTTAAATTCGCCTAAGTTTTGGTAGGTCTGTCTTCTGGACGATTTTCGTGAAAATGTGTTAATAATTTGGAAAAAATTCCTTCATGAAAGTTTTAGCCCTTTGAAATAGCTTTCCAACGGTAGGTCGCCCAGCCCAAACGGAGCTACCTACAAGAAGTTATGTCCATTTTACCGAACACTGTGCAGAACCGACACACGCTGCCTTTTCAGGCGCGTGGGGGCGCGTGCGATGGCTCCGCATCGCGGGCCGTTCGCGCAAGTCTGAGTATTGAGCTGCAGAACATTGCGCGATGGTCCTACATCGCGGAACAATCGTGAATCGGGTCAGATTCGGGTCAAAACTCGGGTTTACGCGTTTTAAGTTATATTTAAGGTTTGGGGTTTATTTCCCCAGCACCCCATTCACGAAAAATTACCCTAAAGTCAATAAGAACAAGTCCCAAGCCTCAATAACCATACAAGGTAAGTGTTACCATGATTCTAGGTTGAATTCAAGTTCCTAATCCCTTTCTAACATGATTATTGTGACCAAAAACTAGGGTTTGCAACATAATTCCTTCCAAAGTGATTCAAGCTAGGGTTTGGGTGTTTTTCATTAGAAAAGTGATTTGTTAAACCTTGTTTAACAAATTAAGGTATGTCTCCCTTTTAAAAATCTTATTTTGAATGTATGTCTCCCTTTTAAAAATCTTATTTTGAATGTATGTCTCCCTTTTTTTAAAATCGTATTGTGATTTGTATGTCTCCCTTTTAAAAACCTTATTTTGAATGTATGTCTTTTTTAAAATCACTTTGGAACCACTGTTGGAAGTATTAATTTTATTAAAGGTTCTTTAATGAATGAAAGGAAAAGTAATTCTTCTCATGGTTCTTGAACTTCAATTCATGTCTAAATGGTGGTTAATGTGTGTGAGGGGACAAACCCACATTAAACCTAGATTGTAACAAACCCTATATATGTATATGATATTATGAATGTTTTCCTCTATAAGAGATGCTTAATAATGAAGGATAACGATTGGTAATGATATTGGAACTCTCTTGATGGATGATTTAACTAGTTACTTGAAAGGTTGTTGACTCATAAAAGTATGTTATTATGAATTGTGGAAATTGAAACTTGTTTAAAGAAGTGAAACGTTTTCAGGACATTCTTTGAAATGATTTATCTTTACGATATGGCATAACGAACCTTAATGGTAAATGGTGATGTGACTACCTTGAGATGAATTGTAATTCGACTTTTATGCTATGAACTCTATTGATGTGATTATGCCTAGCCATTCGGGAGGATGAGTGATCACCGAGGGTCTCATATTCCGGTGTGCTTATGCCTAGTCATTCGGGAGGATGAGTGGTCACCGAGGATTTTATATTTCGGTGTGTTTATGCCTAGCCATTCGGGAGGATGAGTGGTCACCGAGGGTCTCATATTCCGGTGTGCTTATGCCTAGCCATTCGGGAGGATGAGTGGTCACTTAGGATTTTATATTTCGGTGTGTTTATGCCTAGCCATTCGGGAGGATGAGTGGTCACCGAGGGTCTCATATTTCGGTGTGCTTATGCCTAGCCATTCGGGAGGATGAGTGGTCACCGAGGATTTCATATTCTGGTGTGTTTATGCCTAGCCATTCGGGAGGATGAGTGGTCACCGAGGATTTTATAATCCGGTGTGGTGCGCTGTGACAAGGGAACCCTATGGTGATCCCCTCGATGTGATTGATTCTTGGGCCTGTATTGGCATGCGTGATATTCGTAATCTCTCATGGAACTGTTGTTGACAATCATGATCAATTTAAAAGGCATAATTGAAAGTTGTAACTTGACAAGAGGCTTTATAATCGGTTTTGATAATTCTTATTGAGATACACATGCTGAATACTGTTTTTATATTGATTAATGGCTTGTAAACTGTTTAACAAATGATATTAAAAATCATAAAGTGGAATGACTGTTTTATGCTATCTTTTCAGAACTGATTTTTATCTACTATTATATTTTATTTTTATAATACTTGTTGTCCCCGAGGCACTCACTGAGTACGAAAGTACTCAGGCAAACCATTGTTGTTTTTTATGGTATGTTAGGTAACGGAGAAGAGCAGGTTCGTGATACTCTCGACGGTTAGGAAAACTTGTTGCTGCTGTTGATTTGGTGAGCCTACATCCTTGTTCGTGGGGCACTTCCTGTTTCATTTATTACTCTAGATTTCCGGGCTGCGCCCCGAAGTTAGATGATGGTTGTGTCTCTTAGAAGCTCCATAGATAGTTGTCAGAATTGTGGGTAGATTGTCAAAGTCTCGTACGACTTAATGGGCGTTTGCCACGATTATGACTATTACTTATATTAGACTTCCGCTGATTTAATTCATGATTTGTTACATTTAATTTATAAATTGTTGGAGGCGAATGTTGAACCTGGCGGGTTTAAGTGTTATTATTGTATTGTTAGGTTCTTCCGATGTTGTTCATGACGTCGGATGCCGGTCACGTCTAGGGTGGGTTTTGAGGCGTGACAATCCCCCCACCCCCCGCATGCCCCAAACCCCCCTCCAAACCATCCTCCAAAAAAATTATTTTTTAAAAAAAGTTTTTACAAGTATTTGTTTTTTGGTTTGTTACAACAACGCCATCCCCGCCCTCCCCCGCGGGCCCCCCACCACCTTAAAAAAAATTAGAAAGTTTTTGTAAGGTTTTTTTCTTTTTTTGGTTTAATTCAACCAATCCCCCCTCCCCTCACACCCATAAACCCAACCCCACCTTCCCCCTCGGCGCATGCCCCAAATCCCCACACCTAGAAACCCAACCCTCCTTCCCCCCACACCCCACTCCACCCCACAGTGGCGGGCAGAGCCAACCGCTGAACGCCCTCGGCAAAAATTTATAGTGTATATGTAGGGTAGATTTTTTTTGTGTTTATGTATATATACTAGCTTTTGAACACCTTGAATAAATGTAAAAGGTTAGCTCAAGCAGTCCAGGGTGTTCATAATTGTCTCTAGTGTTATAGGTTCGATTCACACCAACAACATTATTTTTTATATTTAGCTTTTGTTTTACTTTTCGAACCCCCTGAGTTAAAATCCTGGATCCACCACTGCCACCGCCCCCTCGGGACTCCTCCTTATCTCCATTTTTTTCTAAGTTTTTACAAGTATTTGTTTTTTGGTTTGTTACGCCAGCACCCCACCCCTCCCCCCACCCTCCAAAAAATTTGATTTTTTAAGAAAGTTTTTATAGTTTTTTTTTTTTTGGTTTATTACAACTAACCCCCCACCCCCCCCCCCCAAAAAAAAAAAAAAACACCCACCCACTCCCCTCCAAAAAAATATTTAAACAAAAGTTTTTAAAAGTTTTTTATTTTTCAGTTTTTTACACCATCCCTACCCCCCCCCCCCCCCCACCCAAACCCCTGCCACGCGGCCTCATCACCCCACCACCTTCCAAAAAAAGGTTTTTATAAGTATTTTTTTTTGTTTATTACACCAACCCCCACCACCACCACCCGATAAAAAAAATTTAATTTTTTTTTTTAAAAAAAGTTGTTACAATTTTTTTTGGCTTATTACACCAACCTCCGACTCACCCCCCTTCCCCGCAGCCTACTCCACCTCCCAACCCGTACTCTTCACCACCAAAAGTTGCACTCCAAATTCAATTTTTTTTAAAAGATTTTATAAGTTTTTTTGGCTTATCACCATACCCCCCCACCCCCGCACCCCACTCCCCCCCTTCCCTGTAGCCTACCCCACCTCCTAACTCGTATTCTCCGCCACCAAAACTGGTTTTGATTTGAGTATATGCAAATGAATGACATGTTTCAATTTGCGTACCAAACACAAGAAAATAAATAGGAAAATCACTTATTTTCCGAAAAAATATTTTCTGGGGAAACATTTTCCGTCGTACCAAAGACACCCTTTAACCATAGTTTATTTTAATGTATTTCTCAAGTAAATATCATTATATTTTTTTCAAATATTTTTTCTAGACAATCCTACAAGATTATTTGAGTTTCTTTTGTATTTTAAAATTCAAAATGTTTTCTGGTATATGAATGAAAATACTCTAAGAAGTGTATCATATAGCATAAGAATACAACCAACCAAATATAAAGAAAAAAGTTGAGCTAAAATTGTTTCCCTCCTAAACATTCCGCCAGACCTTCCACCTTCTCAGTCAAAGAGCTAAAATCTCATTAATACTTACAAAACTTTTTCTCCGAAACCATCCACCTACTCAGTCACCCAAAGAAATATGCTTCAGTTCTAGAAGCACATCAGACCTTCAGTTCTCCAATCGGACAGGGAAGAAGACCCTCCCACAGTGTAGCATCAAAGTACGTAGAGGTCGATCAGCTTAAAGGTTAACTCAAACTCTACAATGTTTGATATTTTAGATTAATAGAGATGTTGTGGTTATCTAGTTTTGTAAGTTAACATCTGATGCTCTTCTTTTTCTCTAATGGTTCCTTATATTTTTCCTTTTCTGGATTACTTTGGAGGTGATCCGAGTCCAAATTGGACTTGATCATACCACTGAATATGGTGAATATAGTGGAATTTTGGGTGTTAACTATTACATTTCTTGGATTTCGAAAATTGTTTACCATAAATGGGTTACTGAAATAGCTTTGTGATGTTTTGATTCAAAATCCACCTCTTCACTTTAGACTTTTTATTTGAATGTTATAATTTTGCTTTGATTAAACAAGAAACTCCCAGCATATGTATAACTTGAAGATTGAAAATTTTATTTTTAATTTTCAGGCTAGACTTGTTGGATTTCAGAGCGATTTGATGTGATTGAGTGTAGATTTAATGTATTTGCTGTAGCGTTTACTTGATACTTCTTTTTAATAAAATCTTACCTTATAAAAAAATTATTTAACCACAACCAAATGTCACAAGCTTTGATATAACAAAGTAAAAAGGTTGTGGTTGGTTTCTACATCTATTTTGTGAGATTTTTTTCTTCATTATTTATGTGTTTAAATATGTTTATCTTCTGGTTTAGAAAATGAAAATACCCGAGCATCGAAAATGGACGGAGAATAGACTTCTTCCTGGTCGAGTGGCATATACAGATGAATTTATAAGTGGCGTGGATGAGTTTATTAGATTTGCTTGTAGTCAACAAAAGTACTTGTCCGAAAAAGTCATAAGGTGTCCTTGTAAGCTTTGCAAAAATAAGAAGCACTTGATACCCGATGAAGTTAGTGTGCATTTTTTTTGAAAAAGGGTTCACACCACGATATTGGTATTGGACATCACATGGAGAGGAAGCGCCTTCAATTAATTTGGATGAACATGTCTATAGTGCTTCAAGTAGTCATTAAGGGTGTAGCTTTGACATGCCTTCCAGCAGTCAAACTAACATTCTAGCGGACGACTATGAACACGTAAATAGATATCAAGGTATGATTTATGATGCTGCTGGTGTAGAGTTTAGGCATCAGGTTTAACCCAATGTAGAAGAGTCTCCGAATATGGTGCTACCAGATTTTACAAAATGTTGAATTCAGCTCAGGAACCCTTATGGCCCGGATGTCAATATTCGGAGTTTTCTGTGGCAGTTAAAATGATGAGTATTAAATCTGAATACAATATGTCCCATGGTTGTTTTAATTCAATGGCCCAATTAATGAAGGATACAAGTCATCCAGACAATAAGATACCTCGTGATTACTATCAGGCAAAGAAGCTGGTGTCAGGACTTGGTCTAACTAGTCAAAAAATTGACTCTTGTGTTAATGGATGTATGTTGTATTACAAGGCTGATAAAGATAGACAGAATGTAAGTTTTGTAAAGAACCCCGTTATAAAGAATGTGTGCGCAAGAAGGGTAGCAAAAAGGTTCAACAAAAGACAATGCATTATCTGCCACTTATTCCTAGGCTTCAACACTTGGTGGGTGGTTATAAAGACGAAGCCAAGAGGAGTTGTGGATACAAGATATGACCTGGAAGTTGCTTACCAAGAGGAGCAATCACATGTTAGTGCAAGTATAGAGAATGACCCAATTGATTGCTTACGAGATGACCAAGTTGATGATGAAGAGGTTGATGGAAGTAGTTATCAACCCGTTGTCAATGAAGATGGACATGATTTAATTGACGGGGAAGATGATGAGGCAGCAGGTGAAGAAGAGGAAGAAGAGGAGGCTGGAAGTGAAGAAGAGGATGACGATGAAGAGGCAACAAGTGAAGAGGAAGATATTTTTGATAGTGATGATTCACAGATCAGTTTCAAACCCAAGAAGAGGACGAAGAGGAAGATGAGGACGATTGAGAATATTAGTTGGTCGATTTGTTTTGTTTATTTACAATACTATATTCGGTTTATGATTTTTATATTATACTATTTAGAAAATTCAGAATATTATTTTGTCTCCATGGATAGCAAGAGATTATATATGCTACGAACTCAAACCTATGATGTTTGTTGTGGTATTTTATTCTCTAGAAGTTTATCTGTTGAACATGAAGTGTGTAGGCCTTTGTGTAATCCTTATTTCCATTAATTTGATTTTGTCCAAGCTAGTGTAGTATGAAATTTTTTTCAACTGCTGGTAGTTGGTGTGCTCTATCTTATGCAGCAAATGAGGATCCAAAGTTATCATCTGTAAGTTGGAGACTAGTAGTGTCTTTTTAAGCTTAAAAGTTAACTGAAGAAGGGACATGGAGAATGAGTAGGTACAGTTAAGAAAGTTGCCCAATTCTGTGCCAAGATTACTTTAGTATCTAAATCATGGTCAGCCGAAATACTTATCACTATATTTATTCATGTTTTGTACAGTGATTACATCACTAATACATTATATTAATGTTCTGTGTTTCTTGCAGATGTCAGGTGTAGGATCTAAAAGAGATGGACAATCTAATGGTAAAGGAGGAAAATCAAGTAAAAAGAAGACACGTGCAGTAGAACGACAAGCAGTTCAATACGTCGGCCTTGCAGTTTACTCGTCCACAATACGTCTAACTCACTGAATAACATGTGCCATGTAGTGGTAGTCCTCCTCAGAAGTAACAATTAAGAGACAACTAAGAATCAAAATCAATATAGTTAATAATTCCA